>NC_064417.1:6960000-7302500 GCF_023375975.1 Astyanax mexicanus
AATACTAAAGTCATCCAAACTATAAAAATAAAACATGGAATTAATTAAGAACTATTTTTTCATTTGTTTCAGTTTGTATTTTCTCAGTCAGCTGAGCCAGAGTCACCTGGAATGTTCAGCTTTCAGTTAACAGCTGTGCTGAACTTATCAAGAGTTAATTACTTGAATTTCTTGTCTCTTAATGTGTTTGAGAGTATCAGTTGTAAAGTAGTGAAGAGGTAGAGTTACAGGTATACAGTGAATAGCTCTATTTGAGTAATGTTCTAATCCATATTTTGGCAAGAACTACTCAAAACAACTAAGTAAAGAAAATATACTTTAAGAAATTAATGTCAGTCAATCTGAAAAAACTCAAGAACTTTGAAAGTATCCTCAGGTGCATCTTTAAGTTTATGTATTCCCTCATAATCTGGATTACGTCAGTATTCGCAGTATTTGCAATGTAGGGAAATAAAAAAATAAAAACATAAAACGAAAAGAAACGTGTGTCCAAACTTTTGATTGGTACTGCATATTAACAAATGAAATGAAGCTGACCAGACAGAACATGAAATATCTTTGGTTCATACTGAATCTGCTAATATTAGTATTTATTTATAGAATTTCTTAATATCTACTTTGAATGGTTGACTATTCACTATGAATTATACAGCATCTACTATAAATTCAGTTCAGTGAATGAAACTCTCCAGCACTGCTGTCCACCACAATGTCCTGCTATAATAGTGCAGTGGAAAGTTATTTCAGATGGTCGATAGAGAAGGTCGATAGCAGTTGCTGCAGTTTTGCAGCGTGTTTTAAACAGAAAATGGGTAAAATGAAAAATAGAAAGTTAAGAAAGTGCTCTGGATAGGTAGAGATGATGATAAATCTAAACAAAAGAAGCTTATTTATCAAGCTTTACTTATAATTGGCACTAGATGCTATAATCCCCACATTACCTACACTGTAAGCCCGGAAAAGTTGAAATTTAAGGAAACCGGTTAAGCTCCAAGCCTATTTTTACCAATTTCCGCCTGAAATTACATACTCAAACTTAAAGGCTTTTCACTCTAACATTAAATAAGGCAATTTTATGGATATTATAATATTACTTAGAAGCCTTTACAAAATTAATTTAAGACACTTTAATCATTCAGCTGAACATGTAATGGCCAAAATATGGAAAAAAACAGGAACATTTTAGGCGCTTTTCAGATTTTCTATTTTTATTTTTTATTTTCAGACATATAAAATGAAATATTTTTATGGATGAATTGTTTTTGCAGCTCTATATTTTGCTATAAAGTGTTCACTTTCATTATATAAAATTATAAACTGCTACCTTTTACTGGTTAGATATTATAGACATCTGAACCTGGGATGGTTCTTTCTTTCTCCAAAGTAGTGGAAACTTTATAAGAATAAAAACTACTACTTTTTTCTGCCTCAAATTATTTTAAGCACTGGTTGGATATAAATGAGGATTACTGGCGACTGGATTGATGGATTTTCTTAAGTTTGGGGCGATTTCGAAGGTTAGAGTGTGGGGTAAACGCTGGAGGGGGTTGGTTGTGTGTGAGGAGTGTTCTCAGGTAACCCCCGGCGGGCCAGGGCGTGTTAAGAGGTTAAAATAGTTAAGTAATGGATAGTAAAAACTTAAGTTAGCATGATTTAAAACACCAAGTTATTACAACTAAAAGAGAAGTTGATTTCTTTCTAAGATAACCTGGGGGAATCACTACACACTGATGGTGAGTGTTAGTCAGAAACTGTTGGACACACCCAGTATGCAAATAGATTGTGACAGAAGCCAATGGAAAAGAAGCTGCCAATGGCAACAGCCTAAACTCAGTTATTATAAGTTGGTTCAACTCAAAGATCCTAGTTTAAACATGTATGTGCCCACAAATGTTCAACTAACTCAAAATAGTTGAGTAATGTTTAGAAAAATCCAATTTTATGTAAAATAGACTTAAATCTTTTGAGTTCAAACAGCGTATGGGTTTACAGTGTAGAGCAAGATGGGCCTTTTATTGTTCCATCTACTTTAGACAAAACCGACAGAAATTGCATGAACATTTAATAATCAGATATGATTAGGTAGATTTTGTTCAATTAAAATTTGTGGTGCCAATCAGTTAAAATCACAACAATATTCTGTGATTAACTGTAATAAATCACATTTAAGACACATGTTTTCATAGTGAATATTTAAACTTAAACAAAATAAAAAATGTATATACAATACAATTATATTTATATTAGTGTTTATATTAAATAAAATACTAGTATATACTTGTATGTTTGAGGGGAGATAAAGTGAACGTGGGGTGCTGTAATAAAGAATGCATGATACATTGGATAGAAGAAACTTTTTTTACTTTATTATAAACATCTCAGCTTGGTTGTAAGGATTTCTGAATGAGTTAACTACTTAATAACTTAATTAGCTGAGTATTAAATAGCTTTTTCACTCCTGTAGTTGTAAAAGTTTCTATGGTCCGGATCAACAGTTGATGAGTTTATTTAATTGGAGAGTCTCTCCTTTTGTTTGGTTTGTATTCACACAGGCATAACGCACCAAAATGTGCACCAATAAAACAGGCAAGCACGTTTGTCTCCTCTGATTGGTCAAAGCTGTCTGGCATGGGAGCGAGAGAGTAAATATAGTGAGAAGATTCTGTGTTCCAGTGCAAATATCTGTGAAACTCTGCACTATCAAACACAGTGTTTTCACTAAGACGTGCAGTACGGCTGCGAGCAGTGAATGCTGCACATATGGTGTTCTTAGTGTGTAAACAGCATGGAGCAGCAGCAGAGGCAGAGTTTGTTCATAGCAGTATTCTATCTGGTTAATATATCAGATTAATTTGAGTATATTTGATAGCTGGGTTGGATCGAGACGAGATCACCTGAATGTCATTCTCACGTGAACCGCGGCAGAAAAAAATTAGCATTGGTGCGGGGGAGGGACAGATTAGGGCGGAAGTTGAGGTTGAAGTTGGTGGCATAATTATAATAGCACGTAACTGATTCCAATCGTGTGCATTAATGTAAAATACAGTTAAATATTCAATTCATCATTAATAATACAAAATTAACTTTTATAGCTAAAAAAGGGGTTTAAAGAAGGAATTGACTTGCCAAAAAGGCTAAGAACAAAAGCTTAAGCTAAACACCTGTGATTTGCAGAAGGAAATTTCATATTAATCATGTCCAAAAGGAGTGTTGGCTTCTCTAGGGCATCTGGGATGGAAAGGTACTGTGGTCTTTCTTGCTCTCTCTCTCTGTCTCTCTCTCTCTCTCTCTGTCTCTTTCTCTCTCTCTTTCTCTCTCTGTCTCTTCCTCTCTCTCTCTCTCTCTCTGTGTCTCTCTTCTCTTAATGTTAACAGTTTTACTGCAAGGTTGTGTAATCAATTTAAATGCTTGTTGGAATCAAAAACGGCTGATTTATTTTAAAATGGGCCATTAATAAAGAATAATCCAACTGAAGCAGACTCAAAACTGGAAAATTAAAGCCAAGTCAAATACACAATTAAGCAGAAAACATCTGGAACACAACTTAAAGACCGAAGCAGTACATTAAAAAGGAGACCCAAACTTGAAGGCTTAAATACACAGAGTTACAGAGGTGAAATGAATTAGTACTCAGGTGATGACGATCTGTATACTGATTTATAATTGATCAAAGGGTTTGTGAGAAATGGAGGTGCATTATGATTAAATGGAAATTATAGAGTTAATAGAGCCCATTTAAGGACAGGCTGGACTGGAAAACGTGACATTTAGTAACAGGTTGATACAGCAGGAAGAGATGTGTGCATATTACAGAGAGAAATAGGCTGAAATAAATCACATAAATGGAAGGTAGTGCATTCATTATAAATAAATCACTCATTCAGTGAGTTAATGGGCCTAAACAATAGTCAATTACTAAAGAGAACATAACAGGATGAAGCAAGGTCAGTGCGAACCCAACTTTCAGAGCACTGAAAGCACTTCAACACTGTACGGAAAAAGAGTAGACTTTTATTATTAGCTTAAAGAGACACTAGACTGTTAAAATGCATTTATCTTGTCACAGCTGAATAAAGAGAGTTCAGTAAATGGAAGTGACAAACTGTGAAGCTCTAACACTGATGTTCCTCCTTCAAAAGAAAAAAACAACAGAAGCAAAACAGAGCTGGTAAAACAGGCAAAATCCAAATCCTTAAAACTGTCTTATTAGCAACAGTCACCAAATCCCTAAACCTGTTACAGTAGCAGTATTTACTCATTATATTTAAGATAATCATACTTTATTTTCCTTCAACAATTCACTCTTTTTACAGAGCGGGCGACGACAGGGACAGCTTTGCTACTGTCAAGTTTAAAAGGTAGAATATTATTATTATTATTATTATTATTATTATTATTATTATTATTATTATTATTATTATTATTATTATTATTATTATTATATTTATGCTAAAATATGGAATAAATCCAATAACTAACTCACACTACCCCCTATCTTTCTCTCTTTCTCTCTCTCTCTTTCTCACATGCACACAGACAAAAGCACACACACACAAAAGCACACACACAGCTGGAAATAATAAAAGTATCCTGAAATATTATAAATACAGTCTTCAATTTGAAGACTGTGTCCCTTATTATTGTTGTAATTTTGCCTTTTACTTTGTGCCTTATCTTTGTATGTAAAGAATTTTGAAAAGCGCTATATAAATAAAATGTATTATTGTTATCATTATTATATATAGAGTTCCTTCTGTTGCACAGTTACCAACATCAGAACTGCAAGTTAACAGCTTCCCAGATAAGAGCACTTAAATGCTTTACAGAGTATTTTGGCTTGTTTAACACTTTTAAGTTACTAGATGATTCATTATATGTTCCTTCATAGTCTGGATGACATCAGTATTAAATAAAAAAACAAAAACAATTAAATTGATTTAAGTGAAAAGGTCTGTCCGGACTTTTGACTGTGGTAGGACCATGCAACATGACAATGACCCAAAACGTCTCAATCAAGAGTTAATCAGCCAAACAGTTAGTTAAAAGAAATGGGGAGTTTTAGAATGCCAAACATCAAACATAACACAGCTGAAAGAATTCTGCATGGAGGAGTGGGAATACCTTTCTTCCAGATGTTATCAGGGACTGTGTTTAATGAAAGTTTAATTATGAGGTGATTTCAGCCAAAGAGGGGAAATATCAGCTATGAGTGCATTAGGTATCCTGATATCCTGTATTTAATTTGTTTAATTATCCTGTATTATATTTAGGTATATTCTACTACAATATGCAGTATCAGTATAATATTTAAAATTCTGTATTATAGTAGACGCTAATGATAAATGGCACTGTACAACTGCTAATTTAAGGGATGCAGGTTTTTTTCAGATTTGGAGAAACTGTAGATCAAATGTGATGTGATTGTAAAAGCATCACTTATGGAAAAATCAAAGCGAATTCCCAGACGTTTTAAACAGTTTAGAATTCCCAGCCGGATGCATTTTTTAGATCCCGAAAAAGAGGACATGTCTGGGGAAAAATAGGACATCTGGTCACCCGAAATTAATTATGCAATTATGTCATTTTCACTAAAAAAGCAGCAAAACAACAACAGCTCTGGACTTGCAGGCTCCACCTCACACGGGCTGGTAATAAACACATTCCCACAGAAAAACACTCCAGTGCCCCAGAGAGCCCCGCACCATATTTCCCCCAGATTCGGCGCAGCTGCCGAGCGGATGGTCCACGGATGAATAAAATCGCAGCCAGGGGCTGAGGCGAGTTAAAGCTAACACAAGCTTCAGTGTTTTTAGACACAAACAATTAGCATCCTGATGAGTGAAAGCTGCCAGAGAATGAGTCCACTAGATCAGCCTGCATTAGCGATAATGCTCAGAGCGCTAGCTCCCTTTGGCAGATGCACTGGAATATTGATGATGTCTGTATGGACTCCAGTAGAGGCGTTATATCAGGATCATGATGGAAGAGTCACAATCAGCGCTCTAATTTGTTCTAGAGGCACGAAAATTAATTCAGTCTAATAATAGAAGCTGCTTCTGTAACTCTATCCTATTCTGAGCCTTGCTTTCATCTGAAATACTCCCTGTATATACAATATAATATAATATAATATAATATAATATTCTATGAAAGCTTTTAGAATAACTGCAAAATTAAAAAGAACTATGCAGATATACAACAGCAATGAACAGATGTTCTCAGATTACAACTATTTAGATAAACAGCAGTTTATTGCATATAAGTGCCTTTAAATGCTCTTTCACTTTTACAAACAGATAAATAGTTTAATACACAGTCTGATCCCATTTTATAGGTTTGTATATTAAATATACTTTTATAGTTGTCAGTCCCGAGGTTGTCATGAACTCTGATAAACCCATTAAAGACTCTAATTCCCAGCATAAACTAATAACACAAGACCTTACGGACTCTGCTGATTATGTGACACCACAGTGTTCTAACTCGCCAAACTTCTGATTACACACGCCTGGTCCTGTTTTTATAAGTACCTTCCTGTTTCTCTTCCTCGTCATCGGTCGTCGGTATTAAATCTAGCTTCTAGCTCTTCTACCAAATATTTCTTCTGTTTATTGCTCTTTTGTTACTTACTCATTTTTTGTATTTTTGCCTGCTCTTTTTGCCTAGCCCTTTTACCTGTTTGGATATACAGTGTATGATCCTTTTTGCCTGCTCTTACTCTGGTAAGTTGTTGCCATTTTGATCCTGACCCTTGTTTCTGTGTATATACCTAATGATTTGGACCATCTTAATTTTCCATAAAGTGCTTTATATACTGTTTGTACACTGATAAAATTATTTCAACTTTTTTCATTCAAGCCATCATTTTGCTTAGATTCGGTTACATTGTAAAGACATAAAATGTTTATTTGAATTTATTTGATTTAGCTAAGTTTTGATCATACAACATTCTTTTAATTTATTCAACTAGTTATTTGACATATTGTGGACTTTTGTGGCTTTTCTCAACATATTTAGTAAATATATAATTTAAAAACTCAATTTTTATTTTTTTAAATCATTACTGACAGCATAATTCTGCATGAGAGTAAACACTGCAGCATTAGGTCAACACATGGCAACACATTAAGATATTAGGATAATTTGCTCTTACAGCTTACAGCACTGAAGCCTGGCAACAACCCAATATACTGTACTAGCGCATTAAAAAAAATTGAATATCATTGTAAAGTTACTTTTTGTCTCAGTAATTCCGTTCAAAATGTGAAACTCATATATTATATAGACGTATTAAACACAGAGTGATCTATATTAAGTGTTTCTTTCTTTTATTGCTGATGATTATGGCTTAGAGCCAATGAAAACTAAAAAATCAGTATCTCAGAAAATGAGAATATTATTTAAGACCAGTGTCAAGTCCTGCTGGAAAATGAAATCCGCATCTCCATAAAAGTTGTCAGTAGCAGAGGGAAGCATGAAGTGCTGTAAGATTTTGTGGGAAAACAAAACTGCACTTATTTTAGACTTGATAATAAAACACAGTGGATCAACACCAGCAGATGACATGTCTCTCCAAACCATCACTGATTGGTGGAAACTACACACTAGACCTTAAGCAGTTTGGACTGTGTGTCTCTCCACTCTTCCTCCAGACTCTGCTCCCTTGATTTACAAATTAAATGTAAAGTTTACTGATGATCAGTGATGGTTTGAAGAGGCACACCAGCCAAACATCACCAGCATTTGTAGTTGTTTTTACCTTACTTAAGTAGAAATTTTGAATATATTTTCAGCTGACTTCTTTCTTCTACTCCTTATATTTTTACACAATTATCTGAACTTTCTACTACTTACTTTTTAAAAATCTTGTTACTCCTATTTAATTTTAGCTCATCAATCTCATCGTTCAATAAAACCCCTATCCAGATAAATCTCTCCATCCAGATAGAGTGAATCTGATTGTGATTGGATGTAGAGAAGTATAAACATATACCATTCAGACTCCCTATTGGTTTATACTGTGATCCATCACACCTTCACACGTCACCCCAAAACCCCCAACCCCCCCCCCCCCCACACACACACACACACTCCAGCAAGAACATAGCAGACGTATGTAGCCTAGTATAAAGATGATCCGTACAGAGACTCAAGAGAACTCCAGACAAACTCCAGTCCAACTAAGCTTCTTAAATATACAGTATTTACGTTGTACTAAAATACATTCATTTTCAGTGGGTATATATGCAGCTGAAACAGGGAGGAGCCTAGTGCATCCCAATCATCATTATCAACATTAACATTTTAATAGAACATTACAGTCATTATGGCTTTGAGAAAAATGTGTTTTTCACAAATTTATCTGAGATTCTTCAGCAGAGCAAAATAAATATACTTCAACAGCGCTCTGGCCACACACACACACACACACACACACATACAGAGAAACTTACTTAACTAACCACACCTACCTACCTACCTCTACGTGTGGGTAGTATCTCAGTAAATATTAGTCCTGTGAAAGACATGGTCAGGTTGAATAGAAAACCAGAATGCCAGCCCTGTTCTGTTTGATATTCAATAAGTGCAAACAGCTTCTGGAATTAGCAAACACGTCTCCGTCTGCATACAGATACAGTAAATTGATTTCTTAGTTGTGTTGGATGCACATCTAATTACTGGAATGGGAGAAACAGGAACACAGCTCCTCTCTGCTCATAATTTAAAGTCGAGAATCGTTTCAGATGTAATAACATGACAAGTTAATGCAACACCTGCTGAGATCTGCCCGAGCTTCATTATCTGTCTGTTAGAGACCCTCAGTAAAGTCAGTGAACTATGTCACATCCGGCAGCTTTAACAACTTGTATTGACATGCCTACAGGCTCAACATATCCAGTGTGTGCTGTGTAAACAGAGGAGGCATATATTAATGATGAGCTTGATGAGACGGTGGACAGGCAGCAATAATCTAAAACAAGCAGAGATGCATTCAGCCCTGGTTAATAATCATAGTCATTCAGTTAATCATTTCTTTGACCTGTATATTTATATATATATACAGCTCTGGAAGAAATTAAGAGACCAATTCAGTTTCTGAATCAGTTTCTCTGATTTAGTTTGAGTAAAATAAACATTGTTGTTTTATTCTATAAACTACAGACAACATTTCTCCCCCCAAAAAATGTATTTGCAGAAAATGAGAAATGGCTGAAATAATAAAAAAGATGAAGAGCTTTCAGACCTCAAATAATGCAAAGAAAACAAGTTCACATTCACATCAGTTTTAAGAGTTCAGAAATCAATATTTGGTGGAATAACCCTGTTTTTTAATCACAGTTTTCATGCATCTTGGCTTCGTGTTATCCTCCACCAGTCTTACACACTGCTTTTGATTATATTCCAAAGGTTTTAAATTGTGTAAAATCAAGGAAACTCTATATTTTTAAAGGGTCTCTTATTTTTTCCAGGGCTATACATATATATCTGTTCATGTACTATATATATATATATATATATATGCATGTACAGATAGGTCCATAAATATTTGGACAGTGAAACAATCTTCAGGATTTGGGCTCTGTAGGTCATCTCACTGGATTTGAAATTAAACAAATGAGATATATAACTGAAATGTAGACTTTTAGATTTAATTTAAGGGGTTGAACCTTAATATCCTATGAGGCATTTAGAAATTACAACTATTTATCTACAAAGCCTCCTCATTCTACTACTATAGTGTTTATGTAGCCACATTATTAATCAGTAAATTTAAAGAGTGCTAAAATGGAACTTTTTAAAATATACTTAGGCAACATGTAAAAATAATAATTAATGTATGTAACCCCATATTTTAAATAAGCTTACAGTAAAATGATAATTTATAAAATTTAATGAGTATTACACCTGTATCACTACTATACGCCGATAATTGATGTTAAATATATTTGCATTAGAGCACAAATATGCTTTTTGTTTCTGTATTTTGTAAGTAGCACACTTCTAGTATTCTTCATTGCGTATAAATATATATTTTAATATACTGGAATACAATTTTTAGTGTGTTATAAATTTACTTTATATTTTTTATTTGATATTTAAATGTGTTATTAAACAATGTATCCTAATATTTACATATATTTATATTTTCTTAATTATAATTACAGAGCATTGAAAAAAAATGTTAAGTGTTATATTAATGTATAGCTTAATATATGTATATATTTTTTTATTTAACAATGTAGTAATTTAATTAAGTTTTAAAAAGTTACATAATACATTGCACTTTAAGTGAACTACTGTAACGGTTGTTTTTAACACACTTTGCTAAAAATATACAAAAGCATATTTGCAAATAAGTATTTTAAAAGTATATTCAATTATAGTCTATTTATAGCAGTGTGTTTATTAAACATTCACTATATTGTACTTTACTTTTACTTTTACTTTCAAAGATTTAATAAAAGCCTAATATTATTGTACTTTTAATATATTTTAAGTACATATAAGTGTATATATTTTTTACCAGGGTGGTGGCCTGTCCTGTGGGGTCCTGACCAGTGAATAATAGGGAAGATAATAATAAAGTATACAGAGAAACAGATACAGGACTGCAGTCTGTAATTATGGAAGTACAAAATGTTCTCTCTCTCTCTCTCTCTCTCTATATATAT
Source organism: Astyanax mexicanus (assembly GCF_023375975.1). Classification (NCBI taxonomy): domain Eukaryota; kingdom Metazoa; phylum Chordata; class Actinopteri; order Characiformes; family Acestrorhamphidae; genus Astyanax; species Astyanax mexicanus. The sequence continues at coordinate 6,970,674 of NC_064417.1, forward strand.
ATATATATATATATATATATATATATATATATATATATATATATTGTTCACATTTTTAGAAGCAATTAAATCCTCTAAACCTACCATTCCGCCACATGCCAAAAATGTTCTACTGGATTAAAATCTAGAGTTTGGAAAGGCCAGTAGAGCATTGAACTCACTGTTTATAAAGCCAGTTTGAGATGACACTTGCTTTTGTGAAATGTTGCACTAATGGGCCATTATGTGCACTAGAAAAATACATGTATTCCCTCATCATTTAGACACTACGTTTACCAGTCTGAACTGCTGACACAAGGCAGGTTGGATTCATGGATTCATGCTGTTGATGCCAAATTCTACTATCTGTGAGCCTTAGAAGAAATCAAGGTTCAGTAGACCAGACTATCTGTCCCCAGTTTTCAAAAATCCACTGGCATCTACAGCCTCAGCTTTCTGTTCTTTGCTGACAGAAGTGGAACCCTGGATGTGTTTTTTTGCTGTTGTAGCTAATCCTCCTCAAGGTTGGATGTGTTGCACCTTAGATGCTTTCATATAGTTTTGTCTAGGCAGTGCTGGGTAGTATTTTATTGACCTTACAGCCATGCTTTCTCTTTATCTCTTTATCTCTAAATTCTTTAGAATCTTTTTTGGTCTTCCTTTTCACAGAGTTTCTTTAGACTTTTCAACCAATGGTGTTTGAATTAATGTGGGCTTTTTTTTTTTTTTTCAAAAAACTTTCACAAAAGACTTTCTTACATAAAACCAGTATTGCTCTATCACTTTGAATTCATTTTGAGGGTCAGTCTTTTAAATAAAATAAGACAGCACAAAATATCAAAGTGTAGTCCAGATGAGTGTGTGATGTCTCAAATAATCATGCATGTCTTTTGAGCAGTCATTTGTTTCATAGTTGTTTAATAGTTTCCACCTCAGTAGAGTTTGTAGTGTTTCTTAGCTGCGATGATCAATATGATTTTAAGCGAAATATGAAGCTATTGATCTGAGTTTGGAGAAGTTGGGTCAAATAGTAGACTGGACTATTTCCCTCTGGCCATGTGCACGGGCACACACACTTCCACACACACACAGATATGTCATCATATGGGATATGTCATCATAAATCTCAGAGCATTCCAACCCTAAACCAGCCCTGCCCCCCCCCCCCCCCCCCCCCACACACACACAGCTATTGATGGATGGCGTGGCTAAAGCCACTTATTTCCCACAGATGCTGGATCAAAAGTGAAGATTGGAGACTTGTAAAGATTTGTGTCTGGGGAAGAAGAAAGAATCTGCTGAATTCTCACCAGACTGGCCAGCTGAGCCACAATCTGCTCCAAGATTATCCCAAATTCAACCAGTTCTGGGAACAATTAAAATAAATTAAGTCAATCTTAGTGGATTTCATATGAATTAAGACCCAATCTATGAAAACGAGTTACCATGACTCTCAGTACCACAATCCTTATGTAGAGTCCTTATGTTCTTGTATTAAATTTACAGTTCTGGAAAAAAAAAAAAAACTTAATTTGCTATAGAACAGGGAGGGGTGCTCACACTTATTTTGCAAAGCAGATTAACAGAAATCCAGAGAAAAAAAAAACTCATTTAGAGCTGGAGGAAGAAACCTTTAGAAGAAACCCTCCTCCGGTCGATCTTTATAAATGGGTTTATAAATGGTTTACAATTAGTTTATTAATGGTTACTAATTAGGTTGTTAATGCCTTAAAAATCATTAATAATCAGTTATGTGGCTGTGGGTTCACTATTTGGCAAACAACAGGTCTATGTATGTGTTATAACTGATTATTAATGATTTTTAAGGCATTTACAACATATTTAGTAACCATTAATAAACTAAACCATTTATAAACCCTTTATAAAGGTAGTCTTATTTTAAAGTGGTACCTTAATTATTAATAAAAGTTATCAGACACAACTATTGTGACATTCTAGTGTCACTACCATCAGTAGTGAAGAGTAGACACCTAGAGCGGTGAGTGGCTGGTTTGACACCTGTAACAGTAGAGCCCAACAGTGAAACTTCAATCAGTGTGACGTCAATAGTCATTAATAGTCATTAGTGTGAGAAAGTGTCCTCTATATTAAATGTAGGCTTTCAGCCAATCATGCATTATTACATCTAATCCAAAAACCTTATTGTGATTAAGAGAGTGAATTAAGTGCCATGTGATTAATCTAGCTTGTGCTGACCCAAGTGTCTGCAACTAGTGAGTTTTTCTTGATTCTTGATGGTCTTTTTTGGGAGTCCAGTTAGGAGTCCATTACAGTAATCAATCCTACTAGAAATAAAGGTGTGGATAAGTTTCTCCAGGTCTGATTTAGACAGAAAATCTCTGATCTTATTTATGTTCTTGAGGTGATAAAATGCTGATTTGGTGACGGCTTTGACATGACTGTTAAAAGTAAGATCAGAGTCCATTTGTACACCAAGATTACGCACTAGTTCTTTAGATTTTAGGCTTTTTGAGTCCAGATAGGCAGCTAGTCTGTGCCTCTCATTACTATAAAATAATCTCTGTTTTATCTTTATTTAACTGCAGAAAGTTCTGTCCCATCCATTTATTTATCTGCTCAAGGCATTTACACAGTGAGTCAATGGGACCGAAATTGTTTGGGCAGAGGGCCATGTAGATCTGAGTGTCATCTGCATAGCTGTGGTAAGATGTCCCATAGTCACGCATGATTTTACCCAGAGGAATCATATATAAATTAAATAAGAGTGGCCCAAGAATTGAACCCTGGGGTTCACCACAGGTCACTGGCGCAGTCTCAGAAACATTATTTTCCATTTCCACAAAGTATTTCCTTCCTTGAAGGTATGAACTGAACCATTTTAGGACAGTTCCAGAAAGTCCAACCCGGTTCTCAAGTCTATCTATGAGAATGTTGTGGTCAATGGTGTCAAAAGCAGCACTGAGATCAAGCAGTAGTAGAATAGACATTTTGACAGTCTGTGTTTAAGCGAATGTCACTGATAACCTTAATAAGAGCAGTCTCAGTACTATGATTGGGCCGGAAACCTGACTGAAATTGGTCTAGACAGTTATTCATGGACAGAAAGTGCATAACTTGCTTGAAGACAATTTTTCAATTATTTTTCCAATGAATGGTAGATTAGAGATTGGTCTGTAATTGTTTAATACGTTTGTAACTAAATTTTTCTTTTTTAAGAGAGGCTTCACAACGGCTGTTTTTAATGCATTTGGAAAAACACCCGACATGAGTGAGGTGTTTACTATTTGAAGAATGTCTGCTGATATTGAGTAAAACACATTCTTTAAAAACTTAGTTGGTAATGTATCAAGACTGCAAGTGGATGATTTGAGGTGACTCACTGTATCAATTAAAACTTCTTCATTAATAGTGCTAAACTGGGACATGTTGACTATGATGCTTTTGCATGGTTTTGGAGAGCACATGGGATCATTGGTGGATATAGATGTACTGATGGCTTGTCTGATATTGTGGATTTTAGTATTAAAAAATTTAGCAAACTCATTACATCTGTCAGTTCAGGGTTCATATATGTAGGTCAGTTAGTTAGTCTGTGAACCACAGTGAAAAGAACTTTGCTATTGTTAATATTATTGTTGATAATGCTGGAGAAGTAGGATTGTCTAGATGTGCACATTATTTTATTGTAATCACGCAATCTATCTTTAAACATTTCTTTGTGGATGTGAAGCTTGGTTTTACGCCATCTGCGCTCAGCCATTCTGCATTCTCTCTTTTGGAGCTGAACTGCAGCATCATTTCTCCATGGAGCTTTCTGCTTGCATGGCATGGTTTTAACTCTAGCTGGTGCAATCTCATCTAAAACTCTAGCAGTTTTTGAGTTAAAACTATCCAGCAGAGTATCTACAGAGTCTGATGGTTTGCATGGTGCAGAGCACACTTTGCTCACAAAAAGTTTAGCTGTCATGTCATTTATCTGTCTTTTCTTATACCTTATCTGTCTGGTTTCACTGTATATTGAAGTCCACATTTCAAAGAATACACAATAGTGATCTGACAGTGCAACATCCTTAATAGAGGCTGATATGTTGAGACCCTTCGAAATAACCAAATCCAGAGTGTGACCATGACAGTATATGCTTCCAGTCACATACTGAGAGAGTTCAAAAGAGTCAAATACATCATAGAGTTCTCTGGCATAATTATCCTTGGGATTATCAATGTGAATGTTAAAATCACCAGCAACAATAAAATGATCAAATTCAGTAGCAATAAAAGACAGCATATCTGTAAAATCATTAATAAAATCAGCATTGTACCTTGGAGGCCTATAGACAATTACTAGTAATATTCTTGGTGTCCCCTTTAAAACTGCTTGCATTGGAAAATATCATCAAACAGCATAGCTACACCTCCACCTTTCTTGAGACGTGAGACATTTAAAAAGTTAAATCATTAATTAGATAGGACTTGTTTGTAAGAGATCTGATATTTAGTAGAGATAACTTAATAACCTGTGCGTTTTGTTCCAAAGACTGTGGGTTACATTTTGCATACTGCAAGTTGGATATATTTACATTATCTGACCTATACTCCCTGTTCTTTCTGCTTCTGATAAGAACTGGAATGGGGGAGATAACTGGCACCCAGGGTCCGTACTTGTTTTGAAAACATGTACTGCTGACTTCACCATTGTAGCAGCACGGACCCAAAAGATATCAGTTTGCTGGATTACTTGTAGCGGCCTCTTCCCTTATGGTGGAGGGAGGTGGGAGGGGCTCCTGCTGGTGAAGAAGTCGAGAGCGGAGCTGTCTGTCCGGTGGTTTAGGAGCTTGTGTCTTCTTTTTGGGTTGTCGGGGGAGTTTGTTTAATTCCTTCTCATGTTCATGTTCACTGGGCTTCATTTTGGTCCCCTTTACTAACTCCTTGATTGGCTCCCATCCGATAACTCCGCAGTCTCTGTGGGGGGAGGATGTTGTGTCTCTGTAGTGCAGACAGTGTCCTTGGGTGTTAAAGCTGACGTGTCTTCACCAGTGGGAACATCGAAGTTGCACAGAGAAAAAATGAAGTTCTCTGACAGGAATTTGACTCCCCTCTTGTTGGTGTGCAGTCCATCTCTCCTGAAAAACTCACTCTTCCCAAAAAACAGATTGAAATTGTCAATGAAGTTCAGTCCGTTTGACCTGCAGGTTTTCTGAAGCCATATGTTTAATGCCAACAGCCTAGAGAACATATTGCAGCCCCTTGCAGGTAGAGGACCACTGATGAATGTCTCACACTAGTCTCTAGGCGCAGTAGGGGCTAGTGTGATTCTCCCAACAAAGGTAAAAATATGAAATTGGTCCCGTGTGGATTTAAGGAACTTAAACATAAACATTGTCTGGCTAACAACTTCAGCAGATAGCCAGAAGCTAGCATAGACATGGGAGCACCCTGAAAAAATGGCTTCCTCTGCTTCACTGTCCAAAAACTTGATTCTTTGCATGTAAGCAACAGAACAACAGAATAAGCTTCTCAATTTGCTGTCTCTGTATCTGCAGTCGATGTCTACAAGGGCACATTGTTACCAAACCAAACTGCAAACCAACCAAGACATGACTCCACCCAAGCTGACATATCAAACCAAGAAGCCCATGGTCACTCTGGAGGAGCTGCAGAAATCCACAGCTCAGGTGGGAGAATTTGTCCACAGGACAACTGTTAGTCATGCATTCCACAAATCTGGTCTTTATGGAAGAGTGTCAAAAAGATTTTTGTTTTAAAGAAAAACATAAGAAGTTCCATTTGCAATAGGGGACATAGCACACATCAGACCAAAGTTGAACATTTGGCTTAAATGCAAAGCGCTTTGGAAAAGCTGGTAGAGACATACCTCAAAATATTTCCAGCTGTTATTGCAGTGAAAGGTGGCTCTACTAAGTATTGAAAACTGTGTATCATTTTTAGTTTACTTCACAGGTATGTGCTACTGTCACGCCTGGCCCTGTTTCCTGTCTGTCCTCGTGCCTGTGTTGTCCCACGTGACCCGTGCCCCTGTGTTCTGCCTGTGATTTTCCATTACCTCATGTCTCATTTGTAGCTCCACCCCTTCCCCAGGTGTTTCCACTCCCAGTGTGTTTCCTGTTTAGTTAAATAGCTTTCCTCTGTCACCTGTCCTGGTCGGTCTTTGCACTGTCTCCCGTTGTCTGTCCTTCTGCGTTTCTCTGATCTCAGTGTTTCCATAGCCTTAACCCGAGTCCCTTGTTCTGTGTTTATCTCTGTTTATTTTCTAGTTCCCTGTTTAGTTTTCTAGTTTATTCCCTTGCCCTGTTTAAGTTCATCCTGTCTAGTTTTATAGCCTCTGTTTCTTGTTTTTCTTTGTTTCTTGTTTACTTGTTTATTTGTTTATATTTATTTAATAAATTCGCCCTACCTGTGTTTACGTCCGCCTCCTCGTCTCTCTGCCTGGGTCAACCCTGACAGCTACTTCCTGTTGCCAGATCCTGAATGCAAATACCAAGGCTTTTATTAAAAGAGTGAATAAAGAGAAACAAACAGAAGATTCTAAATGAAAATGGCTGTTTACTGATCTAAATATCTTTGATATAATATGATCACCATATTAGAGTAAAATGATACATGCAGGTTATATATATGGCATTTTGTTGCCAATTTGCCTACATATGTTGCAGCTGTGCCTGTAGATCCTGCACATTCATAGATTGCTGATAGGGATGCAGAATGATATCGAAATGATATCAGTATCGACCAATAATTGTTTATTTTTTAAAAGATAAGCATCTGCAGATTTGCCCATCTGCAGATATTACAAACCAATATTTGCTGATGTACTTTGCTGGTGTATGCCGGGAAAGGACCGAGCATCTGTGAGTCTTTTTATATTTGTCACGCCCTTGCTCTGTTTACCTGTGTTTCCCAGTGTGTTCCCCAGTAATTTTCCTGTCACGTGTGTGTAATTTGTAGCTCCGCCCCGTGTCCCTGTTTCCCCAGGTGTGTGCTTCCTTTATATATATATATATATATATATATATATATATATATATATATAGTCCTCCTGTGTCAGTGTTTGCTCATCGGTCTTTGCACCTTCCCCTGTTGTTTGTCATTCCCGCGTTGCTTCTTGTTATTTCCCTAGTTTTTTACTCCGTGTTTATTTCTTGTTTATTCCTTTGTGTTTGTTCCTGCCCTGTTAGTTTATTCTGTCTTGTTTTAGTTCCTCGTTTGTTAGCCTCCCTTTCTGTTTATGTTATTATTATCTCTGTTTTTTTTTGGTTTGCTTCTTTGTTAATTTGTTTAATTATTTAATAAATCCAGCATTACCTGCGTTTACGTACCTTTCTTGCCTGCAGTTCATCACAATATGCTCTTTTGGCGGCAAAAGCCAGTGTGACTGAGAAATGTTATCAAACTTTTATGTCCCATAAGATCAAGGGTCCTCTTTTCTATTTTTTGTGCGTTATTTTTTATTTTATTTTTTTATGAAGAGTGTAAAAAAACAGTTTTATGTCAGTTTACTCATTTCACTAATTTTAGAACACATTGTTAATGTAGTTTGTTTCATGTATTTGGCAAATTCACTCTGTTTAGGCTGCATTGTTGCAGAAGTAAAATCATAAAAATGAAAAACCTTGTAGGTTGCGAATGTGAATTCTTTGTGTGCCGCCTGCACAGAATAGCTCACCTCCCCTCACTGTGCGTTTAGTATGAAAACCCCCCCCCCCCCCCCCCCATTCCTACCTCCCACGAGCACATCCCAGATCAACCCAGCCGGCCGATTTATCATCCTCACCTGTGATCGCTCCATTTATCATCCTTAGATCGCATCTCCAGCAGACAGGAAATGTTTATTTTCACTCATTACAGTCCCTGTCCACGCCTCCGCCGTGTAGCAGCGAGCTGATCCCACATCAGTTACTGCTGTGTTCCGCCTGTGTACAGAGCGTGCTTTTACCCCCACTAACCTCCACCTCCCCCCCCACCTTCAGCACCACCACCACCTCCACAAACACCAACTACACAACCAACTACACATGCTGTATGCTGTACCAAGCCATCAAACATCCGAACGCCCTTTCCTCCACAGGCATCCATAGACCCCCACCGCCCGGCAGACAGTACCAGAAAACCTCGGCCTCGTCCCTATTTGCATTTAAATAGCCAAAAAACACACATTTCAACATTTCACCCGTTATTGGATTACGCTCCTTTCTTTGCTGATACCTGCTATTAGCAGCAGGAAAGGTTAAACAGCTAATATTGTCATGTCACAGGAGGGGATGGAATAAATTTGATGGGGAAGTGGGGTGGAGGGGGGTGGGGTGTTTTTAGGACGGGTTTGAGGGGGGGAACACCTTCTGCTCCACACGCCTGCAGCATCCTAATCACGCTGTCAGCAATCTAGCAACTGAAAACTGAAAACAACCGCCCCTTTTCTTACGAGTGAGCTCACCCAGGCAAGGCTCTATTAGAGCTGAATTATTGAGGGCCTGCTGGGAACTTGTACCTGATCCTCCATAAAAAAACCTCTCGCCCACTGAATATGCCATCAAGCGCACGTTTTTTTATTACCCGCGCCGCTACAAGCTGCTCTCGACTACGCAACGATGTAGCTTTGGCAGTAAACAGATACCTCCCCGCCTGATAAGGACTGGCTTCATTACAGATAAATCACACGGAGAGAGAGAGGAAGCAGCCCGCCACTAGCTGCATTTATCCCACTGCCTGCCGCTTCCCGCTAAGTGCACAATAGCTGCTAACGCTGCTCACAGTCATCACCAGCAATAATGTTTACTGTAATCCCTTCAAACCGTGTTTAATAATACAGCCCAATAAAAGCAGTTTACACATGCAGCACTTGGCCCATTTTCAAGATCCACCTAAGCTCTGTTTTAAAGAGGCTCTTCAGAAAACAAAGGCTTTAACGAGAAAGCTAGAAACAGCAAATATCTCTCAGTTTTAATATGTATTATTATATTTTCCCCAAAGCATGAGTTTATTGAATCATTTTGAAAAGAAAGAGAAAAATATATATATATATGTTTCCCCCTTTCTCTTATCCTGAATGTACGTAACTGATTATCCAAACACATGTAGGGTCTATATTGGTTGGTTGGTTGGTTTATTGAGTGGTTTATTGAGTGGTTGGTTGGGCAGTTGGTTTGATTAGTGGTTGTTTGGTTGGTAGGATGGTTGAGCAGTTGGGTGGTCAGTTGGTTTGTTGAGCGGTTGTTTGTTTGGTTGTTTGTTTGGTTGGTTGGTTGGTTGGTTGGTTGGTTGGTTGGTTGGTTGGTTGGTTGGTTGGTTTATGGAGCGGTTGGTTGGGCAGTTGGGCAGAGCTATATATACTGCCCGACACCAGTCTGTTAGCAAATTATGGACAAAACAAATCTATAGAATCTACGCAATACATTTGAAGATTCATTCTTTCACTTTTACCTGTAAGGTAAAGTATATCCAACATTTCTTTGTACATTACACAAACATACATTTTTCTTATTGGCTATTTGCATAATGTGCATGTGTCCCCCAACTGTAAGTGTAGTCTTGTCCACCAGTTCTACCTTCTCTTGGATATACAGCTACAGTATATCTTACATTATGGTTGTTTTGTCTGGCCACAGTGTTAAAGGCTATAAGAGCAAGCTACCAATTTCTGCACTATAAAAGTGTGACAAAATGCTGGAAATCACTGAGAAATGCAATGTAGTAACACTGTTCTGGATTAAATATCCCATGCATTAAGTAAATGGACTGGCAGCAGGCATGTTTTATCTCGTATTAAGAACACAAGCAAACGTTCTATGCATGAACAATTGTTAGTCACTTTTATAAGTGCTAGCTTCACATTTTAGTGAGGACATTAAAGTAAGTTAAAATGAACTCTAGTGTTAAATGTCAGAAGTTGTTTAAAATTGTTGATTAAGGTATAAACAGTGTGGAAGTATATAAACCATGGAAACGAGGTGAAATAAAGGGTCAAATAAAATCTGTGGGAGTTAATTCAACACTTGACTTGTTGCTGTACAGCTAACCTCCACGGTTCTTGCCTTATATCTGTCTCAAAATTGTGGATTCACACATAATGAAGCATCTTCCAACAACACTGCGCTCTTGCTATGTGGCAGCAGCCAATTGTGTACTCTCTCGCTTCTACAGTCCTGAGAGAGAGAGAGCGCACAGAGGTCATTTGTTTGATATCTGTAACACTTTTAACATTCCTGTGCATGCTTATGTGTGTATGTGTGTATTTGAATATGTGTGTGTGTGTGTGTGTGTGTGTGTATGTGTGTATTTGAATATGTGTGTGTATGCGCATATGAATCCCCACACCATCCCTGTAGCTTAGTAAAAGAGAGAATTTGAGATTAAATTGTCTGAAGCTTTGGAACCCGAAATAAAATGATTCACTTTATCCTGTGAAAGCCCATGAGGCCGCAACAAAAGACCTGCGACTCCGTTCCTCTTCAGCGCAGCAGTGAAGAGAATGAAAAGCATTCAGATATAAAAATACGCCACAAAATCTTTCCTTTTGTAGTCACAGCGGGATGCCAGATACACCACTTAAAGATACAGTCCTAAGATATTACAATATAACAAAGTACTGCTGATGTGTTGAAAACCCAGCCAACATGCTTAATGTGGAGCTCGCATGAGTGGAACTGGATGGGCATGGGCTCTAAGTGGGTCTGGATATGTGTTGACACTGGACTTTTTAACCCAGTATATTAACACTGGGAATCAAGTTGACCCATAGACTGTGTATAGCTGGACAGAGCATCGTCTCTCAAAAGTGAAGTCACCACAGGTCGGGCGCCCCCTGCTGTTCGGTTTCAGAAAGCTGTGTAACCCCACCCATTCCCATAGGTTTCAATGGCAAAACAGACAACTTTCAATCACGTTTTTTTCGAATATACTGTAATCCTACCTCCTTTATTTAAATGCAACAGCTAGTGTAACCTCTGCTTATATTGTCAAATGTGTATATCCCCACAGAATTCGTTTTTTAAAACGTTATTCAGCTCTATTCAAAAAGGTGTGGTTATTGTAAAAGAGCTGGTTAAGGGCGGGACCAATAACAGACGTCAGCTCCGCTCCACTCCGCTCTGCAGCCTGTGACCTCGAGGCAGCCCTCAGGGGTGGGTTTATTTAAATGAGTAGGCTGTCTCTCCACAGTCTTTCTCCCTCCTCTGGACTCTACTGCGCAGACTCGGGTTTCGGGATCGCCGACATGGTGGAAGATTTTGGCTTCATTTTCATTGAATGAATGGGAACGGCGACACGGCGTCCATCTTTTTTTACAGTCTCTGAGTTGACCAGACAAAACATGAAATATCTTGGGTTTATAACGCCTGCAATCAAATAAATGTCAAAGGCTCAATCTAATTCTCATATTGGCCTGACCACTTAGTCCTACCCCTGTGTTTTGTAGGCGCATGCCTAGGGGTAAGTGTCCCAAATCGTGTTAGGCTTGAGATGGAGTGGGAAGTGTTGGGGGTACACAACCCTTCAAACAGTGGCACACTCAAAACAGAGGGCTTTGAGAAATCACTGAAAAGATGGCGAAACAAGAAAAATATTTTTTCTACTGTGTAGTTTCATTGTTTTATGGATATTTTCTTCACAGCAAGCATTAAGCAAGCATTCTCTTTAGTAACTATCTAGCTAGCTAACTTTGCTGTTCCACCTTAAATATGGCAATAAATAGCAGAGGCTGCAGCATTTAAGGTGTAATGTAAAAATAAAACAAAATAAAAGCTCCCCATAAGAGAGAGATAAAGGAATGGACAATAATAATTCATTGCTGTACCATCTCTCCCTTTTCTGTAGACATACAATGCCCTAAATTACCTAGTTAACCAGCAGCAGCTAGGTTCCTGAACTTCAGCACTCCACTGCAATCACCTCAGCCCAGCAGGGTTGTCTACAGGTTTACATGTCCCAATTCTTATGGGGAAGATTTCACTCCTAGAACTTGTAACTCTGTTCCAATGAATGCAATTGGAATGTAAATGTAAAGCCCTCTCCGGTTGGGATTAGTTTTTCAGAGGGCCCTGTGGTAATTTTCTCTTTTATGGAGGGTACTCTGTGATTTTATTCCCATTCGGAATGACCATGTATGTGTGTGTTTTTCTCAGACGTCCTCTGAAAAACTTTCAGGCTGAATTATCTACTGTTTTTCGCTGAACTCTGTGGTCCTCCAGTAATTTTAATCCCATGCAGCATATGGACGCACATCTCTGAGCTATTTGTCCACTGCCGCTCACCGTAATTAAACTTTGGGCGTGCGTTTCCATGGAGATCCATGTAAACACAATGCGAGTGGAAATAGAGGAGCTACTGAATGTGATGTCGTGTGATTAAGAAAGCCTGAAAACTCATTGGTCCTCCTGTTTTTTCTATTGCAGTCCAGATGCAAGAGTTTTATCACTGAGTAGTAGTGAGAAATATTTTTTTTACAGACGGCTTCCTGAGAAACTAATCCCGTCCAGTTTTACTTACTGGGTTGTTTTTTTATTCAGTTTTCATACTGACCCAGCTTTTTCAGATTTGGGGATGTAGGTTTTGCTTTGGGACTACTTTGTGTTCCAGTGTTTTATATATATATCCCTCCACCATGAATAGATATGATAACTGCTTTATGCCAAAACCTTTTCTAAACTATTACAACACAGCATCTCAGAAATCAGGCTCTGTATTCATAGTTATTTGGCGTAATAGGTTTTTGTGAAGTCTGGGTCCTCTAGATTTGTGGGCCATTTTACACCAAGCCCACTCTAAATAACTTACTTTTTTAACAATGTAAAAACTGTATTTAGTGCAGTTTACATTCTTACTTATCTCTGAACTGACTGTAAGAAGGTACAGAGTTTTAAAATTAATTGACCATTGTGTGCATTTGTTGTATTAACATTGTGCATGATGTAAGTGTTTGCAAAGAGTTTAAGGGATTTGCTTGACCTTTTTCTTGAAATTTACCAAGTCTTAATACTAAGGAAGGCTTATTGTGCTGGGCAGGTTTTACGTATTAGTTAATCGTGTGTAAAACACACAACAAATTTAAATATTTATTTTCAAGGAGAACTTTTACGATGAATCCTTAGTGATTAACTGAAATGCAAGTTAAGCTCACAATAGTGTACTTTGGTATCAAGCAGGCTTTACCTCAGTGCCTGTCCTCAAAGTTAACAGACATTTATTATGTTAAATACGTTTGGTTTTGGGATCGCTTGTTAGCTTTAAAGCTCTTATTAAGAAAGACAAACAGACAAACCTTTAACTTACTGAAGCTTCTGCTTTTCTCAGAACAATGGACTAAGTGTACTAAGACTTGCGTGAAGTTGCTACTAAAATATGCCATACACTCAGAGCTAAAAATGTCTGTACACATAAAAAAATCATATTTTCATTTGCAATTTCAGTGTCTAAATGGCATTAAACACATTAGAATCGGATGTACGAAATGTACGTAAGCAGCTTTAATACATGAGGCCACAGATCTCAACAGTTTTGAAAGTGTTGAAAGTGGAATACCAAAGCTACATTTTTGGTGTGTTAAAAACTTTCAGATTTGCAGATTTCAGAACACCCACCACCATGTTTAACAGAAGGAGTGGTATGCTTTGGATCTTGTACAGAAAGTGAGTTTTTTAAAAAAGCATATTGTCGCTGTCCAATGAAAAAAAGTCTCAAAATCTCAAAAACAGCAACTTTACAGGAGAGAAAGAAAACCTTCTAAACTTTCAATGGAAGTTAATGTAAAAAAAAAAAAAAAAGTTTATTTCAAGTCAGGTCAGGTCTTGAAGTATTTCTATTGGTCCGTTCATCAACACATTTTGGCCCAGAGAAAAGGATAGTTTGTCTGCTCTAATTATGTAGTAAACTAAAAATCGACAAAAGAAGAAATCCTTGTTTTTTATTGGACAGTATATTTTGAAGTAAGTCTATAAATACACTTTACTGCAAGTCATTTTGGAGCATTTATATTTGTCCATTTATCCAAAAAATCTGATACAATGTAAAGAACAGTTGCCAGATTCACAACCAATAAGTAATGGGTGTAAAATCAACGATGAGTAAATTAAGTTTAGCTTCATTCTCTATGATCTCCATGTTTTTTTGGACCGTGGGTGGAAACCGGAGTCCTCAGAGGAAACCCACCCAGACACCAGGAGAACACGGAAACTCCACCCAGATAGGGAACCCACTTGAACCCAAGACCCTAGCACTGGGAGGCAAATGTGCTAACCACTAAGCCACCGTGCCGCCCAATGGCTCAATGAAACTCTCTATTTTTGCAGCAATAGTTTATTCCCTTATTCCCTGTGACACCAAAGCCAGGTAGCCACCATCTGCAGGTTTTAATGTGTTTGGAGTTTTAAAAGAAGCAAAGTGTGGAGTCCTCAAGGTCTGGGTTAAAGAGCCTTGCTGCAGCACATGAATATGAAAGTATGCATTCACAAAACATTGTTTATTCACGGGAAAAGATGAGCGGAAGCGGCCTGGTTGCCTCCTGGTTGCGTTAAAAGCTTTCTCCGTCAATACGTCTGCCCGATGAATGCCTGGGTAGCAAACGTCTTTTTTTATTGCTGAAAGTTAGGAGGTAAAATGAAATGCCACAGCTGGTAATCCGGGCGCTCTTCTGGAGGTGACAAAACTTCCACACGCCACAAATTGCTATTTGATTGCGGTTCAGCTGAGAAACTCCACGCGGGCTCAGCACAGGCCGACTGAGGCAGAGCCGAAGTGAAACGCCTAACCCGTCTCTAATCACTGTCTGGGCCTTTCTCTCCTGCTCTCGCCCTCTGACTGGCAGTTAAATCAAATATAATCGCATTCCCTCGGCGCAAACTTCATTTAGCTAAAACTCTTCACACATAACCTGTTTGGAGAAGACAGGCCAGTCATCAGAATCGCTCTCACATGGGAAATGGAAAGCATGGCACAGTATATGTTTTCAGAAGCATATTCCATAAATTGCAACTCACAGGTGTGGATCACCCATAGACCTCCACACCGCACCTGTGAGAAGAGTTACGGCCACTCACGAGTTACATCTTCACTTTTATCCTACATTTGTGCCATTGATGCCAAAGTTAGCACTGGTAGCAGCTACTTCTGCATAATTGCATCCCATTCATAGTTAGACTTGCAGTAACAGGACTAATTAGAAGAGGAAGAGAGGGAGAGAAAAAGAGGGAGGGAGCTAGAGAGAGAGAGCCAGCTGCCAGCTGCTGTCTAATAAAGCTCTTTCATGCCTCAGCTGATTGCTGGACTATTGAGGGAATAGGCTGGGCAAGGCGTTTATGGACATCGAGCTGATTTAGAAGTTCGGACGAGCTCTCGCCGGTGTCCAGGGTAATGTGGGGACGCCCACAGCATTGGCCCAGCCTTGGAGCGGGATGAATTGCCGCTGTCAAAATGTGATCCGCACCAGAGCCATCGCGTTGATGCAGAGCATTTATCATCGGCCATAACACACGGAGTGCGCCAGTTACTCGTGCTTTTATCCAGTCTGCATAGTCAGATCTACCCTGCGGAGTGCATAAATACCCAGTGGCATAAATAAATAAAATCATAATTATTATCTATTTACCTACAAATAATCATGCATGTCAATCATGTTGTTCAGTTTGGATGACTTTATTCTCAGTCCAGACTGGTCTGTTGTCAGAGTTAAACATCCAGTGAAGTTTCAATCACAACATGGAAAACCCTGAGGGTCTTCTAAGAGTTATAGGGTTCTGGCAGTGTGAAACTCTGAAAGCCTTCTAATGGCACTAGGGGTTCTAGCAGTGGGAACCCCTGAAAGCCTTCTAAGGGCCTTCAGAGAATGCAGGGGTTCTGGCAAACCCTCAAGGCCTTCTAAGGAGTACCAAGTTTCCAGCAGTGGGAGTTCTGGGCTTTCTTTCTGTGGGAAACCCTGAGAGACAGAAAATGGTAATAGGGTTCTGGCAGTGGGGAACCCGCAGAGACTTCTAAGGGCCTTCTAAGGACTCTGGGGTTCTGGCAGCTGAAAACCCTAAGTACCTTCTGATGGCACTGAGGTTCTGGCCCTGGGACCACGGATCTTCTGATAGCCCTGAGGTTCTGGCAGTAGGGCCAAGGGCCTTCTGATGGCACTGAGATTCTGGCAGTGGGAAATTCTAAGCGCCTTCCGCTGTGTGAAAGGTGGTTGTATGTGTGGTTTATGATGTTAGAAATGAAAACAGGAGGACAGTCCAACACTTCTGGGAAACTAAGTAAATAAAGTGGATATACTGACTTAACATCAGTCAGTGATAATCTACAGGCACAAGGCTGTCTAGACCCAACATTTTCGCTCCAAATATTATCCCATAGGTCTTCTTATTCCCCGTTTTTAAATCTGTAGCCATGCCACAGATCTATAGTTCATCTTTCAGTAACCCTTATTCCTTCTCTCCCCGCAGGTATTCCAGAAGAATTATAGTGAGCTGAGAGCCCTTTGGCTACCTGTAAAGAGGAAGTTGGTTGGGTCGCCAACAGAGCAAGTTCAGTTTTGGTGCTGGGTCAGGCCTTCTGACCTTATCCCATCATCACAACCCTGTGAACCTTCTGGGAGCACTGGAGTTCCTTATCCTTATGGTTTTTTAATGGTCCTAAGGGCTCTTTGAGAGCAGTGGGAAATGCTGGGAGTCTACAGAGAGCACTTTGGTTCAGAAAGGGTCTTTTGGGGATCTGGCAGTGGGAAGGGCCTCCTAGGATTTCAGAGAAGGGGGAAATACAGTCCACGGACTCTGCACTAGGGGTGCAAAGAGGACACTCCTGAGACCCCACTTTTGTTGCAAGTATGCAAGTATGCACCCTGTCTGGTTTGTAGCTAGTGTAAGATCAGTGTTAACTGCGAATGAATTGTACAGTAATAAAACAATGAACAGTTGGCAGGTAGAGGTGCCTAAAAATTTTGCACAGTACTGTACATCAAGAACAGGATTTAAGTGGGGTTTCAGAAAAAACTAAAAGTGAAAAACACACATAAAGAACCAATAGAAAAAGACGGAAGAGGGAGATGCAAAAAGTCTGATCAGGAAGACAGACACTGTGACTCAGCAATGCTAAGACATTACAAAATATGCAGAATATATCCAGTAGATATCCTTTGCAAATGAATATAAAGGCAACTTTTGTGATTCCAGGGTGGGACTACAGACTAGACACAGTTCACTGACAAGAAATTGGGCTTAGCAGGGTGGAGTCCAGTTTGGGACACAGTGGCAATTGCTCAGTAGTCGTTAAATCAGTCAATCTTTCATTTGGTTTACACATCAAATATGTATCCTTGTGACACATATTAGATTTTCTTATTTACTTTGCATGTCTATGTCATTATTATAACTTAACCAAGATTATCACCGTTTGATTGATGAATAGCTCGGTTCCTTCCACACTTCAGCTCCTGTCATGTTTTGGGTGGGACGGAGGAGGCAAAGACGTCAACAGGATGAGAAAGTAGGACTTCTATTTTTGGAGCTCCATAGCTCTTCTGAAACAAACCAGGCCTCCTACCCAACTGCTGATTAGATGACTTTTTTTTTTTTTTGAATAGAGGTTGTTAAGTACGGCCATGAATCTTGTTCTTTTCCCTAAATTGGGCCGACGTCAGGGGCAACGCAGGATTAATGGTCATCCCTTTAGCCGTTCACTTCTTTCCGCTGGGCTTGTGTTCGCCCCCAGGCTAATGCAAATTAATATTCACTCTGGCAAAAAATGAGTCCTGGGGTAGGGGCCTCTTTCGGATAGGCACAAATGCACGAAAGACAGTTTCAGAGCAAACACTTCATTAGCCATTCTTACCCAGTCTAATGGAAATAAAAGGCACGTCTCTCGTGCACAGATTGGATGGTGGATGGCGGTCATCAGCTCTTGCGCACAGTGATTTGAGCTGTGTATGAGATGTAATGCTGCATGCAGAATTGAGTGTTTTTCTTATACGGAAAGTGATGACAATGTGAAATTCTGCGTGAGAGGTCAGTAAGCTGGCTGTGATTACAGAAGGTCAGATTCAATACAGGACATTTTGGCTTGGATGGATGAAGGATGGCAGGACTTTTTAAGCACACTGACCTTCAATTTCATCTGATTGGTTGACTAGAAGACATTAGCCTTGCTTGGGCCATTTGTGTCTGCTAGTAACTTACTGCAACCTGCTTTGACAATTGTAACAATTGTAACTCTCTGAAAACATAAGTTAGGTGTGACAAACTGTTCTTTAAACAATGAGTGTTTTATAGAATCAAAAATTAAGCTAAACTTATATAGCAAATTTCTAGAAACTCATAGCAATGTAGCGGCTAATCGCACACAGCATACTCTGTGCCTAACCATGGCTGGGCACACAGTTATATATTCATTCATGCACGTGCATGCATGCATACTTACACCCACCCACATAACAGGACACTTTGTACACTGAAAAAAGTGCAATAACCATGTAATTGATTTAAAGTGACTTTTAATGTAGGTCTACTGAAAAATTATGATTTCTGGTTCAAACCTGTTTTTCTCAATTTGCCTGAAAGCAAATCCATTCCCTATCAAAACAACTTCAAATAAATAATCTAACTCAAATAAATAATTTTACTTCATTTCAGAGGTTATAACATCACATCAGATCACTCCTCCTGGAGTTTTTCTGTCAGTCAGTCTCACACTCTTCCCATTGGTTCCCGTCACCACTATTACACGTAAAAGGTGTGACCTCTGACCTCCCTCACCATTATTGTGAAGTTGTTCCCCTCAGGGTATCTTCTCTTAGCTACTGAGGGAAGTTATATGTAATGGCTAAATGCTTGTATGCAGTGTTGTAGGCCGTTAGAGCAAGTTACTGTTTTCATATTTGTGTTATTGCATAGTTGTACTGCCTTTGTGTGGTAAATTAAAGAATGAAAGCCTGATGTGAAATAAAAAAAATAATTGTCCAGCTTCAATTGTTATTTAATATTAGAATATTAAGTCATATTGAGTTATTCTAGCAATCTAATTATATCTAAGTTTATAAAATTAACTAACAGAATTATTTTTTTCAAATTATTTTAATCAAAGCTAAAACTATACATGGCTGTAATACTAATCAATAGATTTTTCCAAATTAAACAATTGTGTAAAAAAGGGTATTAATTATAAATTATATATATTTTTTTGTTTTAAAGAACTTTTTGATACTTGGGTTAAATAATATATTGATTGATTTTAAATCTAAATGTTAGATTCTAATTAAATCATAAATATAAGTTGAAAAAAAAATAATTAATTTGGATGTAACAAATAAGAGTATTTTTTTTTACGTTGGTCCAAAGTATCTTTTTTTCAGTGTAGGACTAAAGTTAGACCTAAGGGTTGGTGCAAATACTTTGAGGGTTAAAGTTGAGAATATTGTATCTAGTTAATCTAGATTAAGGTTAGTGTTACTGCAGAGGTTAATCTGGTTATGGTTAGAGTTAAGGTTAGGTTTAGGACAGAGCCCAGAAAGCCAAAAATAATTTCTAGGACCCAACAGTGGCAGCATGGCGGACCCAGGTATTGAACCCACAACCCTGTGATCAAATAACACATAAGTAAGTGTTGTTAGCAGTTGGATGTGGGCTCTTATTGGCTGAATTTCCCCCAGTCTTCAGATAGTGGCACAGATGGAACGCTGCCTCGGGTGCGTTTGTCACATTATGTGCGATTAGTCATTAGGACCCACTCAGTCCATCATATGAGCAGGACGCTTTCATCACACGCTTTGTTAGCAGCTGTTTGTGTGTGTGGGCTTTGAGCAGATTAACACCGCCTCATACATCCATTCAGATGCCACGGAGCCGGCCACTTGTGCGAAGCCGAATCTCATTTACATACAAATGAATGTTTTACTTGGTATGGCAGTAAGAAATGATAAAGAGGCTCCATGTCTTAAATTATGCAAACCTACCTACAGCAGACAGCGGCTTCTGTTACCCACTTAACCTCTCTTATGATACAGAGCCCAGGAAAAAAAAGAGTGACACTCCATGACGCACTCCAGTATGTAACCTGTAGCAAAGGAAGCAGGGTGTATCATCCCACAGGACACATCTCAGGGGAGCAAACTCAGAATCAAAAGCTTAGAATCATTATAATCAAATTTTAAAGGCTGGAACACTAAATGTTTTAAAGTTTTCAGTAATTAAAAAAAAAATCTGCTTAATTCTATTTAAAAGTTTAAAGCAGTTTCCAGAAAAATGAGACAGGAATCTATTGAACATCTAATACAGTCTATAGAACATCAGGAATGCATCTTAAGCCCTATCCGGACGGAATTAGTGTATCAGGGCGTGCTGGGGTAATTTTCTGTTTTATGGGGGGTCCTCTGTGAATTTATTCCCATCCGGAACGACCATGTATTTGTTTTTCTCAGACGTCCTCTAAGAAAATTACAGGCTGAATTACCTTCCTTTTTTTCACTGAACTGGTAATGTTATTCCCCTCTAGATGCAAATCTCTGAGTAGCGTCACCTTGTGTTTAATAAAATAGCTATTTGCAAGTGGAAATGGAGGAGCTACTGAACAGAATGTCATGTGACCGTTTTTTTCAATTGCTGTCATAATGCAAGAGTTTTTTCACCGGGTAGAAGTGTGAAATATTTTTCATAGGTGTCTCCCTGAGAAAATAATCCTGTCCTGATAGGGCTTTAGGGTTAGGTGTCAGTTACTGTACTGGCATTACTGCTATTAAAATGCATAATTATTTGTTTGGACAAACACACACACAACAACTCATCGCATGTGGAGAGGTAACAATAGCCCCAACAGATCAACAACTATACAGCAGAAAGGCAACTACCTTTCTGTACAACATTTTATTAAACATAAAATACATCTGTTTTCAGGTTAAATCAACTATATTTCAAACATTAAGTTATGTTTAGACTACAATTAGAAGTCTTACAATATCATGTTGTTATCAAATGACACCACTGAAGAACATTTGTAATATCATTTATATTTATTATGTTTCAAGTAATAACATTGTAAGAATTTAAATTAATGGGATGGTAAATGTTGGTAAATTGCTTGTCAATTTGGCTGTATATAGACCAGAGTTTGGAGTCCTATAAATCATTAAAACGAATCAAATGGTTATCATATCACACTACTAAATTCATATAGTTTTACTCTCATATAATGAAGGCATATATTTTAATTGATATTACTATAGTAATTTGGAGTATTGGGAAGTCAAATCTAGGAAAGCGGTCCATTTGGTTTTGCATAAACCAGATTTTGGAGTCCTATAAAACCAGCAAATCGAACTTTTATAAAATGACACCATTAAATCAAAATAAACTGAAGAAGGCTTTTCATACTATAAGTTGTATAAGTATCAAGTGATATTATTGTAGCATTTTGGATTAATTGGAAGCCAAACCTGGAAAAAAGAAGGGAAACATTTGTGCTTAGGACACCCAAATGGCTAGAAATGACCCTGCTCAAAAGTGTCTTAGATAATCTCCTAAAGTGACTTGAGAGATTAGATAAAATCAGATTTAAATGCATTTTGGTGTTTTAACACTATTTTCAGAGTATGTAGCTTGGTCTCATTCAGATATAATCTGGATAAAGTGGCCAGGTGTAAACAGGGACATGTCTTCTGACCTTCACTAAAGCAGGAGCCTATATCTGTGCTTCCTGTATTAAATCCCTTTGATGTTCCTCTTGTTTGAAAGGACGATTACATCTGCATCCCAGAGAAACCCATCCCATTACTACACGCCCCATCACAGCCAGCGTTTCACATTTCGGCTGCAGCCATACATCCCAAAATACACACACCCTCCCAAACACACCTACACTGCTGAGCTCCACATCTCCAGCTAAGAAAAGGGACCAAAAATAACATCCGCCCCTCCCACACCCCCCTCAACCCCTCGCTCTGCTGAGAGTGTGTGAGAGCCGGGCCAGGGTTTGTTTGTGCGCTGGGCAGCTGATGGAAGGCTAGCACTAATGAAAATCCTCTGCTAAAGGGCAGGAGCTGCCGAGGTTCCGTTTGTTAGAATCCTCTTCTCCAGCCTCCTCTCATTTAGAGCTGCCCAAATTACATGCCAAGAAGTAACTGCCACACACACACACACACACATCCCAACCTTCAACTCCCCTGGCATGCTAATGTCTCTCTACCTTTCATTCTCTCTCTCTCTCTCTCTCTCTCTCTCCTTCTTTCAATATCTCTCTCCATTTACACTTCCTATCTTACCTCTCTCTCTCTCTCTCTCTCTCTCTCCTTTTCTTTCTTGCTCTCTATTTTTTGCACCACTCATTTTGTCTCTCTCATTGTGAACTCTTTCGTTCCCTCTTTCTAAACTCCTTTTCTGTGTTTACTACTCCTCCGCCTCTCTCTTTCTCTCTCTATCTTTCTCTCACTCAATTTCTCTCCTGCCATTTTTTTCAGCAGTTAAAACAAGAGAAATGCAGCCAGTCTTTACCTTTACCTTTATTTATTTATTCTGTAACAGTTTGGTGTTCTTTGCCTGCTGAAATGCTTCTTTTTAAGATTTCAGGTCGGTAGTTTTGTGGTTTTACAAAATATAACAAACTGAAAGCACAAAATAAAAAATATTTAGCACCTTTGTACTTAATAAATGTTAAAAATAAGAAACGTGTGATGAAAACAGCGTCTTCTTTGTACAGTATATCATTATTTTATTGTCTCCCGAAACTATTTCTTCCTTGTCTCAATTTCTCATTTTTTACTATACTCTTTGTTGCTCTTTCTCTCTCCATTCATGCCTCTCTTTTTATTTAAAAAAAAAAAATTCTCACTATATCTCTCTCATTTACCTACCAATATTTGTGCTCTCTCTCTCTCTCTCTCTCTCTCTCTCTAATTTTCTCTTACTCGCCTCATGTATTGTCACCTTATGCCTTTCTTTTACTTTCTTACATTCTCGGTCTAATTCTCTTTCTCATTTTCTTGTCTCTTTCTCACTTTCTTCTATCGCTCTGTTAATTGTCTCATCCCTCATTTTCATATCCTTTCCTCTTGTATTGTCACCTCATGTTTTTCACTTTCTTTCACTCTCCCATCTAATTCTCTTTTCATTTTCTCTCTCTGTCTCTCTCTCTTTCTCACTTTCTTCTATCGCTCTGTTAACTATCTCATCCCTCATTTTTTCTTTTTCACTTTGTGCACTGTCACCTCATCATCTTCTCACTTTCTTCTATAGTTCTGTTAATTTTCTTATCCCTCATTTTCTCTTCCCTGCTTCATGAATGGTGCTCTCTCTCTCTCTCTCTCTCTTTCTCTCTCTCTCTTTCAATCTCTTGCTACTACTCTCTCTCTCTTTCTGCCATCTCTCACTCTCTCCTCACTCGTTTCCGTATTCCTCATTTTCTCTCCTTCACTCTTGTTTGCTCTCTCTCTCTCTCTAAATTGACCTGCAGGAGTGTGTAGCTGTTATAGAGTGCCGTGTGTCTATATATATGTGTGTGTGTGTGTTTGTGTGACAGAGAGAGAGAGAGAGAGAGAGAGAGAAAATGAGCAGAGGCTTGTTTGTATTCAGTGAGGGACTGAGGGGGTTATGGTGCGGGGGTTGTGTGCGGTGGCTGTGGCTGGTTAATGGGGGTGAGACAGTGTGCAGATGTGTTAATAAGAGCTGTGGGGTTTCAACACCAACACTTTTACTGAGGCTGTAAAACAAACTCACACAGAGCCTCTCTCTCTCTCTCTCTTTCTCCCTTTCTCTCTCTTCTTCAGCTCTCTCTCTCTTTCTCTCTCTCTCTCTTTTTTCAGCCTGTGTTCCTTTACGTCACTGCTAAGGCTTCATATGAGAAGATTCTCTGGACTTTCCCTGTTTCTTATCTTTTTCACTCTTTCTAACATAAGAGTCACCAGTAATGAGAACACCACTCTGATTGGCTATCCTTAGTCAGAGGCTGTTTGAAAGGCAAAATAAAAGGGCACCTCCTGCATGACATGGGGCCTGTACAAGCTTGTACCATCAAATACAGTTAATCCCATTGTGAGGGCACTTATAGGGCACCATATATTACATTTACTCCTTTAGGAGAACCCTATACAGCATCCAGGGCTGTTTCAAAGCATTTGGGAGCCCAGAGCGAGACACCTTCCCATCTGCTTTCACAACTATCAATGCTTAAAAAGAAACAGCGACCTTATATTTATGTTTAGTACACAGACTTACTACTTGTAGCTTAACAAAGCAGTTTTAAGCATTCTGCTTTTTGAGAATTGGACAGACACACCTGATGATTTAAAGAGAGTGAACAGCTGGCGTGCATGGAAAACACTAGACAAGAATATTCCAGTTTGGTTATATAATACACATAATTATTGTAGGTTATTCCTACCCCACTGACTGAGGGTCCTTCCCCCTAATTGCTGACAGTATCCAGCCAGCCAGCCATCCTGTAAAGATGACTGCAAGAGCACAGCGCAGAATGATCAATGAGGTGAGGAAGAATTCTATTGATCTAGAAGAAAAATCAAAATAATTAATTTCCAGTAGGGCAACTCTGCATTATTTCTACCACTCTAGAGGGCACTTGTAGGCCCTAGGGCAGGGGCAGATGTGTCGGGGGTCAGGATGGGTAGGTCTTGGTCTTCCTTGACTATGGTGCTGCTCTCAAGCACTAAACAGTGCTGGATACTGTAAGTTTCCAGACACATTTGAACTATAATGCTTTTCCAACAGTCCAGCTCATCGAGTTTCTTATAGGGGGTGTCTGGAGAGCATGTTCCTTAGTTGGCGCTATGCTCCTCATAGAATTAAAGAGGAAAAAAAGCACAGTTAGTGCATAAAGATGTATAAGTAAGGTTGTTAAGGGTGTTAGATAATTAGATATTAATGAAAATAAGTTTAATGGTTTAAAATCATGTACTAGAACTATTTTACCACATTCCATTACCAAACTTATCAGCTCCAAGCAGCAGCCACATTGGAAAGAGCTTATCTCCAACTAAATTAGCTGGGTTTATCTAAATTGCAGTCCTTATCCGTTGAAGTATTAATTTAATGATGGAGTCATGTCTGCGTTTGTAAACACTCAGATAGCGAGAGGAGAGGAATTAAGCGAGAAAAATGGAGAAAAGGAGAAGTTAGGGGGCTTCTGTCGTCCCTGCAGATATTTATCGCTGGGCTCTCTGGTGGATTGAATGGCCTTTAATGAGGGTCTGTGTGTTCTGCTCGGTGGGTGGTGCAGTCAGTAAGTGCGGTTAATGGGGATGAAGAGCAGTTTGACCTGAAACGCAGCGTGCCTCCTCATCTTCACTCCACCTCCAGCAGCAGCCCTGCCGCTAAAGCTGCTTTCAGCACCACGGACAGCTCCTCACTCAAAACACACACACACACACACACACACACACTGCCCCCATTTTCCACTTCAGCTCCTGTTAGAGCATGAGGACCTCACTGCACTGCTCTATTCCTGAAATTAAGAGAAATAGTATGACCACACAGCTCGCCCAATAATACAGCCCATTACAAAATCCATAACAAAGTACTAAACAAACAATAAAGCGCACAGTACCTGTCAAAAGTTTGGACACACCTTCTCATTTAATGTTTTAAGGTTTTTATTTTGTTCTGACATTGAAAATGAATAATAAAATCACAATAATAACTATAAAGGAACACATAATGAATCATGTAGTAACTTAATAGTACTAAACAAACCATAATACTCAAAATACTGTAAAGCATTAGGGTGCTCTTATTTGCTTATATTCTGTTAACTTGCAGTTCTTAGGCTGGTAACTCTGATGAACTATCTGTCTTCCTTTCCTGGGGTGATCCTGATGAGCATCAGTTTCATCATACTGTTTTACTTTTAAAGTTCTTTAATTTTGGGGGGGATTTACTGACCTTAATTTCTTAAATTAATTTTCTTTCTTTTCTTAATTGGGTAGTTCTTGCCATAATATGGCAAATAAGGCTACTCACTTTATACCAACCTACCCATCTACCTATTTATCTACCTTTATCTACCTACCCATTTACCCATCTATCTACCTACACATCTACCTGCCCATGTACCCATTTATCTACCTACCTATTTACCCATCTATCTACCTACCCATCTACCTATTTATCTACCTTTATCTACCTACCCATTTACCCATCTATCTACCTACACATCTACCTACCCATCTACCTATTTATCTACCTTTATCTACCTACACATTTACCCATCTATCTACCTACACATCTACCTGCCCATCTACCTATTTATCTACCTACCCATTTACCCATCTATCTACCTACACATCTACCTGCCCATCTACCCATTTATTTACCTACCCATTTACCCATCTATCTACCTACACATCTACCTGCCCATCTACCCATTTATCTACCTACCCATTTACCCATCTATCTACCTACACATCTACCTGCCCATGTACCCATTTATCTACCTACCTATTTACCCATCTATCTACCTACACATCTACCTGCCCATCTACCCATTTATCTACCTACTCATTTGCCCATCTATCTACCTACACATCTACCTGCCCATCTACCCATTTATCTACCTACCCATTTACCCATCTATCTACCTACACATCTACCTGCCCATGTACCCATTTATCTACCTACCTATTTACCCATCTATCTACCTACACATCTACCTGCCCATCTACCCATTTATCTACCTACTCATTTGCCCATCTATCTACCTACACATATACCTGCCCATCTACCTATTTATCTACCTACCCATTTACCCATTTATCTTCACACCAGTCAACCCATCTGTGTCAACCCATCTATATACCCAGTAATGCCAGTTCTTTAAAAATATGCTAAAAATGTTGAGAATACCAATATATATATTTTTTTAAATAACCTAAATCCTTTAAAACCCACAGTACTTGAACATAACAGTTGGGTTAATTAAACTATTGTTGTGTGAATAAAACTCATTCAAGTTTAATAAACCTAAAGTTGTATATATTTACAACTTAACTGAGTTGAAGCAAAATGATGACTTGACTGAGTTAATTTGAACCAATTTTTTATTTTTATTTTTTTTCTGTACAATGACTCTGTTTTGATACATCAGCTCACAGACGCCTTGTGCTGAGCGACATCACCCTTTGGATTGATGTGGGGAGAGAGCGCCATCTACCCACCCCGAGAGACAGCAAGGCCAGTTGTGCTCTCTCAGGGCTCCGGCAGCTGAAGGCAAGCCAGAATGCGCTATATTTAACTTAACAATTGTTTATATATCACTGTAATATAACATTACATCAACTCAGTTTTTATAAAATGAGAGAAATGGCATTTAACTATGACATAACCAGTGAATTCTCTGTGAAATCTCTCCTCTTAGCGTAAGAATGATGTTTTGTCATTAAAGCCGATGTTGAGTTTTCACCTGAGTGTGGCTGCCCTCCTCCAGAGCTTCTCAGGATGTCCTCCAAGCCTTTTACAATACGAGAAGGGAGGGGAGAAAAAAGAAAGGAGGAATATGACAGTAATTCTGCTTCACTCAGTCTTACATTTGACCTATCTGCATATGAATGCTCCCACGCTGATAATGAAATCCATTCAGAAATGCCAAAAGTCTGCAGGGCCTTATTATTGCAGGGAGGAACACCTGCACGTGGGTGTAATTAGGCCCATTACACAGCACCCTGCGCAGCAGCTCGGCATTGATTATCCAACGAACGCGAACGCTGTGTAATTGTATTCATAGGCTATGTGGTGAGCTTCTGCAACACATTAAAATGAAACACACACACACAGACACACACACGCACATTCACTCTCTCTCTTACACACACACACACACACACACACACACACACATTCATTCCACTCACTAATCTCCTACCTGGGTTAGCAGTTACGATGCTCGCTATAAAGTCAAATAATACGGACCACCGCCTCACAGACAAATGCCCCGCATTAGCATGTGAATATGTATTGTATTCTAATCTCCCTTTGCTTGGGCATATTTGAGCGTAAACCAATTTCCTTCCTGTCTCCTCCGATAAGTCACTTTGCATCGCTCTAAAAGGCCATGCTTAATATTTAATATCAGGTGTTCATATCTGCTAGTTCCCCTCCTGTTTTGCTGTCTGAGCATTAGACTATAATCCTGTTTTAACAAATGTCACAGCCAACAATCTCTAACACTCCCCTAATTTGTAGGAAGCTGTTTTATGCATTTTGCATTCCAAATATATGCCTTTGGTACTGAGAGAAACTTTAGAAAGAGAAAGTTAGAGAGTTCAGAAGGTCAGAGAAACAAAGAAAACAATTAAATCCTAAAGAAAATGTCTTACAAATCTTGTAAACATTGCTAGAAAAAAATGCATAATAAAGTGGCTTAAATGTTCAACCATATGCATAGGTATAGTCTAGTATAGTGTATTTCACCATATTTACATGTTTCTATTTATTTAAGTAAATGATGTGGGGTTGATGCTGCAGTTGGTCTGCAGGTTTAGGTTCAGCAACAGTATGTGCTAAAAGAATGAGGTCAGCTGACTACCTGAATATACTGAATATAGACCAGGTTATTCTATCAATGGATTTTTTTTTTCAATGGATTATTCCAAGAAGACAATGCCAGGATTCTTGGGGCTGGAATTGTGAAAGAGTTCAGGGTTTAGGGAGCATGAGATCATCATTTTCACACATGGATTGAGAGAGAGTTCACCACAGAGTCCAGACCTTAACCTCATTGAGAATCTTTGGGATGTGCTGGAGAAGCTTTGTACAGTGGTCAGACTCTACCATCATCAATGCTGCTGCAAGATCTTGGTGAAAAATTAATCCAGCAACACTGGATTGAAATAAATCTTGTGACATTGCAGAAGCTTATCGAAACAATGCCACAGTGAATGTGTGCACTTAAAAGACTCTGGTTTGTTTAACACTTTGTTTCTGTATAGCTTTAATTTCTTCAATATTACATTTTCAGTGTAAAAAAAAACAAAAAAAGAAAGAAAACCTATTTAATGAGAAGTAGTTCAATATATATATACACAGACAAACCAAGTCTCCCTGAAGCTGCGGGAGTCTCCCGCATTTCGGTCGAGTCACATATAATCTCCCGGAATTCAGAACGAGTGCCCCAAACGCGCACACAGGCCACTGACTTTTTTTCTCTAATCGCGTGTGGGAAGGAGAGAGAGAAAACAGAGAGGGTTCTGATTGGCCTGTTCTCTGCAAAGAGTCTGTGAGACAGCCAATCAGTTTTTAGTGTGGGCGGGCAGTGTTTTTCCCCCCTCCCGGACGGGATTTTTTCAGTGAGTGAGAGAAAGCAGATCATGGCGGAGGCAATATTAATAATTATCGTAATATGATATGAAATGTTTTTGATGTTGTGCAATTTTTGTGATATTGTAACTGTCAATTTTTGTCAAATAAAGGCTCCCCCCCCCAAAAAAAAAAAAGAAAAAAGATAAAATGCATTTCACCTCTGAATACTCTAAATTTAAATGAATTAATATAAAAGTAAAATTTCATTATCCTTTGGTGTGTGTACAAGTTTTTCTTTTGTTTTTTTTTTTGTTTTTTTGGGGGGTGGGGAGGGATTAGGGTAATCTCCCTGAAATCAACTTTTGCAACTTGGGATGTCTGTATACATATATATATATATATATATATATATATATATATATATATATATATATATATATATATATATATATATTTTTTTTTTTTTTTTTTTTTTTAACATTTCTAGACCAAAGATATTTAAATTTCATCCCTAATATCAGCCTGTCAGTAAATAAATTACTTTTCCATTTGTTTTATATCTGGGACAAATCCTACAGTGCCGGAGAACTGAATTTGCCTCAAGGTGGTGGAGCTGACTTCAGTTCTAATCAGGCTAATTAATGGCAGTAGCGAAGCTGTTTAGCTAGACGCAGATTAAGTGTAGAGTAGTAAATCACACTGCTGGTGGAGATTCTTCACTGCCTGTTTTCTAGAGGTGTTTCAGAAGTAGATTTAAGCCTTAAGACAGGTGAATATTATCAGGGAAAACAAAAACAGGTAACACTTTATTTGGATGGTCCATTTTATGGCCTCGTTGATGCTCAACTGACATTCAACTAATATTGAACTGAATGTCTATTAAATGCAACTTAACCCTGTGTTGATTGAATTTTAAGTTAAATGATTCAAAATAGAACCTAACCCAACTTTAACCATGGGTACTGACAAAAACTGAGAAATAAAACACATCAAAATAGGCTCAAGACGTTCAAAGGGTTAATTCTGTAAACATGCAGTTGAATGTTAGTTGGATGTCAGTTGAGCATCAATGAGGCCATCAAATGGACCATTTACTGTAAGTAAAGTGTAACCCAAAAATGTGCTGAGGGATAATATAATTATTTCTGATTTGTAATGAATTCAAATAAATGTAGACTGTAAGCCTGGATAAGTTGAATTTACCAAATTACCGTTTAAGAAACCGATTGCCTTAAAAAAGTGAAGTAATGGGTAATGAAACTTAAGTTAGCATAACTTAGAACATCAACTTATTACAACTAAAGAGGAAGCTGATTTAACTTTTTTATTTTTGTTATACTGTAAGACTGGATAAGTTAAGTTTATTTAACTTTTTTTAAGGCAGCTGGTTTGCTCATTTTTTTTTTTTGTTGAATTTACTTAAAAAATTAAAGGAAAGGAAAGTAATGGGTAATGAAAACTTATGTTAGCATAACTTAGAACATCAACTTATTACAACTAAAGGGGAAGCTGATTTATTTCTAAGGTAGCCCAGGGGGAATCACTACACACTGATGGTGAGTGTTATTCAGAAACTCTTGGACACACCCTGTATGCAAATAGATTGTGGCAGAAGCCAATGAAAAAGAAGCTGCCAATGGCAACAGACTCAGTTAATATAAGTTGGTTCAACTCAAAGATCTCAGTTTGAATGCTTATATGTGCCCACAAATGTTCAACTAACTAAAATAGTTGAGTACTGTTTAGAAATATCCAATTTTACGTAAAACAGACTTAAATCATTTGAGTTTAAACAACGTATGGGTTTACAGTGTATAATTTGGGTTGAAAGTGTAAGTTCTAAGCTTGTGGTGTGTGGGTCCCTAAGAAAACCGCTTGTGATGATGGCCCCTGCACTGCTGCTGTCTGTATTGAACTTGTTTGTCAGACTGTAATAATAATAATTATCAATATAAATAATCCCTGTACAAACTGCAGTGCACGGGCTAGTTCTCAGGAGAGTGTATGGAAGCATCTGATGGAAGCAGGTGCTGTAGGTGCTGTCTGGACCTGCACCGCTGTGTTCTACAGCAAATGGAAATGAAGGTGAGCATGAACGCAGGAGTGAGTGAAGTGGAGTGTATTGATCTGCACTCTCCGTACTGCATCTCAAAGAGCTCCATTCAACCTGATTCTGCTCACAGACTCGGACCGAAGGCAGATACCACATCAACATCCATTACAGCGCGGCTAAATGAGACAGAGAGCTAATGGAGTCGAAGCTAAATGAAAAAGCAGCTCCCCAGTCGCAATGAGGAACATCAGCTCTACTCAGATCATCGTTTTTCTTTCCTCTCTCCAAAGTCTTCAAGTTTTTTTTAGTAACTGGGCTTATCTTAATCTTATACCCTGCACAGGATGCACCGTGATGCTTATTGCTATCTTACACTGCACCAGCAGTTCATTTTTTAATGCCTTGCACCTGCGTTGTTTAAATAGTAATAAAGCTTGTGAATATATCTACGCTGAACCACCGCTGAAGTAAGGTGTGTTCAGGTAAATGTCTGGTTTATTGCTATCTTGGCAATGGAAAACACAGAAGCACCACTGACTAAATACAACCTAAACATTTGTCAACAGTCAGATGTTCAGTTAAGTCAGAAACTTAACTTACACCTCACTCTGAACCTAAACCTAAACCTATCTTAACCTAAGCTACACCTCAACCTAAACCTAAACCTATCTTAACCTAAGCTACACCTCAACCTAAACCTAAACCTAAACCCAACTTAAGCCATGCTTTAACCTAAATTGTACTTACACTTCACTGTGAACCTAAACCTAAACTTATCTTATACCTAAACTTCAATA
Organism: Astyanax mexicanus; assembly: GCF_023375975.1. Classification (NCBI taxonomy): domain Eukaryota; kingdom Metazoa; phylum Chordata; class Actinopteri; order Characiformes; family Acestrorhamphidae; genus Astyanax; species Astyanax mexicanus. The sequence goes on from NC_064417.1 coordinate 7,002,692, forward strand.
CACCTCAACCTAAAATTTACTTACACTTCTCTGTGAACCTAAACTTACTCTACACCTAAACCTAAACTTCACCTACACCTCAACCAAAACCTAAAACTAACTTAACCTTCATCTCAACCTTAATCTAAACCTAACTCAATCTACACCTCAACCTAAACCTGAACCTAAACGTCACTTACACTTCACTCTGAACTTAAACCTAAACTTATCCTATACCTAAACCTAAACTTCACTTACACTTCACTTTAAACTTAAACCTAAACTTATCCTACACCTACACCTAAACCTAAACTTCACCTACACCTCAACCTAAACCTCAACCTAACATATCCTAAACCTAAACTTGATATAATACACCTCAACTTAAAGTTTATTTAATCTACACCTTAATCTACACCTAATTTAACCTTTATCTTAACCTTAATCTAAACCTAACTGAACCTACACCTCAACCTAAGCCTTAACTTAACTTAAACCTTGATCTAGTTGTAAATCATAGCATATGTAATAATTTTGATGTATATGTACAAATCTTATGAGAACCTGAAATCTTATTGGTTAGAAACCACATAAGCAAATCTACCAGAGATTACTTAACATCTCTTTGTGTGTAAATCATTATGTGAACAGTTTATACGTTGCTAATGTGCTGCTAAGCTTCTAGTATTGTTTTCTATGTAAATCTGCTTTATAACTCCAGTGGAAATCTAAAGCAGCTATATTTTAGACACCAAACAAAATGTCTTATCTGATCAGTTATATTTGAGGGACTGTATAAAAATAAGGGGTGGCTTATGTAAAGACTGTGAAATGAAGCATTTGGACGAATCTCGTGTCAGTTAGAGGATAAGGCCTAATCAAAGAGCGCTCTGACCCCGGTGTGGCCTACACCGTACACAGCACAGCATCATGCTAAGTTTGATCGCCTTACTGGCGTGAAGGATCCTGCTGGGCATCGGGGCTGAAGACGACGGGCTTTACAGGCTGGAGCTGCTACTGCAGTAATCCCCTTTGTGCAGGAAAATCAGCCTTTTCAGCTCACAGCAGGGGAAACACAGTGGCAGCTGAGCAACCCACAGAGCACAACACTGGAAAAGAGCAGAGACAGGGAGGAAAGAAAGAGAGGGATAAAGGGCAGAGGAGAAGCTCTGCTGTTTATCAGACAGAAGACGTCACTGGACGCAGTCGCGCTGGTGGAAACGGGCCAAGAACACACTGAAGAACGGGGAGATGTCAGAGGCTTTCTGTGGCTGACTGAGCGCACAGTCGCCCAGTGCCCACTCGCACCAGCCTCCCTGTCACCATACTGAAACTGCACTTTCAGCAAAGAGACAAAACGCTGTGGAACTTTCAAGAAAGAAAGTTCAGGAATGCAGACTGAATAGTAGATGAGTTCCCGAGTGGAGAAACCATCTACGCATTTTCACCATATCAGCAAAATACTGTATATCACAAGCTTGACCTCTGGTGGTGCCACAATTATCAAAGGATGGAAGCATAATTGGTCCCAGTCTATCAGGAAAGAAGGAGGTATTCTCTGGGTGCAGCCCAGCATTGAGCTGTGGAGCGGTGGAACTCTGTGTTGTCCAGAATGACTGTGGTGTTTCATCCATTCCTTTTTTTTTATGAACTAGGGAGTTCCAGCCAACTTAAGGACCTCACTTTCACATTTTGTCACTGAATGCAATCAAATCCTGACAGCAATACTTAAAATAAATAAGTACTTAATAAAAATCCATTTCAGTTAAGATCTTAATGTTGTTACTTAAACAATGAGGAGAAAAATAGATCTTTCTAGGCTCCTTCCAAAAAAAGATTAGCACTGAATGGTGAAAGTGGACCAGTAGGTAATTTTTCTTGGGATTGAGCAAGGTACTAAGTAGCTTTTTTTTTTTAGTAGTTTTTGTCTGTGTTGTAGTGCTACTGCCCTCTGCTGCTCTTTCTGTGTGTCTTTCTCTCTCTCTCTCTCTCTCTCTCTCTTTCTCTCAAGCTCTTAGGTAAAACCATCGGTGGGAAAACATGTCAGCTGATTATTGTGGCCAATGTGTCCCAAGAATTCAAAAAGACCTGAAGTTCCACTGTGGGGTGGCCCATGGTGTCTCACCATGCGGTCCATGGCAGACAAATTGATTTTCTTTATTACCATTGCTTTTGTTTAGTTTAGTTTAGTTTATGTTCCGTTTTGGCTAAGCTATGTATTAGTTTATGCTTTAGTCACTGTAGGGGTGAGCTGCCATGTTGTTTATGAACAGGGAGGTAGGTAAGTTGTTTGTCTTTCCTTTCAACTTTTGTTTTGCTGCACATGTAAGCTAGTACTTATAGATGAGTTAGACACTTTCGTTTGTTATTTTGGCCTATTTCACCCTGAATTTGTGTGACTTAGTTTATATACTGCCGAGTGTTCCAGCGGTCTAAAGCGCTGCCACTATGAACGGGAGGTCACAGGTTTAAACCCCCCGCTCATGCAGCTTTGCTATCAAGCTGCCGGCGCTCAGAGGGAGCACAATTGGCCCTGCTCCCTCCGGGTGGGTAGATGGCGCTCTCTCCCCATCACAAGGCCTCTGTGAGCGGATGTATTGGAACCTAGCTGTTGTGCTTTCCTCCGAGCGCGCTAGCTGCTCAGGCAATGATTCATCAGCAGCAGCAGCTTGAAAAAAGGGGTGACTGACTTCACACGTGTCGGAGGAGGCGTGGGCACGTCTGCATTCTCCTAGGGTCACAGGCGCCACTGGTGATGGGGACACACAAAGGGGTGGGAAAATTGAATAGCCAAATTGGGATATATTATATATATATATTTTTGTTTGTTTGTTTGTTTATTTCTTTGTTATATATATTTTTGCTTTTACATTAATTAAGCGTATATTCATTTTTGACTGCCATGTATTTGTTTTGCCTGACCCACTCTGTTTAAAATATAAAAATATATTTTTCCATATTTGCATCCAAAACTTGTGTTGGTTCATTTATTTATGTTGCAACCCTTAGAACCCCTAGGCTACACTTTTCATCTAGGGTCGTAACAGCGACATTTATATTAGGTGAAAGAAAATATATTGGACATTGATCAAATTCAGGGGGTGCGTTTCCCAAAAGCTTTGTAATGTATTTAACTTTACATGAACTCATACTTAAGTTTCATTGTTAATAAACATGTTATTATATTATATTATATTATATTATATAGATATTATATATCTACTCTGGTATGTTATCTCCTTGTTGCTGTTGTCTACCAGTATTGACCTTGCTTTGTCTGTCCATCACTTTGTCTAATACTTATTTGAATATAGTATTCTTAAATTTGCATCTGCACATGTATTACACCCTGATCATTTTATTTAGTGTATAAAATATAATACATACTGATTCCTTAAGCTCTGAAGCAAGATGGTAGTTTTTAGAAAAATGAACTAAGCCTGTTGAGCCATCCGCTTAATTTGTTTTATGGAACCAAAAGTGCTCTTCCCATTCAATTTATTTACTATTTATTCCCATCTACAGATTAAAACTCTCTCTGGCACATTATGTCCCCAGACTGGAACTGGAAGGCTTTGACAATAAATCTCTGGGTGAACCCTTGCTGGAATTTAAACATATGGGGCCCTACCTTACACCCTGCACAAACGCACGTTGCAATGCTCATTGCTAGCTTACACCCTGCCAACAGTCTACTTTCACACATGCACTGATTAAATAGCAACAGTGCTTGTGACATGGACATGCAGCAGTGCACAAACCCATAGTGCATGCATGTTGGCAGCTAAGCAAATTTTACATCAACAATAAAAAGAATGAACAAGCATGGTCAGTTTCAGTGCATCTGATTTTAAAGGGATTGGTTTATTGCATGTTACACCCAAAACACACCCATAATTCATATAGAGAATTACTACATGCCTTTTGTGTGTTTTAAGCTGCGCAAGGCATACTTTTCACATCGTTACGATAGCAAAGACACACACATCCCAAAAAGCTCATGATCTTCTGAGCTGCAGTTAGAGTGTAGGGCCACTCTACACTCTAGAACTGTAAAATTACACTATATAAAACACAAATCTGGGTAGGTTTACAAATCTAATCTAATCTAATCTTTTTTTTTTATTTCTGAATATGGAGAGGCTTGCTAAAAAAGATTAACCCAGAGTAGCTTTGCAGTCTTTGATTTTTTTTTTTGTGCCATTTTCTTTTAATTTCTTAGTATACCTTAGTACAGTTTTAAGGTTACTTAGTACACCAGCGACGACTTTCTTCTTCAGGACATTCCATATGGTTGTACTGGCTATGATCAATGTTTTAGAAATGGTTTGGATTGATTTTCCATCTTCTCACAGCTTCACAGTTGCTTATTTATCACCCATGGACAGATCTCTGGTTTTCATGTTGGTTAGTGCCTGCTTGTAAAGAAACAAAAGAGAGCATGAGTTTAAATCCTATCTCAGGAGATCTTAGGAGTTTGAGAAAAGCATTTCTTCCATCCTCATGTTATGGAAGCACACCGGACTGTAGAGGAGAATAACCGGTAACAAAATTGAGGAGGAGGAAGACAGAATAAATATGTTTGGGATGTTTCTCTGCTAAATGTATTTGCTGCTCTGTGTTGTTTTGCATGTTAAATATATTCTGACTTTATCTCATATCAACTGATAATACAGATTTGGAGCTGATTATGGATTTTGGCAGAGGTCAGAGTCTGAGAACTCTGCTGTTTATCCTATTTGTATGCAAAGCACTAAGATGTAATAGTCTGAGCATGACTGTTTTTAATGACGATGGTAATAAAGAGTCATCTAATTTATCTGTATCTGTTTTTAAAGGACCTCTCCACTGGGCCCATTACTGACATCAGGCAGCTGCCCACACCACCACTGCCTGCCAGCCCCAGCATCTGCTCCAATCTCTCTGTCTGCCTCTCAGACATACCATAACATTAAAACCACCTGTCTAATATTGGGTAGACCCCCCTTGTGCTACCAAAAAATAGATGTTAGCAGCAGATCCCTAAAGTCTTGTAAGTTGTAAGGTGAGCATCACTGGGCCATGGGGTCCCAAATCTTTGTGGAGTGAGAACTGATTAAGTCTCAAGTTGTGGTGGGGTGAGACTTGATCAAGTCTTTAGTCTTTGTGGGGTAAGACAAGGTCAAGTTTTAGGTTTTTGTGGGGTGAGATTTGGTCAAGTCCTAAGTCATGGTGGAATAACACTTGATCAAATCTCAAGTCTTTGTGGGGTGAGATGTGTTCAAGTCTCAAGTCTTTGGTCATAAGTCCAAGTTAAGTTCCAAGTTTTTGTGGGGTGGTATGTGTTCAAGTCTAAGTGTAGACATTTAGTGCTGTTTATTATTTGTATAATTAATGTATCAGGACACACCTGGGCAATAAAACACATTGTAAAGTCACATGTTACAATACTTTTTTTTTCATAAGAAAAATGGGTTGGTTCAGACCGAATGTTCTATCTTCTGAATTGTGTATCAGTAAATACCTGTAAATAAAAGCTGAAATGTTGATATTTTGAGTCATATTTGTCTTTTAATATCAAACCCAAATGTTTTTCAGTCTACAGTAGAAATACATAGATTGACCTCAATGTTCCAATACTTTTGGAGGTGACTGTATGTATGTTTGAATAAGGAACTACTTGGTCAGATTCACATCCAATCCTCAGAACTTTTTCTTCTAACCGATCCATTCTGATCAATGGAGTTCTAACCAAAGAGTTATATCCAATATCACCAACTTCTTTAGCCAAAAGGCTCCTTAATATACCACCTTAAATGCTAACCACAGCATATTGTTCCTCTAAACCTCAGTGATAAAGAGGGAATGTCATCATTCTGTGATTTTCCTGATGTTAGTCAAGATCAGACTAAACAAGCACACTGGCCAAGCTCATGCAACTGCATCTGCTTTGAAGTGAATGGTATTCCATTACTCTGTCACTTGATGCGATGGTCAGTACAATAGAGGCTAGTGTTAAATCAGTGTGCACACATTCTCAATAGCAATTAATACCACTGTTTTGCAAATAAGTCAAAATAAATAGCTGGCAGACATTCCCCTACAGTGTTCTTTCTTTAGTGCCCAAACTGGAAATCTGGCTCCCAGCATGACTTAAGGAAAACAGACGTATCAGGCAATTATGTGAATTAGAAAAACAGCAAATCTGCTCTAAAAAAAACTCTTTAGAGCTACATATCGACATAGAAACAGTAAACACTAAATAAGAGCTGTGATTAGGTTGTTTAAATTTGGTACAGAATGCACAATGTGTGCCATCGATGGGAGTTATTTAAAATCCAGTATGGATACACTCTGAATATGTTGTAAATGGGATTCATTAACCAATATCTACATTTTCCTTTAATTTTCTTTGTAACAAATTTGCCCTAACAAAGTCAATATCAAATTCATAAACACGTTATGCCCCAATATGAAGAAATTCAAGGGCAAATGAGAAACAAAAAGCAATTGACATCTGTCAGTCTGGACGAAGGTTATAAAGTCATTTCTAAGGCTTTGGAACGCCAGTTGACCACAGTGAGAGCTATTATTCACAAATGAAGAAACAGTGGTATGACCATTTTCTGGCAACTCTGATCATTTTTACGATTTTCCTTTATAAATCAGGTTGCTTGGATTTCTTCACTATGTTCCTCACATTGGAAACTGATAGCTAAAATATCTGGGATTTGAGCTTTTTGTATCCTTCCCCTAAAAACCATGATGTTGAACAATCTTTGCTTTCAGGTCATTTGAGAGTTGTTGTGTTTTGAGGCTCCCATGTTTCATTCTTCAGAGAAGATGAAAGAAGACAAGGAGAAAAACATGCAGTTTGCTCCTTAACCCTTTCTTATCATTGGATTCGTCTGTGTGTGTAGGTCAAGGGTCAATGAGTTTACCAAACAAATTTAGTGTTCCAATAATTAGTGCTAAAGGTATTCAAATCATTTGAAAGACAAGGATGCCAGACAAATGTATGCACCTGCTTGATTTAGTTTAAAGAATTATTGCACACTTTCTGTAAATCCTACAAACCTTTTTTTTTACATCTCAAATATTATGTATTATATTATTTAGTATTTTTTTACTAAAATTGCTGATCCAAACAACAAATAATTTTAAAGGAAAATCATGAAAATGATCAGGGGTGCCCAAATTTTTTATACCACTGTAGCTGTTAATATTGATCAGGTCACCATAAAATAAAGGGTTTGGTTCTATACTAAAAGGCATACAGACATTTTCTTCTTCTACTCTTTTCTGAAATAGATGTTTTGATTTAAATGCGCACTAAAGCCAAATTCCTGGATGTGTTTTCTGCACAACAAATAACCTTGATTGTCTACTTAGCCACTGAAAGTGAAAGGCTGTTAATTAAAAAGCTTTTTACTTACTACTCGTACCCATTTAATTTAACTCACTCATGTTAGAACGCCCTGTCCAAAAGCTAATCGGCCTGAGTGATCAGGCAGGCCCGGGCCAGCCCACAAAAAGCTATTCATTACATTCTGTTCTGTCATTCCGTGGCCTTTTAATGCTTTTACAGCCTGAATTGTTGTGTAGAGGCGTCGGTTTTGTTGTTTCAGTGTAGTTACATTTCAAAATAATGATGCAGACTCTTGTCCAAAAACTCATTTCGCATCCCACACTCGCGTAACTGTAATCAATGAAACTTTCAAGCTTGTAAAGATTCAAGGATGGTGACTGATCCAAGAAGAAGACAAATAACGCTTGGCTCTTACTGATAGCATTGATTAATAGTCTTCTCTACGTGGAGTGTATGATGGATGATAGCACTTTTGAGCGCCATGGAAAGCCAGAGAAACTTAAAGCGCCAAAGCTGAGAAAAAAGGCGGCAGAAACTACATATTACTTTTCAGTTGTTTTAGTGGGCATCTTTTCCAGCTGGCCTTTTTAACTAGCACATTTCTTATCGCTTTAAAGTGCCAGAACAAGACCTTATCCAAATGAAGGATGCTAATATTTCCTAATTCTGTCTCTTTAATAGTCAAGGGCTTTGTTCTCCTCTTCTTAAATCTTTTGCCTGCTCGTATGGCGGATTTGATGCCTTGGCACAGCCGCGCTAATTAAAGCGTGGGAGGGAGATGCATAGCAAGCCACATTTCCTAAACTCTCATTTCCCCTCCAGCAAAATCAGTAAAGACTAACACTCAAAGCTTCAGAAGGAAAGAGCACAGCCTGCTATTACTGCTCAGCTTTTTGCCTTACAGCACTAAATAAGTGTGGGTAATAATAGGTGCAAGGAAGTCGTTACAGTGAATTACGGCTCTGGTGCATCAAACCTTTTGAAAAGCGAAGTACTTGGCAACTGCCAAAAGAAATCTGTGATATTCCAGATATGTGAGTCTGAGATTTTATTTCATATGTAATGTACATCGCAGAATATTTTGTAATTATGTTGTAAACTTGAAACTGTTTACTTTGTAAGTCCCCAGCTGTCTGTTCTGTATAGTTAAACGTATACAGTGTAACTCAATAGACTCAATAATTTACAACACTATTGCATACAACATCTACCTTAAAAGTTCCATAGCCCATAGCTGTCTACTTCGTAAAAAATCTTTAATTTGCAGGTTACTAAATGTATGTATACTTCATAGGTTCCACAAAAGAATGGCTTAATGAAGCAACAAACAATCATACTAGGTTAAATTAATTTTTATAAATACAGAACAAATCCTTATTTGTTTCAAAGAATTTGTTTAAGTTGAACAATCCCAGTTCAGTTGTTTGTAACACATTAAGTTTTTTTTTTTTTTAGGTTGAACTGACAAAACACTTTTTACAGTGTTAAAAGTGTTTGGGTTGCAGAATGCATATTTTCTTGGTTCCAGAATGTAAATGTGTGGATGGATGGATATATGGATGGATGGATGGATGGATGGATGGATGGATGGATGGATGGGTAGGTAGGTGAATGAATGGATGGATGGGTAGATGAGTTGAGTTGGTGGATGAGTGGGTGGATGAGTGGAATGGATGGGTGGATGGCTGGGTGGGTGGGTGGATGGCTGGGTGGGTGGGTGGATGGATGGGTGGGAGGATGGATGGGTGGGTGGATGAATGGCTAGATAGATGGATGGGTGGGTGAGTGGATGGATGGATGGATGGGTGAATGAATGAATGAATGAATGAGTGGATAAGTGGAATGGATGGATGGATGGATGGTTGGGTGGGTGGATGAATGAGTGGGTGGATGAATGGGTGGGTGTGTGTATGAGTGGACGGATGGGTGAGTGGATGGATAGATGAATGGATGGATGGATAGGTGGATGGATGGATGGATGGATGGATGGAAGATGGATAGGTGGGTGGGTGGATGAATGGATGGATGGATGGATGATTGTGAATTTCTGTTTTCTATGTTCAGGAATATATGATTAGTAAATTAATCAGTCAGAATATCTGTTTCGTTGACTCAGAATGTCTAATTGTAGAAACATTCCAGAATTTCTCTTTTGAGATTATTGTAAGAATATTCCAAAATGTCTGCTTTGTGAGTTTTATGAATATATGCTTTGTGAGTTCCAAATGTTTAGGCGTAAGAAGCTTCCAGAGTGTTAATTTTGTGACATCACAATAAGGAACTGTGCTTCGTCTGAGGGAGGGATCTGTATCTACTGACCGTGGCAAGTCAGCAGATGAGAATGGATGTAAGCACTTGGTTTTGTGCTTCTAACACTCACATGTGGTAAATGTTTAATGTAAACTTCATCTAATTTGCATGAAAGTGACAAAGCCCTTAAATAGCTCGTTCTGAAAGCTACTGAAACTGGCAAAAATAGAGCTGTGAGAGTGATTTTTTGCAAAGAACTACATAAATATGTTTTGTATAGCCCATAGACCTATTCTAACTGTAAAAAGAGTAATATTATGTCCTGTTTAAGTTCCAGAATGTCTATTTTAAAAGTTTCAGAAAGTACCGTTGAATAAAGATTCCAGAATGTTTGTACTGTACGTTCCGAACTGTAGTTTTTCAGGAATGTTTTGTAGGATTCAGAACGTCCGAAATCTAAAAAAACAGGTTGTGTGTACATGTGCACTGTAGGTCTTTATTAATGAAGGAAGTTCACAATGCTCTGGATTTGTTATTTGTCAACATAAACGCACAGATGAGAGGCTGCCAGCCTGCACAACATCTACCGAGCGGAATCTAGCAGAAACCAGCCTTGAGTTTTTACCCTCCAGCAGACCTCCTTCCTTTGCCATAATCTTAGAGGGCAGCAGCAGCTGCAGGGTATTTTCCATGCCAGCGATGGGTCTCCATCCTTTCACAAGCAGACAAAGGTAGTTTTGAGAAAGCAACAGGAAGAGCTGAACTCTGCTGCCCCCACCAGCTGCCCCTGCCACTTAGCTGGAGTAAAAGCGAGGGAAAAAAGTGAAATTTAATCACTGGACCATTAACCGTGAATCAGTGCCAGAGGCATGAGTTTGAGAGCTGGAGTCTTGCACCTCAGGAGCCTTCCTTCTCCACCACCATCTGCTGCTGCATTCTGCTCAGTACCTAACCAGCGTGTCTCTGTCTCTAACACTCAGCAGAGCCTTCGGGTCGGAGAGGCGGATGGTGCTCCATACTGAAGAAATCTGTGGTAAAATCCTTGGTGGTAAAATAAATTCCCACTCATTTATACTGTATACCTGCAGAGACAAGCTGAGGTCAGTATGACTTTTGCTGAGTAAAGTTAGCATCAGTAGTCTAGTTGCATTTGGCTATGCTTTAATACATAGGACCCTATTTCTGTGATATATACGAGGGGTTGGACCATTAAACTGAAACACCAGGTTTTAGACCATAATAATTTATAGTATATATTCTGGTGGAAACAGAAGAGTTGAGGTGCACATTGAATTCTGCTGTGATTTGGGCAGCCATGGTTTTAAGTTATGAACATCCCTTTCAGACAGCTTCCTCTTACAGCGTCCACAGTTAATCCTGTTGGATGTGGTTTGTCCTTCTTGGTGGTATGCTGACATTACCCTGGATACCGTGGCTCTTGATACATCACAAAGACTTGCTGTCTTGGTCACAAATGCCCCAGCAAGACGTGCACCAACAATTTGTCCTCTTTTGAACTCTGGTATGTCACCCATAATGTTGTGTGCATTGCAATATTTTGAGCAAAACTGTGCTCTTACCCTGCTAATTGAACCTTCACACTCTGCTCTTACTGGTGCAATGTGCAATTAATGATTAAAGATTGGCCACCAGGCTGCTCCAATTTAGCCATGAAACCTCCCTCACTAAAATGACAGGTGTTTCAGTTTCATTGTCCAACCCCTGTACATAGGCGGGCCTTCAACCGCGCACCATGCATCTTAAATTAAGGGCATGTCAGTGTGTCTTCGCTATTATAATGACAGGAAAACTAGGCCTTGTGCAGCTTAAAACCTGCAAAAGGTGTGTAATAATAATCTTAATTAATCATGGTTGTGTTTTGGGAGTAACATAAAATAAACCTAAACATCAGCATTTTATTCTGTATTCATTTTTTAGTGTTGATGTAAAAGTTGGGTCTGTACTCTGTACCTCAAAGATGACAACTGTCTTCTGTTTGTGTTTGTTTGCCGTGGCTCACAGCAAGATGGGTATGGACATCTGATGGATAATTGTTCTTAGGGTTTTAATAAGTCAGTGGCGCACCTGTGTTTTACGTTGGCAAGATAGCAATATGCCAGAAACGGACCTGAACACACCTAATTCCCAGACCACCACATCCATCGGCTTAAATATATTTGTTTACAGGGTATAAGATAGCAATGAGCCTAATGGGCCTAATGTCTATGAGCATCTGGTCTGTTCATGCAGCGAAATATAGCATTTCTACAACTCTAATAAGGATAACTCAACCTATTTCGAAATCAGTGGTTCCTAAGGTCAAGCAAAGTGTGTTTTTTACATCCTCTTCTGCATATTTTGGTATTTTCACTTATTTAACACATCTGATTCAGCTAGTTACCTAATGAGCAAGCTTCTTCTGTGCTGAGTCAGGTGTGCTAGAGTTGAAACAACACAACATGCACTTTTTAGCATGCTTCACTTAATTTCTAGTCAACAGAAAATTAAGGACGAGATATGCATGAGATAAAGATATATTCATTAGTGTTTTTGGGCTAATTTGCAATACTGCATCGTCTCTTAATCTATAATATACTCTACTTTTTAGAATAAACCAGATTGAAACCCTGCTGAGTCTGTAACTCTGTGAGTTTCAGACTTACAGAACTGCATTGTGGAGCTCAACATAGAAACACAATTGAAAAGTGCTGCTTATCCAGTGCTAAAAACTCCATTAATGTAATTGCTTTAACTTTCCAGCTGCCGCCGCCACTGTACTTTTGGTGGTGGGTAAATATGGTCTACACCATTTGCTGTAACTTGTGGTTAGTGCTGTGGTTAGCACTGCTGTGTTGCTATGCTAATAGCTAGGCAGGGCAATGGAGGTTCATTTATATATAAGCTTTCATACACAGCATTCATTCAAAAGGCTTTACAAATTAGAAAATACAAAGAGAAGTAAAATGAAAAAAAGAAAAAACTGGAAACAAAATAAAAATAACACAAAAAACATAAGAATAAAGCATGAATAAAACAACATTTAAAATAAGAAAATGTTATAAAATGAATTAGAATAAAAGTGCTGTTACAGAATAAGTGTGTGTGGAGCTGCAGTGTTTTAAACAGTGTTTTAAAATGTAGGTTTTTAGCCTGAAATGAAAAGTGCCTACTGTTGGGGTTCCTCTAATGCTTTCAGTCAACTGGTTCCATTTAAGAGCAGCATAGTAGCTAAACTCTCCCTTTCTATGTTTAGCTTTTACCTTAGGCAGCGCTAACTGACTGTACATGATCCAGTACAGTACCAGTCAAAAGTTTGGACACACCTTCTCATTCAGCAATCCTGAAGTCATCCAGATTATGAATGAATGCATAAGGGCTCATATATTAAACTTAAAAGTGTGATACAAACCAAAAAATGAGGGACTGTTTCTGAAAGCTATGGCTCTGACCACAGATTTGCATTAGAGAGTAGACTATAGAATATCTAACAGCATATTCTTAATTAAAAGATTATATCCTACCATTAACACTTTCTTACAAGGTCTTGTTTAATCTTATCAATTAGAAGAGGTTCTGATTAGAGTGGTCCAGTGGATAAGATTGATTCCTGAATTATGCTGTTTACCACCAACAGCCAGAGTCCTTTTAACTTTGAGTAGAATTTGGGTAAAATATGAAAGAGATTATTAAAAATTATGAATTCAAATCCATTAATATATTTTTTTTTACATTGAAATTCTTGCTAATACAACAATTGTTTGTGGTTCAAATAACTATTACATTGACCAGGTTTTGGTTATTTATATCAGATGTAGAACTGTGTTGCTCCTGTTCTGGTGTGTGTTAGTGAGTATAAGTGGTGCATTAAAAAAAATCATAAAAAAAAATAAGCTTACGTCACAGACCATTTTACTGAGCCCGACCCAACCCAGCCCGAGGCAAGTGGTGGGAAATCTCGGGCAGACCTCTATTAATTTTCCTTTATTTTTCATTACCCACTGCATTTCAAAAACCCAGTTTTGTCCAAAAGAGTCTTTGAATAAACAGGCAAAGCTATTTTTGGACTTGGATTTTTTTGCTTATGTTGTATCACACAGATACAGCATGAATCAGTTCTCATTTCTTTGCGTTATGCACAGCTGCCACCTTACTGGCCAGTTGGAGCAAGCAATTGCTAGAGTAATTGCTTGATTAGTGATTGACAGGTGTATCATCATCAGTTGTACTCCTACCACAAAATTGGGATTCAAACTTGCAATCTTCCCAACAGCACAATAATATCATCTTCTCTTAACTTATATTAATAATCAACCATACAATTGCTCAGTGTTCTTCAACTACTGACAAATAATATACTCTGACAAGTTTCATTTAATTCATCATGAAAACATAAACCACTTAAAATAACAAGTTTCTTTGATTTTACCAAATTGAAAACCTCTGTAATATAATCAATAGGAAGATGGATGATCACAAGCCATCGAACCAAACTGAACTGCTTGAATTTTTGCACCAGGAGTGCAGGCATAAAGTTATCCAAAAGCAGTGTGTAAGACTGGTGGAGGAGAACATGATGCCAAGATGCATGAAACGGTGATGAAAAAACAGGGTTATTCCTTCAAATATTGATTTTTGGAACTTTATGAATATGAACTTCTCATTTTCTGCAATTAAATGCTCTACATGACCATATTTTTATTTGCAATTTGGGAGAAATGTTGTCTGTAGTTTATAGAACAAAGCAACAATGTTCATTGTACTCAAACATAAACCTATAAATAGCAAAATCAGAGAAACTGATTCAGGAACTAAAGTGGTCTCTTAATTTCTTCTATAGCTGTATATTCATATCTCTATACATTGTACATTAAGTAGTGGGCACTCATCATTTCGAGGCGTGAATCTCCTCCTCTTGATCTGAGCACACTTCAGTAAAGCTGAAGGCTAATTGCCACTGCTAGGCAGATGGCTAAATGAACTAATCAGCTCTCAAGAAGCACCTGCCTTTATTCAACAACGTCCTATCTTCCCTGTCTTTACTCCTGAGTAATCAATGACCTCATTTTTATTGGTCAGTTGAAAGATAGCCACTACATTTCTCAAAAGCGTCCCTCCTAATTTCTTTCATCTATCCTGAAAGACGTTGCGGTGAATCACGGGCCTAATTAAGGTGCCCTTGCCAAGAACACTCCAGCACAACCGCTTGGTTCAGCAGTCTGACTGATGGTTAGCCCGGCGGACCCGGACTCTGGACTCAGGCGGTGTTCAGAAAGTATGTTCACAGATGGTCACTGGCTTTAAAATGCTTGGGCAACATCAATCTTTTCAATCTTTCCAACATGACATCCCAACAGCTCTCTATGTCTTAAGGAAAGGTTGTTCTTGAATGTTTTCCTCAGAGAAAACAGAACAAAATCCATGTATATTTGTCTCAGACAAACTCTGGAGAGCTCAAGAAGAGGTTACACCTGCACTGAGGCCTGTTGACAGTATTTTGTACAAGTGAAAAATTGCTGCCAGCTAGAAATCTTGAGTTTGTTCCCGTTTTTTCCCTCAAGTTGTGTTCTTATGAGATTTAAATGCTTAGTTTGTAGTACAGTTTTACCCAGGGGCATTGCATAATTATAGGATTTCTTTTAAAGATGTATTTAAGCCCTTAACAGACCAGCATTTTTGTATTTTTTTTTTTGCCTGATATTACAAACCTAAATCTTGTGAATTTCTATTTAAACTTTACACAAAAAGGTTTAATGTTTGATTAAAAATAATTTCTGAAAATTCAAATTTAAGTAAATATGCCATTTAAAAAATATATAATAATGAAGAAGAATCATAAAATTGGCTCTTTCCTAAACTTTATTAAACCTGTATTTTCTTGAATACAAAAAAAACATTTAATGTCTCCAAACTTTTCGTTTCATTAAAATTGTCTAGTTTTTATGTCTATTTTCAAAAGTGGAGAATTTGGGGTTGTTTCCTGTTACTGTTTTTTTAAATTATCATGTGGAGTAGAGAGTGAACAGGCAGCTTCTCCAGGTAACCTGTAGGGGTCTTCAAATCCCTCAAAGTTTTCAGAATGTGAAGAACCTTATTTTATTTTACTGCAGAGAAAAAAGGTTTTGTATCATCTACACCTGTAGCCTGTAAACGTTCCAAGGCCTGTAAAGAGGTTAAGTATCTTGTATAATATGTAGTTTTTTATTATTATTATTATTGTTATTTAATTGATTGGCATTATTAATTGTTTCATTATTATGCTGTCTTAAAAACAACTAGAAAACAAAAAAAAAACACTCCTTTTAACAGTGATAATAAGCTTTTACCATGAACACGGCCCAGAGATGTTTCTCCAGAGATTCTATCCTTTAATAAAGTTTGCAAAACAGTCAAGAATGCATTTTTGTATTATGTTCTATTATTCCTTGTTTTCTTTCACTTTTGCTCACTAAAACTAAATACTGACAGGAATATAAATTATTGGAATACATCATTAATGCACTTTCATAATTGTGCACTTTAAATAACTTCCAATTCAAATCAAACTCACAGATAAATTGATTACTATGCTGCACTACACCGTTTACTTTGATCTTGTTGAATAATTGAATCATTCACTGGCTACCAAGTTAAGATTAGTCTAACCTAACACAGTAATGTTAAAGTATTTATCTGGAGCTCTGTAATTAATACTAAGGCTACGTTTACATTACATTAGTTATAGTAACTAGTTTCTTCTCCAAAAAAAGTAACTGAGTTACTAACTGAGTTACTCCACTATAAAAGTAACTAGTTCCCAGTAAAAGTAACTATTGAGCTACTTTTGTGTTACCTTTACTTATGAAAACAACTTCTTTGGTCTACATTGTTTTGCATGTTACAGTTTTTATGCTATTAAGTTGTGTCCCACAACATGCGCACAACCCTGTTACCATAAGGAATTTTACCTGGCAGAGAAAGAGTTAAAAATATTTGTCTACTGGCACAAAGGACGTTACATCACAAGGACATTTTCTGTCCACATGGCAAGACCAAAGAGTAAGTGCTCTAACAATGTTCAAGTTTTTTTTTCCAAATACGTTTGTCCAAGTTGTGTGTGTCACTCAGTGAACGCTGTGCAACCCTGTTACTCATATTGTAAGACTAATAATGAGTAGAGTCAAAATTTACTTTATACACTTATATAACCATGTTTGTCCTTGATCTTGTATACATAGCTAAAGTTTACAGTTAGCATCTGTTCCTGGGGTAAACCACAACTTAGCCTAGATTTGCAACCCTGTTACTCGCAACCCTGTTACTGTAAGTTACCAAATATATTGCATAATTTAATTAAAAAAACTGCTTTGATACCTAAGCTTGACAAATCAAACTTTATGATAGTCTATTACCTGTATTTAATAAATATATGACTAAAAATGATCAAATTGAAGATCAGATTTTTAGAAGTGACCACCCCTGAAATGTACCAAAATCCTGGAATGTCCCATATGATTCCATACGGTGTTGAATTAACTCTAAATTTTAACTCTTGTGGTAGAGTTATTTTAACACTATAGTGAGTGAGACCATATGTTATCTAGGACAGTGTTAAATTAAACTCTTACAGAGTTTGCTGTGTACTTTAAAAAGAATGATTTGACTTTAAATGTGATATTTAATGTCCTGTCACACCAAGTAAGCTAACTGGAGATTGGTTGTTATATTGTGAGACATATTAGATCTGGTCGAGATGCGGCATCTCTTTCTGCCTCCAGACTCGCTCTGTTAGACATCCAATAAATCACCCGTGTGTTACCTGGCACAGACGCACCCGCCTGGCAAGACATGAATTAAACCCAATACGGCATGGAGCACACACCTGTTCCCTCAAAGCCTGCACACCTTACAACTTTCAGGTGTTGCTTTCAAGGGCAGCCTTCTGTCCGAGAGCTGGAGATCTTACTGAAGCACTTTGGGAGCCCAGTTCATTTTACAAGAGCGGGTTGTGTAATGGAGTTTGTAATAGATTTGATTGGCTTGCCCAAATTGCCAGATTCAGAATAGGCAGGTTGTTCCCATCAGTGTTATGGCACAGGATTACAAAAACTACAAACTGACAATTCATACTGGATTTAAATCACTAAACAATTAGGACTGTCAGCATGTAAAAAAAAAAAAAACACAATGCAGATTCATGCTGGATTAAAATCACCCTGCATGAAGTACTGAGACTATACAAAACTACACACACTGCAGATTCATACCGGATTAAAACTGTTACACAAATTTTGATTACTGTCAGACTGTAAAAACAACACACATACAGATTCATTTTTAAATCACTGAAATCATTACTGTAAATGAATACTAGATAAAAAAAAATCCACACTATTACTGACATTGTAAAAAGATACATCTTGCCAATTCATACTAGATTTGAATCACTACACACTTATTTCTGACATACTGTAAAATCTACACATCTACACTCATTCATAATTGATTATTAACTTCCTAAATGATTACGATCAGTCTGTAAAAACTGAACACACAGCAGATTCATATTGGTTTCAAAATTATGATACAAATATTGATGACAGAATGTAAAAACTACACACTGCAGATTCATACTGGATTCAAATGACTACATATTTAGTCATTACTGTCAGGCTGTAAAAACTATATGACATATTCATACTGGAATTAAATTATCCAAAATAATTACCATCTGGATCTGATACACAGTTTAGCACCTTTAATCTAAATACACTCATTTGTAGTTATGAGCAAAAGTTTTGGATCATGTGACTGTCAGGCGTGCATTATATGTTTACACTCAGTTTCAGATTTCAGATTTATAGTTAAAGTAGTAAATAATATGAAAACCAGAGAACAGCATAGGGGTGAAAAACAAGCAATTGTGAGGCTAAATTAGATCAATTTTAATCAATTAAAGCTGTTTTAAAATAAAGACATTTTTATACTAATAACAGTCTTTGCAATGTTATATGTTACTTTACAGCATGTGTAATGCCCTGCTAAGTGCAGTTCAACCACTGACCTAGTCTTAGAGTCTCTGCAAAACGTGACAATGGAGACAATGAAGGTTGAGGAAGAGTTTCATATGCCGTATGTATAAAATGGATTTTAGAGGAAGGACACCTTAAGGCAGAGACTGTAAAAAATCATTAAATAAAGGAGGTAGAATTACAGTATATTAGAAAAAAACGTGATTGAAAGCTGTCTGTTTTGCTATTGAAACCTATGGGGATGGGTGGGGTTACACAGCTTTCTGCAACCGAACAGCAGGGGGCGTCCGACCTGTGGTGGCTTCACTTTTGAGAGACGATGCTCTGTTCAGCTATATACAGTCTATGCCTTAAGGTCAAACCCAAATGTTTTAGTCTACAGCAGAAATAAAGCGTTTGGCCTCAATGTTCCAATACTTTTGGAGGGGAGTGTTTCTTATACTACATTTTTTAAATCACATTACTAACTTACAGAAAAAAACACATTCTTAGATATAAAATATATCAAAAATAAATTGACTGTGACCCATAGAGAGCACCTATCACTAAACTATATTTAAAATATCTTTTCCAGCATCCGTTTTATTTAGAATGCTCTCACTTTTGGAAGATTCTAATTAAATTTCTCTATTCAGATAGTTCAGATTGGTTGCTGGCTTAAGGATTTCCTGTGTAAACTTTATCATTCTAGAGAAGAACAGCGGCAGAAGGAATCTGACATCATGCGCTTGCGTGCAGCGATAGCACAGCTTCACACCTTCAGGTTTTTATCACAAGTAAGATCAGACATGTGCTGAAATATCACCTTCCTCGTTCAGCTAAGAGGTAGCGATAGATGTGGCTCAGTAGCTCAATCTAGGTTTGGATCTATTCTGAGGTTTATCAGTTCTCTGAGAGGAAAGGGAAGCCATTAAAAGAAGGTGTGAAGGTGGGGGGGTCACAGCTGATGGAGCGGGTGCATTAGTGATGCTCGTGGGATATTTGTAAGAATATCTTTAGCATCTGCTGGCAGGGTGATATTTTCTCAGATAATAAACATGTATTACAGTTGGATCTGTGTGGCTGTTTTTTTTTTAAATAACCTTTCGAAAGGTTGGTCTTCGAGACCCTGGTCTTTTGTTAATGGGCAGTGGTTGCTCAGTGGTTGGAGCAGTGGGTTATTGATGACAGGGTTGTCGGTTCAATACCCCGGCTCTGTAACTGCCAACGTTGCGCCTGTAACTTACCCTAACCCTAGACTTGACGACCTTAATTTTTACTGTCTGTATAAACAGTGGTTTTAATAAACTACTTGTGCACTTCCAAAGTTCTCAGCACCTCGTTTTAAATGTCAGGGCCCTCAGAATTCTACCAATGAAGTGTGGAGCTAGTTTTAACTTATTAATGGTGTAAAAATAGTGGGGGTGTTTTTTTTACATGGGCAAGTTTATACCCCTATCACTAACGCCAGGTGCACACTACACAATTTTGGACCAGTTTTTTAGTTGGCGTCATTTTTTTTTTATCGCGACAAAAACTCTGTTCAGAGGGAAATCGTGGATCACTTGGCGCTCGCTTAGTCGCATAATGTGAACTACTGAAAGACACTTGCTGAGCCATTGCTGACTGATTGCAGACGAGTCGCAGGCACCCGGCAAATATTCAACATGTTTAATATCTGACTCAGTCAGCGACTAGAAGTCAGCAGCAGCGGCTACATACAGCCAATGGGATCACAGAAAGAGAACCGTGGGTGCAAAACACACCAGAGCTGTTTATGGAGAGTCTGACCACCCTACCATTCCCCCTGTTATATCAGTAAATGACTGTTAAACTCTAGAGGGAGCCAGCGAGTGAGCCCTCTATGAATGGGGTGAGTAGAGCTAAAAGCTAATGTATTTTACTAAAACAAACTAAGAAAGCGTGCCTGTATATTTCAGTTTATCTAAAAAACACATATTTTACACTGTAAAGTTCTAGCATTACTGCTACTGTGAGCTGACTGATTTTTTCTACTGAGAGCACTTCTTACAATTGGTAATCTTTTATTAAAAAGAATGTAACTTTAGGCCTATGTTTTATAGAGATTTTTGGTAGCAGGTAATATAAATGTTAGATAACCCATACCCTCCTAGTCTGTTAGCAGAACAAGACATTACCCAGAATGATACCGTCTTATTGATAAAAGCAGAGATAATTGCTTTTTTAATTCGAACTTTAATTCGAAACAAGCTCCCGAGAGGAGGTGCTTTTCATGGCGGGGGTGCAGATTTTGGAGCGCTTTCAAAATAAAAGTTCATTTTAAAACAATTTCTGCTTTTTCTGCAGTATCATTTTTAGGTGGGGAACAAATTACCTATTTCTGATATTGGGTGGGACGTCCCGCCAACAACCCCCCCCCCCCTTGGTTCCTACGCCGATGATGCATTTATTAAACATGTGTATGTGTCCTGATTCAGAATATATTGGTGTATTGGTGTCAGAGCAAAACTGTATTTCCTAGCAACACTAGTTTAAGTATAGACAATACAGTCAAATGTATGAAATTCACAGATTATTTCTAGATGCCTAGTATAAAAAAAATGTTGCTTTTACGTGTGTTTACGTGTGTGTGTGTGTGTGTGTGTGTGTGTGTGCGTGAATATGCTTGTCTTGTATTAACTAAAAGGCCATGTTGAAGAGTCACCTCTATTAGAGCATATTTTAAACTTTTTCTCGTTCAGGCTGCCCCCTCACGCTGGGCTGTAATAAAAAGGGATTACGGCAGGAGAGCTCTCTGATATCATCAGATACATCCAGAGTTTTTGAGGCTTAGTGCAGCACAGAGTTTCTGCCTGTCAGCGATTTTACCTCCGCTTTGTGAGTGATTGAATTTAAAGCTTTCAACACCCTGAATTTCAGCAGGTAATTCATAACAAACGTCTGCAATTCCCCCCGGGTCGAATCTGGATCTACCATTATTGATCAAAGCTCGTGACATATCTGAAATTGGACTGGCAGTCTCAGAAAACATATAACAAATGAGCGGCTTCTTTCATGCCCTTAGAGTAATTCTGTATATCTGGGAGAGTCTGAAGCTGGCCTGAAGCAGGCCTTTACCCTTTTAACCCATTTAGTGTAATAATTTTAAATTGATTCAAATATATATGCACTTGAGATTTTATGCAGTTATGTCTCCAGCAGATTTGTAAATGGTTAGAGGTCCGTTCTGATTGGACACTGGGTCTTGCCACAAGAGGAAATAAAAGTTCTTCCCCCACTGCATATTAAAATGGCTCTCTGAGGAAACTTTTAGGTAGTGTACCTCTTAGTGAAAGATCATCGACTGCTAGATTTGCCTCTACAATGCACTTGAAGACATATAGAGCCCTATTTTAGCGATCTACATGACAGTTAATTATGAATAGTGTAGCTGGATTTTGGGTGTGTCGTGTGTCTTTGGTATCATGCGGGCACAAAAATATATGTCTTGCACATCTCGAAACTCAAACTCAAAAGGCACGAACTGATTCTCTTAATTAATTATAGGTGTGTTTTACGCATAGCGTGAAATAAACCAATCAGTGTGCCACTTGTCATTCCCTTTAAGAGCCAGATGAGCTCTGACTTTGGCACGTTCATATTTTAACAGCGCGGCGCTTTGTGCGTCTCAGTAGAGGATACTGACCTGCGAATTTATGCTATAAAGGTACGCCAGCAGCTCATTTATGAAAACAGCAATTTTATTTTATTCTTTATTCTGTTTATTGTTGACTTAAAAGTCGGGTTTGTGCTCTGCAGTGTGTCCGTGTGTGTGTGTGTGTGTGTTTGTGTGTGTGTGTGTTTAATGAGTGAAGGGTGTATCAGCACTGGGAGCACCTACAGGAATGGACTCTGATGATTGACTGTTGTCTAGGTTTATTTCAGTCAGTGGCGCACCTGTGTTTTCCACACCCAAAATACTGCAGCAACACGCCCGAAATTTACCTGAACACACTTTTCTGTAGCCTGGTTGTCTAAAACCTCAACAGGCTGAAAAGCCGTCCTGAGGGAAGACGCTGGAATAGGTGATGTCCAGAGTGTGACTGATCAGAGATGATGTTCTTTGCACGCTTCTTGGTTCTGGAGGTGTGCCGATCTAACAGTGTGGGTAGCTTCACACCAGTGGTTCTCTCCGCAGACCTGATGATGCGCTGCAGTCTGTAGGTGCCGTGTTTGGTGGCTGAGCTGCCCCACACTGTGATGGATGCGGTGAGGACAGATTATATGATGGCGCTGGAGAACTGCACCATCAGCTGCTGGGGCAGGTTGAAGTTCTGCAGCTGTTGCAGGTCCTGAAATAGGTACTGAAAAGCGGTACAAAACAGCTAGGCATTCTAATGTATAAAGAGGCAATGGGTTGAAAATGGTCTTGTAAAGATAAATTAGAATCTTAGTTTGGTGCTGTTGTGGTGTTTTGGTCAAGTTCTAGAATAAAGATGTGGTTCATTTGATACTCATGCTAACCCTGGCTGTGCTCTCAGAAATTCTGGTACCACTTTAAAATAAGACTACCTTCATAAAGGGTTTATAAATGCATTAGTTTATTAATGGTTACTAATTAGGTTGTAAATGCCTTAAAAATCATTAATAATCAGTTATAACACATACATAGAAATGTATGTAGACCTGTTGTTTGCCAAATAGTGAACCCACAGCCACATAACTGATTATTAATGATTTTTAAGGCATTTACAACCTAATTAGTAACCACTAATAAACTAATTGTAAACCATTTATTAACCCTTTATAAAGGTAGTCTTATTTTAAAGTGGTACCTTAATTCTCATAGTATATCCATCAAGACCTTAGCACAGTTTCAGGCCTTTTCCTCAGACCACCTTCTCCTTGACGCAAAATATGAGCCTACAGCCCCACCCAGTGATGAATATGTGGACAGAAAAGGTAAAAACATAATACTGTACACAATGTCTTTTATTATATAAAGGAACAATGGGACCTAAGCTATACACTTTACATTTGATTATCCACAGAGTTACAATCTTCACTCATTAATGCATGCAAATGCAAATGTGTAGTCTGGGATAAAATGCTACATTCTATAGATGGTGAATGCAAACAGACTCAATCACCGTCAATATTGCACTATTGTCTTTCATCTTACGTATGTTTATTGTGTCTTGTTGTTTTGTACATATAGTGTCTCCAACTCTTTTAGATTATATATCTTATTTCTTTTTATTTATATTTATATATCTATTTCTCCCCCACCACTACTGCACCTTGTTTCTGTGTCATGTATGTCTATTTGTGTCCCTGCTGTATTGTACACATAGTGTCTCCTATTCTTTCTTTTATTATATCTATTTTCTGTACTTGCTGTAAAATTTGGGAAGGAGAGTAAAGTTATTTGAATTCTCTGTATGTCCTGTACATATGCAGTATTGACAATAAAACTACTTGTAGATGACTAAGGAATCATATTATAATGTCTTATAAAACTTCCTCTTAGAAAGTTGTTTTTTTTTTTTACATCAAATGGTTCTGAATGTCTGAATTATTGTTTTAAGATATTTTCTGCCTAAAATGTGTCTTGAGGAATACATGCTGGTGTTTTAAAGCAAAATAGTTCCAAAACATATATTTTCAAAATTTGCTTTCATTTTATCATCATCATCATCATCATCATCATCATCATCATCATCATCATCATCATCATCATCACCATCATCATCATCATTCCTTATAAAGCTTAGAAGATGTATAGGTTTGCTTGTGGGTTTGGATATTAAATATTCATAGTTGCTCAATTCAAAGTTTCTCTACAATAAACTACAACATTTCACACATTACTGTATGTATTATCCCATTTAAACATATTGGAACAGTGAGGCTGAATCCTTTATTTCTGCTGTAGACTGAAAACGTTTAGTTTTGTCATAGAAATATTAATATTACATTTTTATTTACAGGTATTTTATTTATTAGCTCTGATGCACAGTTCAAAAGATGGCACCTTCTCTCTGAACCCCATCTGTCTTTCTAAGGAGCAAAATAATTGGAACAGATAAACATAAAATAGATTAAACTGAATAAGGCTTAATATTTATGTGCAGATACTTTGCTTGCAGTAGCTGCATCACGTCTGTGACCCACAGACATCACTTAACGTTTGCATTCTTATTTTATTATATTGCTGTATGATGAAGGATCTACCCATCAGTTTGGTTGCATCTTACTTTAAATTGACAGAAAAAATGTATCTGTAGACTTCTGTTCTGTGTTCACTGTTCACTGTACTGCTGACATCATGCGAGACATCACCACTGAAGATTAATTAACCCCTTCCAGAAGAAGACATGCAAACCCTGTCGTCAACTGCTGTGGTTTTCCTTGGTCTACCTGTTCAACATCTGTTACTTAGTACACCAGTGATGACTTTCCTCTACAAGACATTCTAATGCCAATAAGTAATAATATATATTTCTTTAAATAAAAAGTAGAAAAATAAAAAGTTCACAGTACAGTAAAACAAGCTACTTAAATTGAATACTCTAACATATACAGTACCAGTCAAAAGCTTGGACACACCTTCTCATTCAAAGTTTTTCTTTACTTAATGTTTTTTCTACCTTGTAGATTAATATTAAAGACATGAAAATAATTAAGGGACACATATGGAATTAGTGTATGTAGTAAACAAAAAGTGTTTTGTCTCCACAATCCCCTCATCTGAACCTGGTGATCTGAAGTGATTTGAGATGAGCTGGAGCTTCACAGCGTGAGGGAAAAGCAGCAACTATTGTTCAGCACCTCCAGGAACTCCTTCTTTCAAGACGCTGAGAAAACTATTCCAGGTGTCTCTCCCTCATGAAGAAACTGAGAATAAAATGCCAAGAGTGAGCAGATCTGTCCTCAAAGAGAAATGTGATAATTAGAAGAATCTGAAGTATAAAACAGATTCTGGTTTATTTAACACTTTTTTTGTTTACAGAATAATTCTGCATGTGTTCCTGTATAGCTTTAATGTCATTGATATTACTTTTACTATGTAAATTCTCAAAATATTAAAACAAAACAAGAGTAGTATCAAAATTGACAGCAGGGGGAGTCACTGTATCATGTAAGCAATGATGGACCAGAAAACATTTACATAGGAGAATACCCACTTAGGAGAACAGTTTATAAACGTTAGATCATTTTTATCCTGTATAATTAACTTTTTTACCTGTAAGAGCCCAGACCCTATTCTAAATATTTATTAAAAAGTGATTGTATCCTGGCAATGAAGCAGTTTTATTTATTTCATGTTCACTGGCAAATGTTAAAACCTTGAATGGTTGTTCCAATTTTAGGTGGCCCAGTTGTCACACAACCGACCTTCAACGTTGAAATGTGGTTAAAATATGATTGAAGTAATTGAAACAACGTTAAAAACAACATTTAATGTTAAATGGTTGTGCAAACGTTGACATTTTCTCAATCTCAACCTTCTGCCTTTTGAAGAGAGAGAGAGAATAAAAATGAAATAAATTTTTCATCATGGCATATAGTTTAATTTTTTCCCTTCCATACAATTTTGAGCATCCCGAATGTGAGCTATGGTTTATTAAAATTTTAATTAAAACTTTGCCATATTAATATGTATACGTTTTTCAAAATCCAACTTGATTCAACCATAACATCAACATTGAGTCAACGTTGTTTCAAAGTTAAAATGCCAGCTGTAACTCTGTTCTAAGCGGAAGGGTAAAAAAGAGAAAAGCATCAGTTTACCAGCTCATCAATCAGAGTAGCAGTAACGCTAACATCTTTACTGCATAAACCACATTTACTGCAGAAAAATGGGAACATGCCGGTAAATTTACCTTTATTTGTAGCGAAATGCTTTACTCCATTTTCCGAAATTAAAATAACATCACGGACACGCAGTTAGCTTATATTTTAAATTTGAGTTTTTAGCCGTTTAGCTTCATTCTTTCCTATTCATTGAGGACTCACTCGCGGGCTCCCTGTAGCGGTTAGAGGTCGTATTATGATATAACGGGATGATAAGAAGTGAGCAGGCTCTCCTCTCCATATACAAGCGCTGCGTGAACTACGCCAGAGTTGCGTTTTTCCTGCGTATTTAGTTATTTAAATGATTGACCGCTATTTCATCTACCTCATAAATTAATTTGAATACTATTTTAATATTCTTCATAAAGTAGATTAAAAAACTGACTGCTAGAATCAGCTTTGCTTTGGCCCTCTACTTTTTAAAATGTATTTTAATTATTTAATCCTTTTATTTATTTTATTTTCTGTTTTACATGTTTTGCCTTTATATATATATATATATATATATATATATATATATATATATATATATATATATATATATATATATATATATATAAATAATTTATTATATATTATTAATATTATTATGTTTTATCTTTTGGGCTTCTATCTTTTTTATGTTTTACCTTTTGAGCTTTTTCTATATTTCGTCCATTTATTTTTTACCTTTTTATTTGATCTCTACCGTTCACTTTCTTTATAACCTTAGTGTTATTTTTTAACTACTTATGTTTAAATTTTTTGTTTATTTTTTGTTATTCGAATTATTTATATCTTTATTTGACTGCTTTAAATTTTTAGCCTGTCATCATTTTATGCTGAATTATTTAATTTCTTCTTAGTTAAATCATAATTGTCTGTTTATTTTTCTAATTCCTTGCCATTACATTTTTATTGTTTTCTTTATTATGTTCCTTATTATACCTTAACCTGAATTAATACTAATTTTATTTATTTTTTTAAGTTGTAAGTGCTCTCTGCTGTATTGAAAACAAGGGTTACCCTCTATTCTCCAGTGAAAATAAAGGTTGATTGATTGATTGAATGATTGTTTATTATTGTATGGCTTTGCTCCTCTGTCCTGTGTTTATGTTATTTGTAGTTATGACATTCACCACAAGAGTTTGTATCTTTGTATAATTTGTTCTGTTATGTATGTTGCTAAAAAATATTTTTTCTGCGTCACTCTGTTGAATATTCATGAACGCACATGCTAATCAGGTCTGTGCGTATTTACGACCGCATACGTAACGTTGCATAATGAGCACGCGCAGGCTCGTACTGAAATCTGTGCGCTGATTGTTTTTATTTCTCTTTGTTGGAAAACGACCAGAAGACTCTTGCTTTAATGTTTTAACGTTAGTGCGAAATTAAATTGTGGCGTTTATTGTGAAGCGTTGCAATAAAACGTGATAAGGCGAGGCTTTCTCACGGCCGGCAGCCAATAGCAGCGCACCTTATTTAAATAACACCCTGCGTGCGTGTGTGCGTGTGTTCACGTTGCGGCCAATGAGATGGAGGAGGGGACACAGCGCGGGGATACGTCACCGCGTACGGGTGCCCAGCGCTGCCGCCGCCGCTGATGATGAGAAACTTGGGGGAAGACACAATAATAATAGTGGCGATAATGCTGAGACTGTAGGGGAATAAGGCTCGACCTCGACCCGGAGTTTTACTGCGTTTTCCCGCATCGCACGCTTCGTGTGGACGCCGCTGGACGGATTAAGTCGTGATTATGGTGGTGAATTCGGTGCACTGGTTTCGGAAAGGGCTGCGGCTCCACGATAATCCGGCTTTGCAGGAAGCGCTGAACGGCGCGGACACGGTGCGCTGCGTTTATATTCTGGACCCGTGGTTCGCAGGTTCAGCCAACGTTGGGGTGAACCGATGGAGGTCAGTCTCTGTGCACGTCTCTCATTTAATTTTCTCCCTAAACAGTGTGTGGGAGCTGTTGTGTTGTGAAAGGCAGCTAGCCGTCTAACGTAGCACAGACGCACTAACTACACAGGTTAACATGGTTAGCTTTTACTCCGGTCCACCTTAAAAGCTGCAGCGGTTGGGTTGTGGCGTTGGAGCTGGCGCCCTATGTAACTATATTGGGGCATTTAAGGTGGAACGGACGTTAAGTTCGTATTGGCCCTGAAGAGTTAGCGTTAGTTTCTAGCCGTGTTGGAGTTGGAATAGCTATATCAGCAGGCTACAATACGCAACACTAAGCTAGCTAATTGACATTACGATACGATTTATTGAAATAGCTACGATATTTGAAGTGGTGAAAATCTTTGAAAAAGGACTGATAAAGCTAGCTAGTTGGCTAGCTATCTAAGTTAGTTATCTAGTCCAACCTAAGATAGCTAGCTAGTAGGGCTGCAACTTACGTTAATGATTATTTTGTTAGTCGACTAATCTAATGATTATTTTTTCGATTAGTCGCTTAGTCAACGATTAATTCTGCCATAGAAACGATAAAAAAACATTTAAAAGGCAATTAAATGTCTAAACGTTGTTTACATCTGGAAAGTACTGATCTTTACTGAGTAAATATGTAATTTGTAATGTTTGGGCACTTTTGGAGACAGAATAAGTTTAGTGTAACCTGTGTGAGTGAGCCCATTACCCATTTCCAGTTGTGTTACTGTAGCCAGCACTTGTATAATGTGTAATTTCAGTAACGACCTGTAACAAATTAACCATTAGTCGACAATGAAATTTGTAGTCGACAAATTTAAATAATCAGCATTGTTAATTATATCGACTAATTCTTGCAGCCCTAGCCTAACGTTACATCTAACGTTACACATAAACATCAGTTTCATTGCCCCTAGATTAAAACCCTGTGGAACACCACAATATATGCTATATCAACCAACAGCCACCAACAGTTCGACATCAACAGTTTCTGTATTACAATTAATAGCAAAATATGGTGTGAAACACTAGGGGTGGGCGAAATGGCTCAAAAATAATATCACGATATTTCAGGGTATTTTTGCGATAACGATATACTTGGCGACATAGGAAAACTAAAATAATTCATTCAATTCAGGAATATAGTATAATAGTAACTGAATAATCATAATATGGCAAAATAAATAATATAGCATAATATAATAGAATGCAGCAAATAATATTGCAGAATATTTAGTGCATTCATATAAACTGCAAACTAAAACAATTATACAATAAGTACATCTAAAGCCTCACAGAAAATAATAGACTAATTGTAAGATAGAACAGCCCTATTATCACGATATAGATTTTTAATATCATGATATTTCTGTCACGATATATTGTATACGATATAATATTGCCCACCCCTATGAAACACTATAGTTCACTGTCTAAATCCTTCTGAGATGTCTCAGAATAGGAATAGTACTGTAATAGCCAGAAACAATAATCAAGCTCAACTAGCTAGTATAAAATTACAAATGTGCGCAAGCTTCACAGAACAGGTAGGCTAAAGGATAATTGGCAAAAGATAAGACACGTATATATGTGGATTACTTGTCTAGTTAACTTTGGTGGTACATGGCCTAAAAGGTTTGAGGTAACAAGATCTAAACATCTCTGTGACTAGCTAGCTAGCCAGTTTTCTAGTTTGTTATCTAGTTAGTTACTTAACCCTAACCTAAACTACTTAGCTAACCTAACTATATTTCAACTCAAACGTCCATGGTAAGGCATCTGCCCCCACCACATGTTGCTGCACTGTCAGCTACTAGCAAGTTTAGTAGTTAAGTAACTGTAGCAGTAACGTCATCTGAAGCCTTCCTTTATAAAACCAGTTACTTAAGTTACATGTTGCGTAACTCTGTCTGCATTAATCATTTTTGCAAAGGACGTGATTAATTATCATAAAATAAATGTCTTAATGCTCTGTTATGCTTCTGCTCTAGTCAACTGCAGCCGCTGAAAGACTATCTGGGACTAGCTGCTGTGTTTACTCCCACTTGGTCACTTGGGTTTTTATGTAATGACCCGAATGACTGGTTTTCAATATTTATTTCTGCGTCATTGTGGTTTTAGTGTGACCTGCTGGATGATGCATTGCAAATAAAGAAAGAGAGCAGCATTAATTTAGGTTGATTGCTGCTGTCAGTGTCCCCTGACCTCTTTCTAAGTAGCTAATGAATGAGTTTAGAGGACTCCAGGTGAAAGGGCAGTAGCTAAGAATTCACAATATTTATAATCCTTTACTATAGGAGGAAGATTTTCAATATGCATATTTACAGAAAAAAAAGAGTGCTTAATTGTTAGGTTAACCTACACATATTGCCAAAAGTATCTGACTGCCTGCATTGTGTTTGGTGATGTGAGGCTTGGGTGCAGACATTTATGAAGTACTTATAAAGACCCAGACTTTTTTTTGCTGTATCAAAAAAATTACTTGAGTAGAAGTGGAAGCTCCACACTTAATGGAAAGTGATAAAGTATTCAATATTTTTTGTACTTAAGTATTGCAAGGAGTTTATTCTAAAGTGTGCTCTCAAACACTGGAAATATAAATACAGTACTGTGTTATATAGTTTTTCAGAAAGCAGTCAAAAGTTGGAATGTCATTGTTAATGTTATTTCACATGTTTAGACTAAAGAACACACTCATTTTTTTAGCCGTAGCAGCAGTACAATGATCGAAATGTGTAAAATAAAAGTACATGCACATAAAAGCCATTAGGATATTTTGACCAGTTAGGCATAAAATGTTACTAGTTGGTCTTTTTTACTATTGTAAAATTAACTAAAGCTGTCCATGGATTCATAAGTGTTTCATATGTAAAAACAAGTGACTAGAGCATCTTAAAACACAAAGCTTTAACTCTTAATTAACAAAAAATGATCAACTTTGTCCCTTTAAAGCATTCCACCTTTCTCTTTGCCACACCTACAAATGAAAACACCACATGAACACCAATTGAACAACACATGAATTTTGCAGGCCTGTATTAATGAACTCTGTAGAAAGTTTGTGACCTTTTTTGCCCTATGCACCTCAGCATCCACTGACCCCACTCTGTCATTTTACCTCATGCCAATTTCTATTGGTCCATTCATCATGAAATGTTAACAATGTGAAGAAAAACATTCAGATTCACGGTATATCATGAAGTGATTTTTCACAACACGTTATTTTTATGCTTTAAGTTGGTTGGAACATTGCATTTACCGTAAATGTATGTGCAGTGTAATGATATTGTTTATTTATTTATATATTTCATATATTTAATAAAAAAAAATACATTTAATTTAATAAAATATACCTAACAGTGACTATTAAGTTTATATGTACAGATTTGTCAGTCAGTGGTTTATTTTGTGCTGTGTGAATAAACAAAGAACCATATTTACTATTTGTGTTGGACACAGAGGGGATTTGGCTTGAACACAAAAATGCACAGTCAGTACATATACTCTACATACATCATGCATGACTTGCATTACAATCATATTCCTAGTAGGGGAATAAAAACGTAGAAGTATTGCTCAATGATTCTCAGTAGTTTATTGTGGTGGGCTTGTCTCGTCTGAGGATTGAACCTCAGACTGCAGTATAGAGGACAGTGTTATACTGTACCACACCAACCACCAACTAGGTTACACAGTTGTTGGATGTTTATCTGAAATATTTTAATTATTTAATATAAATTAATACTTAATATAAATATATTAAAGATGGATTTTCTTTGAGGAAATGATTTGCAGTCTGGCAGAGCTGTAGCTTGTCCTCGTTGTCTCTATCTAAATCTAATAATGATTATCAGTAATAAACTTTTAATTGAGTTGTACTGTGAAATAGAGCACTTCCTCTCGCTTAATCTTAAAACAGTGTGCTTTAGATAACTGGCCTCATGCTTTATGGGTGGATAGCTTCAGCTTCCACTCGACTTTGCATTATTTGTGATTTGTGACTTCATGTGATTCAGAGCAAGCACATCCTATCCTTTAATGCACCACAAAATATGGATCATGTGATCTGACTTACTCTCAGGGTCAGCTAAATGATTATCCAATCTTTGATCATATGTTTGGTATAAAGATTGGCTAATAATAACAATACAGCAATCACATTTTTATAGTGTTACAAAAGCATTCACTCTTGCAGTACTGCAGGTATTATCCTATACAGGGATTTTACTTCAAGGTATCTGCCAATGATTTCACCCTGTTGTGGTAACATGTGCGTGTCTGTGTCCTCTGGCAGACATACATAAAACACATGCTTACTTAGGTCAGAGTACAGTGTGGTTCAAATACTGTACTTATCCCAGTTATCGGCTCCAAACACTGTTTATACCATTAAGTCTGTCGAGAGGTTTTTTTTGTTTTTTTTAAATATAAATATTGTAATTGAAGGCATTTATTCGCAGAAAATGAGAAATGGCTGAAATAACAAAAAAGATACAGAGCTTTCAGACCTCAAATAATACAAAGTTCATTAATGAAGTTTTAAGAGTTCAGAAATCAATCACGGTTTAATCACGGTTTTCATGCATCTTGGCATGTTCTCCTTCACCAGTCTTAGACACTGCTTTTGGATAACTTTATGCCTTTACTTCTGGTACAAAAATTCAAGCAGTTCAGCTTGGTTTGATGGCTTGTGATCATCCATCTTCCTCTTGATTATATTCCAGAGGTTTTCAGTTTGGTAAAAAAAAAATTTAAGTGGTCTCTTGTTTTTCTCGAGAGTTGTATATGCTGTAGGCTTAAGAGGATGTCTTTCTGAACTTGATGAAAATTGTGAATTGTGAAATTGTGCCATGGAGTGAGTGGAGCTGCACCCCACACCCAGTAATTGAAATCACCTCGTGTTTTGTCACTGTCCAAATAAAATAATTTATCTTCAAAATACCAGCGGAAGTCAGTCATTTTGGAGCATTTCTGAAACCTGATATTTTTTTTAGTTCACCTAAGCTTCTACTGTGGGAGAATTAAATGTGTATGATCAGAATGAGTGCAGTTAGTATGAACATACCACTCCAGGTCTATAATAATTCAATGAAAATTGCGTTTTGTCACCTTTATGTCTAGACCAGTTCCCTTTGTCCATGACGCTTGTAGATCATTACTATCAAAAAATCTTGATTTTTATTCCCCAAAGAACATGCAGCCATTGTTGTTGCGTTTTTTTTTTTTCGTGTGTAAAATAATCAAATAAGCTCCCCAGTTTAGTAAAGATACAGCCTTAAAAAGGTTCAAGTTTGCACTTTATCCATACTATCATTCTTACAACATTGAACTGATTGAAGTTTGACTTACAGAGCTTTAAAAAAAAACAGCAGTAACGGCTTACAATGAACAACTTTGTGTTTGGTTTAGACAACAGATCAAGTCTGAGTTTAGACTGTATTAAAATACCAGTAATGATCATGGTCATGGTGACGTTTCGTTTAGTCCCAACTTAGATTGTTCCGAGTTTGATTTGACACACAGTAAATAGAATTAGAGGAGATTTGTCTGTAGGTTTACTGCTGGTTCATGGGTCAGTGGAGGTCACCATGGCCACCTAATGATTTAGTTCTTCAGGGGCACTAATAAACAGTCTCTTTTCTCTGAATCAAAGACAAAGTGAATTCTGTTCCTGTACTAATCTGTACCTTTTAACTTGCAGGTTTTTGCTGGAGTCATTAGAGGATCTGGACACGAGTTTAAGGAAACTCAACTCGAGGCTCTTTGTGGTACGAGGACAGCCAGCGGACGTGTTTCCCAGGCTGTTCAAGGTCAGTTTATGTGTCTGTGTCTAACCAGCTCTGTTTGTTGACCTTTACCCTGTAAGCATCAGGCACAAAGACCAGTTTACTTCACTGGACCAGTAACAAAATGCTGTAAATGTTTAAGTGACACAAAAAAATCTCATGTTCAGATTAAAACTAAATTCTGAAAGAACTGTGGAA
This sequence comes from Astyanax mexicanus, assembly GCF_023375975.1. Taxonomy (NCBI): domain Eukaryota; kingdom Metazoa; phylum Chordata; class Actinopteri; order Characiformes; family Acestrorhamphidae; genus Astyanax; species Astyanax mexicanus. Next base: position 7,036,969 of record NC_064417.1, read on the forward strand.
CCTGGAGAAATCCCTGTGCACAAAGACAATGTTAACAGTCAATATTGGATGCTGGTGATCTTCAGGCCCTCAGGCAGCAGTGGATTAAAACAAGTACAGGTTTTGTACGGGAAATCACAATTTATTGTCTGTGAACACAGTTCACTGTGCAGTCCACAAATGCAGAATTACAGATGTCAAGACTTTTCTCAATCAATTGATTGATCTAATTACAGAATCGTTTTACAAGTCCACTTTAAATACCTTATTGTTTCTTCATTTATCTATATTTTAGTTGTCATGCGAGTTGTACCATGCATGGTTCTGTATGTGACGAATGTGTGTGGATTTAGTCCCAAAGCATCCATATTTCAATGGACTTGTACACTTCAAAAGTATTCAAAACTTCATATAATAAAATGTCTTTAAAGTAATAATAATATTATTATTACTATTGTAAAATAGTATTATTGCGCACAGTCACAATGCAAGAAATATTAAAAAACATTCATCTGCCCAGTAAATCACACACCTACACTACCAGTCAAAAGTTTTAGAACAAAATTTATTTTTCAGTATTCAGTACTGCTGAATTTCCTAAACAAGCTTCTTTTTTATTTCTCATCTTAGCAATGACTTTATTACTGTACTTCACCTGTCAGACCTCTGAATTTTCCCTTCACTGCTGAAACTGAGACTTTGCTATGTGGGTCAGCCAGAAATCCTCCTATATAAGGCTGGGTATTGTTTTAAAAGATTTGACACCAATACCAAACAACACTTTTTTGATACATTCTTTAAATTTTAACCAAGTAATACAAAAAGCAAAAATTATTCCACACAATGTATTTATTTAACAGCTTACATGAGTATTATCATTCTAATACTGTCACCTGAAGGAGGTCCATCTTTCAATGAGCATGTTTGTGGCACTTTTTGAAGAACAAAAACAACAGAATTACTTGCATAAATTGTAAATCTTTTCTCTAAGCATACTGCTGGGTAGCATTTCAGGTTTTCTTTATTTTTAATAAATATCAGCATTAGATTAAATTATATTTATTTTATTGGTGTCAATCACTTAAAAATGAATTATCATGAATCATTTTTTTTAATGCAGGTAGTAGGGGTGGGCGATATGGCCCTAAAATAATATCACAATATTTCATGGTATTATCGCAATAACAATACTCTTAGCGATATGACAAAAAAAACACTACTGCAAAAAAAAAAAATTTGTGTACGATATGATATTGCACACCTGAGATATGATATTACATTAACTGAGATATTAAAAAAATACAAGAATTTTAGCAGATTTGTAACAAAACTCCATATATCCAGGATTAAAGTAAAATAAATGATACTGGACAGATATAATCTGTCTCTAGTAGATATCTAATAGGAAATGAGAAATGTGTGATTTTTTTTCTTTTGCTTAAAACAGCAAAAAAGAGGAACTGAAGTGATAATTAGGGGTGAGTGTTATGGCACGATATTTCAGGGTATAATATCGTTCACGATATTCAAAAATGTTGACGATATTATCGCGTACGATACGATATGGCACACCCCTAGCAGGTAGTACTTTGTATTTTTGGGAGGGAAAAAATAATAATAGTGTGGTGTGGTTTACTTCTGGTTTACTTCTAGCAGAATTCTCAGAGTAGAGTACAAGAGACAACGCGAGTGAGCAAGAGACGGCACGAGAGTTTGTATGCGTCAGGATGCCTCGCTGTGCACGTTCTCTGTTTGGCACGTTTTATGCAAAGTATTGAAAATAGGCACCAAATTTTATTTGACCTTTTACTCTTTGGTAGTACCAAGACATTTGGGTCAGTACCTTTTTTAGTATAAAATTTTGATACCCAGCCCTATTCCTGTATCAGTTTTCTCCAGTTTCCAAAAGTCTTTTGAAGGTTTAGGAAACCGTACTCACTGCTCTCTGGCTTTATCTGTAATTTCTCTAAAGAAAAGACGTCTACTCTTAATAGATACAGAGTTTCTCTGTGTTTTTGTGTTGTTTTCTAGTTATTATGATTGAAGTGTGGATGTGCTGTGTGTAAGGTTGTAAATGCTGCAGTAGAGACATTTTTAAAAATTTTAAATCCATTTCCAAAGCTTAGTTCATTTCTATTCCTACTTGCTGGTCCAACCCATGATCACTGTAGTGCACATACTCCAGGTTACTGGATTTGATGCAGTGCTGTGCTGCTCTTTTACTGCCTGTTTAATGAAATCCCAGCATGTGGAGCAGGAGTCACGGTCAGCCTTTTGAAAAGCCCACTTCAGCAATTTCACGCAAAATTTCACGTCTTCAGAGAGGTCAGCTGGCTTCAGGGCAGTAATTGAGAGTGCAGACTGGTCAGAACAGTGTCCTTAATATAAAGAGCATGAAGCCAAGTGAAACTATTCCAGCCTTCTAGGAATAACTAGATCAGACATGCCAACATGACTTAATAAAAGCTAATTGGTAGCAGCTGACTTTAAATAATTCACAATTTGTTGTCAAGGGCTGGGTATTGTTTATAGTTCATTGATGTGAATACCACTAACCATGCTTTACCTTCTGTACAGATTCCTTAATGAGTTTTTCCTTTAAATACTTTCAAATATCTAAGTAAAAATAACAATACATGCAAGTACATTTTGTTTGGTAAAGTAAAGCATGTTTCTGATTTGCTAGAATGACTTAGAAACTGAACTATTTTAAGCAGTTTAAGTTCATTTCTAAATCTTAGTAACTGAAGTGCTATTTAAATAAAAGGCAGGTAAAAAAAATAAATATATATATATATATATTAAACATGATTATTGTGCTTCCCTGCAGTCACCCTCCTGTTTCCAGAATAAAGCCTGTGCCCTATTGGGCATGTTGTTTATAATAGTGCCATGCTGTTTGCACTGATAACATTCTGTGTGTTCTCTTCCCTACACCCTTTTGTAACAGTTTAGGTGCAGTCACCTGTGACAGACACACACACACGAACACACTCCTCCAGTTTTCCTTTGCTGATTAATTTCTCTCCAGCCAGGGCACAGAACACACCCTCTGGCCAGAATGATTTAGCCTCTTAGCCATCTTGTTATTGAAAGTAGGAGGCTGGCTATTCACGAGGTGTTCTGTGTGTTTTCTTTCCCAATGGGAGTAAAAATTTGGCCCTGAAAAGAAGCACTTTTTGCGGGTTTTTCTAGGAAGCAAACAGAACTTAGATTGATCATGTCTGGTGTTATGTTGTCAGATCAAACTTGTACAATATACCATTTTAAAATATTAGGATGGTATAAGAAGCTTCCTGGAGGAAATACCTAATTTTTGCACTACAAGATGTACCGGATTATAGGGCGCACTATCAATGAATGTCTAATGAACATCGGCTAATGCTAATGCTGCTCCAGTAGTGCTAGCCAGGGTTAGCAGCCGATAATACTCACTTCTGAACGGCAAAAGAGCTAGCATTAAGCACAGTTAGTGGCTAATGTTAATGCTGCTCCAGTCTCGGTGCTGGAGAAACGAAACTGTATAACGCTGTACTTTATCAGAGTGGCTTTACTGCTCCTTACAACCTGACGATTTTTGGGAAAATTGAGGAATTTTAGGTGTGCCTTATAGTGTAAAAAATGTGTTTTTTAATAAACAAAGTGTATTTTTTTAGATTCTTTAAAGTAAGCACCTCTTGTTTAGATGACAGCTTTTTTCTGAGATTTTCTCAGTCAGCTTTATGAGAGAGAATGGATTTCATTAGCAGCTGTTAATTACTTGAATTTCTTGTCTCTTAATGTGTTTAAGGGCATCAGTTATAAAGTTGTGAAGAGGTAGAGTTACAGGTATACAGTGAATAGCTCTATTTGAGTAATGTTCTAATCCAGATTATGGCAAGAACTACTCAACTAAGTAAAGAAAAAAATAAGTAAGTAAAGTTCAGTCAGTCCAAAAAATAAAAAAATAAATAAAAACTTTGAAAGTATTCTGAAATGCAGTTGCAAAGACCAAGAGTAGGCACATGTTGAATACTGGTTATTTCTTGCTTGCTCTTACTTTCATTAGAACTTAGCATATGTTGCTAACAACTCACAATTGCAACAAGTGAATTTCCACAGAAGCTCTCTTTTCTTTTTAGCTCTCTTAAATGCACATAAATGAGTGATCAAACAGTCATGATTTTTAATCTTTAATATAAAATTACACCCCATAGTTTTAGGGTTGCATATATTCATACATTCTGATTGCTGATTCACAGAATAAAACAGCTTCGTGAATCTGCAGTGATTACTCTGTAATTTGCATGATTATGAAGCATATTTGTATAATATTTTTTTCTCTTCCATTAAGCAGAGATTGATGAGCTTATGCATCATAAGCACTTAGTCCTTCATTGTGTGAATAACATTTCTTAAATGCTGATTTGTTCATTATTTCACACGTATTTCAAAAGTAACTTGTTGCTTCTTATTGGTCAGTCCATTTCAGTTGTTTGTAAAAAAAAAAAAAACACCAGTGTTGAGGTGATGCTGTATTTTTTTCTTTACATTTTACTAGGGGTGGGCGATATGGCTCTAATGGCTCTATAATATCTATAATATCACGATATTTCAGGGTATTTTTGCGATAACGATATACTTGGCGATATAGAAAAACTAAAATAATTCATTCATTTCAGGAATATAGTATAATTGTATAACAGAATAATCATAACGTGGCAAAATAAATAATATAGCATAAAATAATATAATGCAGCAAATAATATTGCAGAATATTTAGTGCATGCATATAAACTGCAAACTAAAACAATTATACAATAAATACACCTAAAGCTTCACAGTAAATAATAGACTACTTTTAAGACAGAACATCCCTATTATCACGATATGGATTTTTAATATCATGATATTTCTGTGTCACAATATATTGTATACAATATAATATTGCTCACCCCTACAATTTACTGCATTTGTAACATAACATGTACTGATCAAACTGTTTTATTAGGTCTCATTTCATTTTCCTCTGGGCTGTCTAATAGTATGGTAAATTATTAACACCACTAATTTTTTTATTGCTGTGAAGAATAATTCCAGGGTTGACCCTTCAGCATATTTGTAGTGGTGTGGGCTGAAGTCCAGCTGCTTGTGTGCTGTATATTACTGATAAAATTTGTGATTATATCTTCTTACTTATACTTCTTACTTAAACTGAGCTTTTTTTTTTTTTTTTTTAAAGACTTGCAGCTCTATTAGATTGTCTTCTGGTTAACAATAACAGTAGAACTTTTATTTGGTCATAAAAATTAAATCCCCCCCAATGTTTTCCCATTTTCTCCCCAATTTACATGGACAATTACCCAACTCGTTTATTAGGAGTCTCAGGGCTCCAGCAGCCGATGGCAAGCTACATGAACAGGATTCAAACCAGCAATTTCCCGATCATAGTGACAACACTTAGCCCACTGGATCGCTCGGTTGTTTTATTCTATAAACTACGCACAATGTTTCTCCCAAATTTCAATATTTTTTTTTTTTTTTTGTAATTTAGAGCATTTAAGTGCAGAAAATGAGAAATGGCTGAAATAACAAAAAAAAGATGCAGAGCTTTTAGACCTCAAATAACGCAGAGAAAACAAGTTCATATTCATATAGTTTTAAGAGTTCAGAAATCAATATTTGGTGGAAGAACTCTGGGTTTTAATCACAGTTTTCATGCACCTTGGCATCATGTCCTCCTCCACCAGTCTTACACACTGCTTTTGGATAACTTCTATACTTATATCCAGAGGGAATTTGAGTAGACAATCTTGTGTTTTTGTCAAGACACCAGTAAATGTGCCAGTGATTTATGAACTTTTACTTTACTGAAATATAAAGGAGGTTATTTTGCACCTTAATCCAGCCCTAGTTATTAATGTTATTAGAACTTTATTCTGAATACTAAGCCCCAATTTCTTCCCTTTGTTGAAGAGTTTTCACTAAAAGCATCTCAGAATCCTTTTTCACAACCATCTAATCTATACTACTCCTCTCTCCCTCTCTCATCTTTTAGGAGTGGAATGTGACCCGCCTAACGTTTGAGTACGACCCGGAGCCATACGGGAAGGATCGGGATGGAGCCATCATTAAGATTGCCCAGGAGTTCGGTGTGGAGACGGTAGTGAGGAACTCTCACACGCTATACAGCCCAGACAGGTGGGAGACAGTGTATTTCTCATTACTGTGATTTACATCCAGGCCTTTCTGATACTTTATCGTAATCACGTTGCTGTCTAACTCAGACCATGTGTTTGCGCTTCCCTGTTAATTATTAAGTGAGCGTTTCTAATAGACGTTGGATTCTCGTTTTGAATAAAGTGATAAAAGCTTCAGTAGAGTCTGGAGACTGTATATAAGACTATGTTTGAATCGTGTATATTCAGTCTTTGTGATTTTTGAAACCCAGGTTAGATATGAGAATTGTTCTGGTTGTGTTTTATTACATATATTTTGCAGTGCCGGCCCACTGCTGTTAAAGTAATTCTGCATAAACGTAAAATGAACCTGCAGTTTATCGCCTCTCCCTATCTGCAATATACAGCTCTGAAAAAAAATAAAGAGACCACTTTTACTTACATTTACATTTAAATTACATTTACCCAGTTTAGTCTGAACCATAGAAAACTATGGTGAAAATGCACTGCCTGCCCAAAAAAAAGTCTACACCTGGATTTAAGTAAGTAAATTTGGGTTGGTTGATGCTGCAATTGGTGCTGCAGGTTTAGGTTCAGCAATAGTATGTGCTGAAAGAATGAGGTCAGCTGACTACCTGAATATACTGAATATAGACCAGGTTATTCCATCAATGGATTTTTTTTCTTCCCTGATGACACGAGTATATTCCAAGATGACAATGGCTCATGGGGCTGGAATTGTGAAAGAGTGATTCAGGGAGCATGAGATCATCGTTTTCACACATGGATTGAGAGAGAGTTCACCACAGAGTCCAGATCTTAACTTTATTGAGAATCTTTGGGATGTGCTGGATGGAGAAGAGCTGCTTTGTGCAGTGGTCAGACTCTACCATCATCAATGCTGCTGCAAGATTTTGGTGAAAAATTTATCCAGCAACACTGGATTGAAATAAATCTTGTAACATTGCAGAAGCTTATCGAAACAATGCCACAGTTTTGGCCAGGCAGTGTAGTTGGAAAAATCTTCCTAAGTCTGGAGTTTATGTTGTTATAGACATTAGATAAAAATTCAAAAGGACTGTTGTTTATTTATGTTTGCTTATTTATTAATCTATCTTGAATCAGATTGAATTGGCTTTTGTTGGAAATTACAAATGTTTGAAAGTATTTCAACCATTCATGCTTATAGGAAGGATGCACTCTGAGAAACTCTTAATAAACCATATTAATTTTAATATAAAATTAATTAATACCATTTTTATTAAAAATTAGAAGCAGAAACGGTGTTCCTATTTTAATCTGGGTGAATAAACAGTAGGATTGTGGAAAAATAAATGTGATTTTTATCTTATCAGCTTTTGTTCAGCCCTAGTATAAACCAGTTACAGCATGATCTACTGACAAGGAACACCAGTAGAGGCGGCACGTGCTGCTGTAAATAGTCACCTAATGACTGGGAGTGATTATCAGCGGTGTCTGTTTTTATATAACGTCCTTTGTGCTGTCCAGACCCAACCTAGAGACAGTCCCACAGAGTGTTCAGAGTGCTTGAACTGCAGTAGGCAATTACTGTTATATAAAGGTGATCAATGTGTTTAATATACCTGGGTAGACGTGTGTCTTTGAATATTGTGAGGACTAGATTATTATTATTTTTTTTTTTGCATAAGTGAAGATATTTAACTGTTCTTTGAAAAAGGAAGTGTGATATTTGTCACAAATGCAGCCTTTTTTGAAAATACAAATTTTTAATTTCAGGAGCAGGTGTTTTAGTCTTGATCATCTACAAGAAGACGTTCACGCAGCTCTCACTGATGTACTTACACAACAAGCCTTTCTGCAAGCCAAAGTCCCCGTTTCCACACTCCCAGCAGCGCTGTGTCCACCTGCTGGTGCAGAAGTGTAAAAGCATGTCACACTGAGCTGCATGTGCTGTGGGCGGGTTGCTGGTGTGTAAGGGGGTGGAGGTTGGAATAACACTGTAATCCAGCTTCCAGGACATGTGCTGCCTGCATGCGGGTGCGGCCAGACACATGGCAGTCTCTCCACTGCAAACAGCGGGAAGGAAATCATCCAATGGCACGCGTTCTCTCCCGCCCCAATGTAGTAGGGCGTTGTATAATAACAGAACTATAAATAAGAGGTCTGCTGTGGCCGATCTGGAAGATGAAATAGTGTGAGATTTACTGAAATACACGATGGCGTCAGTCAGTGGGAAATTATGAATGGCATGCTGAGAGAGAAGTGAAAATGCTCTCTATTAGAGTGCACTGTAACAATGTTCAACTACTGGCAGTCAAACATTGAATAACTGTATAGAGCAGTTTTGCTTTTAAATGTAAGTGTATTACTTTGAACATTTATTGTTCATATAATTTCAGTATCAGTTTTAAAGATCAGCAATATGCATATTAAATATTTTTTCCTATTTTACTGTAAAAACATTGAGCCACCTATTAAATGAAGACTGACTCCAAAATCTCTGCAAAAAAAAGAAAAAATATGTTTATTTCTTAAGCTCTGACTCTGAGTCTCACTCTTAAGACTCTTATTAAATTAACTGGTTTTAATCTGATTGATCTGATCTCAGGTGGACTTCCATTTACAACACTCATTTCCATGTATCTCCAGTGACCACTGTAGATTAGATTTCCCAATCAGAAAAAAAGGTAATTATTAAATTACCATTTTGTTTGTGGAAATGACTTAATTCACTCCTATGCCATTTGAATCTCACAGTTGGTGTCTGTAAAAGAGTAAAAGAGCCAATGAACAACTCCAGAGTATCGTGTTCTAGAGCTACAACGATTAATTTGATAATTGATAATTCTGAATAATTAATTTTTCTATTAAGAATCTGATAAAATCATTTTTTATTCAAACTGTAGTTAAACATGCATCCTACAATTATTAAATAAAAATATTAGTGTATACATGAAGAATTAACCCAACTATTACATTAACTTTATCATTATTAAATGAAAAGATCTAATATATTATTTAAATGTGTGGATTGATTAAATTTTACTCTAAATGTAACTGCCACCTCATTTAAGGTGAAAGAGAAAGGGCGCTAAACATGAGCAAAGGATAAAAATACTAAAAATGAGTGAATCTTAAATCTTGTTTAACTACTCTAGCAGACTCTAGAAACATTAACTATACTATACTATACTAAGACTTGTGAAAAGGAAAGGTGGTAAAGAAAACACGATGGGAGGGGTGCTAAGACTAACTTGTTCACCTAAAGTAAGTAAGATTTTACTAAATTGAGAGACACCTTGTTTAACTACTCTAGCAGTCTCTCGGGACACTTTGTGAGAGTAAAAACAGAATGAACTGACTAAGAACTTATCGTGAATCTACTTCACCCATGGCTCCAATGTGCATCCAGCTTAACAATAATATCAGGTACATTTTCACAAGTTAAATTCATGTACACGTGTTCCACTTCATTTATCACAAGCTAGAAACTGATAAATAGTAATATTAGCCGAGGTAACTGTAAAATCGGTTTTATAAAAATTCTCAAGCATCTGTGGCAGTCATGCACAGTATGAACAGTATTTTGTGGTGTATAATGACAAAAATCTATATTGTGGTAACAGCATTGTAAATAATAGAAGTTTGTTTTGTTTAGTGTGAAGCTTAAATGGTATTTTTTGCAATTTATGTGCATGAACTAAATATTCCTACGCTTTAGTATTGTGCTAGATTTTATTTACTTATTTATTTATTTGTTTATTTTACTACATGGCATTTTTTGTATTTTTATTATTTCATACAAAGTCTTTTTTTTTCCTTTTTTTACTAATTGTTTTGTTTGCAAAATAATTTCATGTTTTTCTTCATAGTTTGGACGACGTTTGATTTGATATGTTGATTGTTAGGTTGTTACCCATTATCTCCTACTTAGTTTTGTCTGCTAATGAATAACTGTGAATACCAGGTGTGAAAGATTTGCAGTATAAAGAATTTGTGTCCTAATCAATATATATATATATTTTTTTATCATTTGCTAATGTATCTTATCAATTTCGAGATAAGCAATAAGATTACATTTAAATGTAAAAGTACTTGTGATGACTGTAGATTTAAGCTAGGGTTAATAATTTTAATTCTACAGTTTTGACTGCAGCATCTCTGTTTTATTCAGGGTCATCGAGATGAACAACAACAGCCCCCCGCTCACCTTCAAACGGTTCCAGGCCATAGTGAACCGGCTGGAGTTGCCTAAGAAACCGCTGCCCACAATCACACAGGAGCAGATGGCCAGCTGCAGGACGCAAATCTCTGACAATCATGACGAGCGTTACAGTGTGCCCTCGCTGGAGGAGCTCGGTGAGGCTTCATTTACATATGCTGATCTACACGCACTCTAATACACATATACATACAGTCCACTTTATTCTTTTTTGACTGAGGAACAGCTCTGTGCTGAAGTTTAAGACAAGCTGTGAAAATACTAAAATAACATTGTTATTCAGTAAATATTTTGAATTTGATAAATACCATTAAACATTACTTTAATAAATGAATAAAACAAGACTGTGTATTAATGGAATCGAATCGTGAGCCTAAAATCGGAAATAAAATCGAATCGAGGATTTAGAGAATCGTGACACCCCTAGTAATGATCTATAATGTGAACCTATGAACCTACAATCATAGCAGGTGTCTGTGAGGTAGCAGGCCTTCACAGCACATTTTCAATAAAGACCACGGATCATAAAGTGTTGTATAGGAACCGTGCTGAGTGAGCACTCAGAGCAGTGAATAGACAGGATGAGGGTGTGATAAACTTACGCAATCTTTATGTAACAAGGTTAACTATCTTTAAACTGTGAGGGGTAGAGCAATAGACCCTAACTGTAGAGTGTATACCGTCGCTGTCCTATAAAAAATTCTTATCTCCATTTTTGTCGATTTTTAGTTTACTGCATAATTTGAAACTGTCCCTTACACTGTACCAAAATGTCTTGATAAAGGACCAATAGAAACTTTCAAAAAAGTTTCAAAATTACCTAAAATAAACTTTTTAAATTGACTTCCATTGAAAGATTACAAGTTTTTTTATAAGTGATATGTACTTTTAATATCCTTTTTGTTTTTTTTTTTGTTTGTTTTTTTTTTTATTAAAAAATAATTTGCATTGTAGCTGGTAATAAATAATATATATATTTTTGTTTAAATAAATAATAAGAGACCACTTAAACATGAGTGAGTTTCCTTGATTTTACCAAATTGAAAACCTATGGAATACAAGCTGAACTGCTTGAATTTTTACACCAGGAGTAGTAAAGTTATCCAAAATCACTGTGTAAGACTGGTGGAGGAGAACATTATTTGAGATCTGAAAGCTCTTTTTTTTAATTCAGCCATTTCTCATTTTCTGCAAATATAAGCTCTAAATGACAACATTTTTATATTTGGGAGAAATGGTGTCTGTAGTTTATAGAATAAAACAACAATGTTCATTTAAACATATAAACCTATAAATAGTTAAATCAGGGAAACAGATTATTTTAAAGTAATTTTAGTGTCATTATTTGAACTATTAGTTGGTTAAAATCTTTTTTTTTCTTTTTGCTTATATTAGTTATTAGTGTTCATTGTTTTACATTTATGTCTAACTCTGATCTGGTATTTATAATTAATTTTTCTATTTATTTTATAGTTTTTCACTAATTCAGTCCTAATTAGGTTTTATACTGCATTTTTATTTTTTGTACTCCTATGATTTTTTAACTCCAATGAATTGCATTAAAGATAGGGATCACCTTCAGTGTATTTCTGGTTTAAAATATAGTTTGATTTAATTGATTGGTTTAAATTATTTGTGTGTAATATTTTCGTTGTGTTTTCTACTCCTCTCTACAGGTTTTAAAAATCAGGTGGAAGTCAAGTCGATATGGAAAGGAGGAGAAACAGAGGCTTTGGACAGACTTAATAAACACCTGGACAGAAAGGCAAGTCACTGCTGATAGACAGAGAAAAGCAGTCTTTAAAATATGAATTGAAATCAATGCACTAAGCATTTAAAAACAGAAGTGATGTGTTTTTTTTATGTTTTTATTAATATTTGTGTTTTGTTTAGGCCTGGGTGGCAAGTTTCGAGCGGCCTCGAATAAACGCCCACTCGCTCTTCTCCAGCCCCACCGGTCTGAGTCCGTATCTCTGTTTCGGCTGTCTGTCAAGTCGAGTGTTTTACTACCACTTGAGAGAGCTCTATGTGAAGGTATGGGCAACATGTTGTAACATATTCATGTTCAGAAGGATAGCATTTAAGCTAGTGCTAAACAATTTGGCTAAAATTTATGTCACGAAGTTAAGAAATATATTTCTTAACTTCGATTCATAATATATATCCAATATCAATATGAACAGTATAAAAGCCACAGCCTTTGGTGTATTATTATCATGTACTGAATAGAGCTGGGCAATATGGTACATTATATCACATTATATCACAGTTTTTATTGATTACTGTATGATTCACTGTATTTATCGTGTTTTGATTTGCAGACAAATTGCACCAGGAGTGGCAGATTCTTCTGTTCTGATACTCTTTAAAGCACTGAAAATGTATACAGTGATATATTTCACTTTTTTGCTGCACATCATTCAATTTAACAGGATATTTTACACACTCTGTAATGAACTATATCTTCAATAATGTTGTCGATACATTAAGAAAATTGATGACGATATGATCAGATATCGATATATTGACCAGCTCTAAGAGTTAAAATTATCATTATCAATTATCATTTTTAATCGATTCAGAATTGTCCATGTCCACATTGTAATGCAACTGTAAAATCTCCCACTTAAAAATAAAAATACTGGATTAAATCACATGAGTTTGAGTATAGTAACGATAAGGATCTTTCTCTCTCCAGTTGCGGAGAAAATCCAGTCCCCCGCTCTCACTCTTCGGGCAGTTGTTATGGCGAGAGTTTTTCTACACAGCGGCCACCAACAACTCTAACTTCGACCGCATGGAGGGCAACCCCATCTGCGTGCAGATCCCCTGGGACCACAATCCTGAAGCGCTAGCCAAATGGGCCGAGGGTCGCACAGGCTTCCCCTGGATCGACGCCATCATGACCCAGCTGAGGCAGGAGGGCTGGATTCATCACCTGGCCCGGCACGCAGTGGCCTGCTTCCTCACCCGCGGAGACCTGTGGATCAGCTGGGAGAGCGGCATGAAGGTAGGCTAAGAAACCAAACCAAACATCCACCCGCAGGGTTTGGACAATGAAACTGAAACACCTGTCATTTTAGTGTGGGAGGTTTCATGGCTAAATTGGACCAGCCTGGTGGCCAATCTTCATTAATTGCACATTGCACCAGTAAGAGCTGAGTGTAAAGGTTCAATTAGCAGGGTAAGAGCACAGTTTTGCTTAAAATATTGCTCAAAATATAACCAGTTTTGCTCAAAATATAACCAGAGTTCAAAAGAGGACAAATTGTTGGTGCACGTCTTGCTGGCGCATCTGTGACCAAGACAGCAAGTCTTTGTGATGCATCAAGAGCCACGGTATCCAGGGTAACGTCAGCATACCACCATGAAGGACCAACCACATCCAACAGGATTAACTGTGGACGCTGTAAGAGGAAGCTGTCTGAAAGGGATGTTCGGGTGCTAACCCGGATTGTTTACAAAAAACATAAAACCACGGCTGATCAAATCACGGTAGAATTCAATGTGCATCTCAACTCTCCTGTTTCCACCAGAACTGTCCGTCACCACAATAAATCATACAGTTTCAGTTTAATTGGCCGACCCCTGTAGTGTATCACCAGTCAGTCAACACACACTTTTCACTTACACAATAAATATATTTTTTCAAAAATGTTTGTACATGGGAAAAATACTAACCTGAGTATGAATAGCAGTGTATTAGTTTAATCATGCTAATACCTGTGATTTGACTGTGGTGTTCTCTGCAGGTGTTTGAAGAGCTGTTGTTAGATGCGGACTGGAGTGTAAATGCCGGCAGCTGGATGTGGCTCTCCTGTAGCGCCTTCTTCCAGCAGTTCTTCCACTGCTACTGTCCAGTGGGGTTTGGACGCCGCACGGATCCCAGTGGGGACTACATACGGTAAACCTGCTTCAAGCCTACAGACCCAGTAGCTCTAGCTTAATAAAGTAGTATATATTTTAGTTTGGTTTTAGGTCCTATCCAAAGCTATATATGAGCGAGGTTTTACATGATAGAGGTTTTGTATATACAATACCATTCAAAGCATTGGACACACCTTAAATTCAGTATTTTTCATTATTTTAAAATGGTCTGTATTGAAGATATATATTAAGTCACCGAAACTATGAAGAAAAACATATGGATTTATTTAGTATACCAAAACATATAGATAGTTCTAGATTCTTCAAAGTAGCACCTCTTGTTTAGATTAGACAGTTTTGCACCTCTTGGCTGCATTTTCTCAGTCAGTTTTATGAGGTAGAGTCACCTGAAATTCAGGCTTTCAGTTAACAGCTGTGCTGAACTCATCAAGAGTTAATTACTAGAATTTCTTGCGTCTTAATGTGTTTGAGAGCATCAGTTGTAAAGATGTAAAGAGGTAGAGTTAGTATACAGTGAATAGCTCCATATTATAAAGAACTACTCAACTAAGTAAAAAAAAGACGAAGGTCAATCAATCCAAAACATTTCAAGAACTATGAAAGTGTCCTCAATTAACCCAAGTGCAACTGCAAAGACTATCAAAACCATTATGATGAAACTGGCTACTTGCCCCTGTTGCACAGGTTCATCAGAGTTACCATCTCAGAAACTACAGTTAACAGCACCCCAGACTTTGACTAGTACTGTATATGGATATATATATTTACATATTACTGTTAGTCTTGTTTTGATGCTGTATATTTTATAGACAATAGTAACTTTATGGCCTTAGTTTAGAACATTTACATATTGTTTAAAAGATTGTGCTTTTTTATTATTTAATAAAATAATAAAGACCATAGCTTTTAATCTGGTGGTAGTGTTCTCTTCTACCATGTCAGATTCAGAATGCGTCTCTCTATTAATAACCAGGCATGTTCAAATGTGGGTAGAAGTTTTTCTTGAATATTTAAAAGCATCTTCTGTAAAAAAAGTTCCATATTTCTGCCTTTTGTATCTTGAATAGCCTCAGTGCATTCTACCTCTTGTAAATGTCCGTGGAATGGTTGCTTTTTTTCCAAACTTTTGTCATATAAAAGAGAACATGCTCTGTGAGGCCATCGCCCAAAATGGTTGAAGCTCTGATTTTGGAAAGCACTGGTTCTGCAGATTAGTTCATTGAAACGGTGCACTGTTGCGTAAGCGCTAATGTAAACCTCCCCAGCCTGGATTTCACTCTGCTGCAGTTCATGATTAAACTGTGCTGTCACAGCTGGAAGAAACCACAGGCTGTGTTTCTCAGTGTTTGTTCAGAGAAAGAAAATAAAATCTGTTCTAGTGTACACACGTCTGGGCACATTGCTAATGAGGGAGTGCCAAATTTAATTTGTTAGGATATTTTAACATAAAACCATATTTGTATATTTGGAGTTATGTGAACTCCAGACACTGTACAGGGTCTTTTGGATTTTATTTTCTTTCAGTTTAGCTCATCTGGTTTACATCATTATTCAGGAGTCGTGCTGCAAAGTGTAGCCTTTTTTTTTTTTTTTTTTTACTTTTACTGCATTGTTGATTATCTGTCTCATGCAGGAAATACATCCCAAAGCTGAAGGACTATCCCAACAGATACATTTACGAGCCGTGGAACGCACCAGAGTCTGTTCAGAAGGCGGCCAACTGCGTGGTGGGCGTGGACTACCCCAAACCCATGATCAACCACGCCGAGAGCAGCCGCCTCAACATCGAGAGGATGAAGCAGGTCTACCAACAGCTCTCCCACTACAAAGGCCTTAGTGAGTGACTGACTCAGTACACAATACACT
This sequence comes from Astyanax mexicanus, assembly GCF_023375975.1. Lineage (NCBI taxonomy): Eukaryota > Metazoa > Chordata > Actinopteri > Characiformes > Acestrorhamphidae > Astyanax > Astyanax mexicanus. The sequence goes on from NC_064417.1 coordinate 7,053,064, forward strand.
CCCTGTTCACAGCCCAGCACGCAAACAGCGCTTGGTCAAAAACAACAACTCAGTTTGGGTCAGTTCCAGTGCCCAGCGCTGGGTCACTGTAAATTTAGAACACATGCTGGTGCTGCTCATAAAAGTGTCCTAAATGTACGGTTACTTTGGCACAGCAGTGGTTTTTTAACACTGACTTTAATGACAAACTGCTTCTTCTAAACTTATCTTGCTTGTTTACTGCAACTTTCACAGACAAACGTATTACAAACAAAACTATTTGAAGTCCCTTTAAACAGACAAAAACATTTTAAGCATCCAAATGATCAACTAATGGTTTTGTATGAAACTATTTCAAAAAGTACTAACAAATGTGCATATTGTGATGATGCATATTGTGTATATTGGAAAGTCTTTAATAGTGCTGGGCGGTATGACCAAAAATGCATATCACAGTATTTTTCACAAGTTTCACAGTATATGACAGCATTTTATATTATAAATTATATATATATATATATATATATATATGTAGTAGTAGTAGTAGAAGTAGAAGTAGTATTAGTAGTAGTATTATTTTATTATTATTATTTCTTTTATTTTTTTGACTGGGCTTTTATATAGGTTTGTGACTTACTGTACTGCACTGTTTAATTAAGGCTTTGATTACAATTGGGTTTATTTTGTCCCACAAAATTACACAATATATGAAGAAATCAGACTTTATTAGCAGAAAAACAGCTAAAGAATCTAAACAATAGACCTTCAAAAAGAGATACACCAACACCTTTAACACAGCTTCCTTTACAAAACTATTTTAATAAATAGTTCAAGCCATTAGAGGAATTACAGTATTAAAATCAGCCACAATTCCTTTCTTTCTCAAGTTAACAAATAAATTCAGTTCAGTGTGCTTTAATGTTATCCTTCAAGCTACAGTATTAATATATTTAAACAGGGCTATACTTACTGATCACCTCGTATCCTTTAGTTTTACTGGCTAGTGTTATCTAGCGAGCTGTCCCAGCGTGCTTGTTTGGCGGCACTGTTCTACACTGTGTGCTTCTACACAGCGCCTCTAGTGGTATGGCGGTATGTGAAAAATGTATACCGGTTCTAAATGGCCATATAGTATACTGTATGAATCGGTATACCACCCAGCACCATTCTCTAAGTATCTTTAATATAATATTTGAGCCATGTCGCACACCCCTTTCAAACTCTCTGTTAAGTACTGTTATGTCAGCGCACCATTTCCACTGAGTCGTTCCTGCTTCTGAATCGGAGGGTCACAGCGACCCTTCCAAGCTTTTGTTCCCTCAGAAAAGTATCTTTTATAATAATGTTGGTCCCTTTTGTGGTTATTAGCCATCTTTTCATGTTTTTTTTTTTTTTTTGCTTCTCCCACAGCACTTCAGCTTTTCAGCTTTCTGACCTGACCTGAGGGTCTAAAGTAGTTGCTCTTCTGCAGACTGTACTCTTTCTGGGCTTAAACAGAAAACAGCATGATCAAGCACAAACTGACTGTTTTGTTTTTTTAATAAATGACAGAATTTTAAGCATAATTTTGTCTTTTTCAAGACCAGATAATGCTTTATGGGACACTGGTAGATTAGTGCTTAGGCGTATAAGAAATATGGATATTTTTTGAGTATTGCAAAGTTATGTTTTGCAATTCTGTAGTGATTCTTAAAAACAATACTTATTTTTTTTTTCATTTATGAGTTTGAGTATAGATTGTTGAAATAGGGTGGTTGTGTTTTTTTTTTTTTTTTTTTTTTTTTCCCTTCCTCTTCTTCTTCTAGACAGTAGTGTTCTATGCTTTCTTCTATGATATCTCACTGAACTGATTGCACAATACATCACAGTATATTGAGTCATTACCTTGGTATTGTGACATGACCTGGTTCTTGTAGATACACTGCCCTGTGAGTGCTACAGCTTTGAATGTCAGAAAGATGCTTATGATGCTTTCTGGGTTTGTGCAAGAGACTAGGACCAATTTTCCTGTTCTAAATCTGCGACACCTGAATTTTGGGGAGCATTTTGACCTGTGTTATGAAGCTCAAAAGGTGGATGAGTCAATGGCACACTGTGCAACCCCTCATTTTACTATTTTATATATCCGTACAGCTATTACCAAAACAACAGTGGGGTATCTGTCTCTCTTTGTGTTTGTTTTATAACTAATTTATGAATTTTTGTGTGTTCTCAGGTCTGCTAGCATCTGTGCCCACCATACAGGAGGAGGCAGAGCCCCCTCTTTCGGACGATTCTCAGGCCAGCAGCAGTGGTAAGAATCGAACACTATACTAGACATCCTGATTGGGATTTATAGAACTAGACAACACAATACAATGCATATAAACACAATAAATAATCACACAAATATCCATGCATCTCCCATTACCTGATTTTATGTTCCACTTCATGATTTACATTTTCTGGAGTTCTATCAAATCAGTTGCACCAGCACAGCAGCGGTGGTGACCGCAAATATTTAAAATAATATTAAAAATATTAGTCTGTGTTCCACAGTACAGACAGTTTGTACTCTAAAACATTATTATGGTTATGTTTTGTAGTTTATCTTGATAATGTCTTTATTTTTATTTATTTTCTTGCAGTAAATTGATAATAATAATGAAGCTGTCTTCCTCTTAAATACTATTGAATTATTTTGTATATCTTAATGACAATTTGTAAAACGTTTCTAACAAAAATGCACACTCAGTATCCAACAGTTTCTAGCTGTGAACTAGATATCAAGCCTTTAGCATATTCCCCAGTGTTCTGCCACAATTTTCTAATTATTTTGGGCAAAATGGGGTACATTTCAGTGCGGTGTGACTTCATACACAGAAGGTTCTAGATTCTACATAAGTATTAATGTAGAAACAACTTGGTCATCATGTAATGGCTGGTGGATTGCCTGCACCTGTAAAAGTTGTCAGAGGTCAATCGAGGCTTGGCAGTGGGTAGCAGATGGATGGGACATTCCGTTTCTAAAGTTTTACCTTTTATAGGTATTTATAATTCCTCAATTCACAGCGTCACGTGTAACAGGAATACACCATAAAAGGCATTACCACAATGGACAGTGCAGGGGTCATTGCTTTTTTATTGAATTTTTAAACCATACAGTACCAGTCAAATGTTTGGACACATATTCCCATTCAATGACATCTCATCTCAATAAAGACATTAAAAAATTAAGGGACAAACATGGAAATATTTAGTAAACAAAACAAATGTTTGGCCTCCACAATCCCCTGATCTAAACCGGATATACTGAGATACTAATCAAAAATCTGGACCTACCTTCTCATTCGCTGTTTTTCTTTATTTAATGTATTTTTTTACATTATATATTAATATTAAAGACATAAAACAATTACGGGACACATATGGAATTACGTAGTAAACAGTAAAAAAGTGTTTGTTCTTCGCATTCATCCCCTGATCTAAACCTGATGAACTGAGATGGTGATTTGAGGGGATTTGAGATGAGCTGTAGCTTCACAAAGTGAAGGAAAAGCAGCAACTATTGTTCAGCACCTCCAGAAACTCCTTCTAGATGCTACTTAGTGGTACTTAGAAGGATATGAATATGTGTAAAACATATTCTGGTTTGTTTAACACATTTGGTTTACAAAATAATTCTGCATGTGTTCCTGTATATCTTTGAATATTTTCAATATTAAATTTACAATGTAAAAAAAAAAAAACATAAAAAGAAAGAAAAAAGACTGAATGAGCCCATCTACTGTTTTCTCTCCAGTTTATTTTCCTCCTTAGTCTTGTGGCCATTATAGCCATATAGTCATTTATTAGACTGCCTATTTAGACAGTACTTATTCTCATTTTTAACTTATGTAACAGTAAAGTGCTGTAAACACACATCAGCACCACTAATATCTACAAATATTACAGCTTTCAGTGTACCGTAGTTCAGTTCTGCTCTCTTGGAATTGACTATCATGTAACTGTACCTGGTTGGATTCTGCTGAGTCACTGTCTGTTCTCTGAGAAACGCCACGCTGGTTAAATCGTCATGTATTGCTTTATATTTTACAGGGCATTGTATGGTGAAGTGAGTGCAGCTTTCTTGATTCTTGGGTTTAACCCCTGATCTGTTTGTTTTGTGCTGACATTTCAGTCATTTGGCCTTTCTGTAAGATATGACCTGTTGAGAGATCTCTGCCCAAGGCATCAAAAAGCAGTAAATGTACTGAAGTGGAATACAGGTGAAATTGGTCTGCTTGTTCTTCCATGGTGGATTTCTGTCTAGATTTCAGGCAAGATATTATTATTGGGCTCTAAAAGGTTTATATACATGTGTGTGTGTGTGTGTGTCAATTTTCATATATATATATATATCATTCTAACATGAAAATGTAGTTCTACTATTTCTATTAATCAACCAACAAACCTTTAATTAAATACCAGCAGTACATTGTGGATAACCCAGTTTACAACATAGCCAAGCAAGAATTAGGACATAAGAACTAAATGAAACAAACAATGTAAATACTATAAAAGTAACAAATTGGCCAAGATGGATCTGATAAAATTAAATACAAAAATAAATAATAAAAAGTTAAGGAGGAGAAATACATATACAAAATACATGTTTTAAAACAGACCATCAAATCAGATCAATATAATGTACAATTTTAAAAACCGATATTACTTTAAGCATTTAGCAAGTGAAATACTAAAACGTGTCAATGAAAATAAGAAATACTAAATAATCTTGGACTCGGTTCTGATACATCATCTCACAGACGCCTTGTGCTGATCGACATCACCCTACGAGTGATGAGGGGAAAGAGCGCCATCTACTGTACCCACCCAGAGAGAGCAAGGCCAATTGTGCTCTCTCAGGGCTTCGGAAGCTAATGGCAAGCTGCATGACCGGGATTCAAACCAGTGATCTCCTGATCATAGTGCCAGCGCTTTAGACTGCTGGACCAGTCAGAGCCCATAAATAATTAAAATTGCATTTCCAGGCCTCTAGATGGAGCCATTACAATGCTATTTCCCTAACCTACACAACATGGGAGAAATCCGAACACCGATTTAATAAGTGGTACGTTCAAACTAGGAGCGCTAGGATGTATGCATACGAGGGCTATGTTGTGATTATTACGCTATAGATTTATAAAAAAATAAAACATGGCATTAAAGAATGTATTCCTACATCACAGACATTTTCCTGAGCCCGGCCAGACCAGTTTGGGTTGGGCATCAGGCAGGTTTGGGCAGGTTTGTGTGTATTTGTGTTGTTGGTGTGCACATTACGCTCATCCAGATTTGTTTTCCACAGGTACACCATCCACATCTACCCAAACCCAACCTTCACGCCAGTCCATACCAAACCAAACCCAGCTTCAGCAAAGCCTGCCCCCCTCCCAGTCTCACCCTCAGCCTCAGCAACCAGAGCCCCAATCTCCAGCAGCAACAGCAGCAGCATCAGCAGCAGCTTTAGTTCCTCCTGCCCAGAGAAAACGGGGTCGGACCCCAGAACCCCAGCGCTCACTCAACTCCAAAGTCCAGCACACCAGCCAGGCCAAAGCAGCTGAACAGCCGGCACAGACCGCAGACAAGCAGTGACCACATAGCTATCTAATAAGGTAACTACTCTCATTTTTAGAGCCTGCAAAGTGATTTTTTTTTTGTGTTTGTGTAATAAAATAGTGTAATATTTGAATTGTTAATAAAAGAACAGGCTGCCCATAAATATTCTGTAACATATGTCATGCCAAATCTTTGCATTTCCATTTTTGTTCATCTTTATTTTGACATAATGTGATGTAATCTGGCCGTAGATTTTTGTATAGTATTTCTGTAATGTAGGCCTGTAACTGTAACTCATACTTTGTTAGCCTCGCTTTAACCTGTGCAAAACCTCTGTGTATTCATTAATGTGTATGTATTAATTAGGTAGCAGTATAGATACTAGGGTAAAGTGTAGAAGTACTGCTTTCAAAACTACTTAAAGTATGAAATTAAAAGTAATATAAGGGGAAATGATGCCATTAAGGACAAAATCTTAGGTTGAGTCCTATAGTGCACTACCACTCCTCCCCAAAACACATTTTTCTAAAAGCCATAATGACTATAATGTTGTATTAAAATGTTAATGTTGTTAATATAATTTGGGATGCACTAGGCTCCCTGTTTCAGCTGCATGTATTCCCATTGTAAATGACCAAGAGCACAACAATAAACTGTATGAAATTCAACCTTTGTTAAGACGGACAACGTTCAAACACAACTCAAGATCAGATCAGACAGTCTACACAAGATGCCGTATAAGCCACTCAAAAATAACACATGGACACCTTTCAACAAACACTGAAATACCTAATAAATACCTAATGAAATACCTAATAAAACACATCCTCATCGACTGTCCAGCTCATAACCATATAAGAAAATTTTGAACAGAACAAAATCAAGAACAGAACATAAAGGACCTTTTTGGGAAACACCCACCAGGGAAGATTTTAAAGTTTTTATCAGATCTTAATCTTAAACATCAAATTTGACACACATGTAGAGGCTTATGTAATATTTGAATCAACTGTGCTATATCTACGCATTTACAACCAAGTGTATGCCACAAATAGCCAAGTTTGTGCTGGAGTGGCAATAAAACCCCAACAACCAACCAAACCAACCAACCATTGTAAATGAATGTATTTTAGTAGAATGTAAATATATTAAAGAGGGTTAGTTGGACTGGATTTTGTCTGGAGTTCTCTTAAGTCTCTGCACGGGTCCTCTTTATACTAGACTAAATACGTCTGCTACGTTCTTGCTGGAGTGTGGGAGGGGCGGGACGTGTGCAGGTGTGATGGATCACAGTATAAACCAATAAGGTGTCAGAATGGTATATTTTTATACTTCTCATCCACTCACAATCTGATTCACTCTATCTGAATGGAGAGATTTGTCTGGATAGGGTTTTTGTCTGAATGAAAACTGAAACTATGCTAAAATTAATTGAAATAGGAGTTACAAGACTATTTTTGAAAAAAAAGTTGAAAGTAAAAAGAACTAAACCAAACCAAAATTTCTGCTTAAGAAAGGTAACAAAGTATCTATCTGTACTTCATCATTTGACACCTCTGTCCACTGTACCAAAACAACACTATCAAACTCACTAATCACCACCATGCCAGTGTCACTGCAGTGAGGAACATTTGATGAACAGGGTTAAAAGGAGGCTAATAAATTATGCAGACACATAAATGCAGCTACAAACTACAGTATATCATTTTTATGTTAGAACACTGAAGTTCTCCTGCTTTGTAAATAGAATTGTAGAATAGAAGTGTGGAAACAAATAAGTGGTGTCAATGTTGTGGCTGATCTGTGTGTTTGAATATGAATTCAATGTAAATGAGTGAATGTAATGAATGTAAATTTGTTATATAACTGGTATTGCATTACATTGCATAACATGTTGAATTTATTAAAGCAGATGGGGGCATCTACTTTGGGTCATGGGGGTTAAATAAAAAAAAAAGGAAACAGATAAACAGATGTTCACTTATGATCATAATTTAAAACGGCTTCTGTTCTGCACAGACAGATGGAGATAATAGAGAGGCTGTCTGACACGAAGATGGAAAATGAGAGGACTCTCAGACATCCAACAGGATGGAAGACAGCTAGATAACTGCTACACTACGCTACGACCAGCCACTCCCCGCACAGGATTAGCAAACAGACTAGTAAAGGAGTGAGAAGCGACTGACAGACTGCTGCAGTATGTTATCCTTCTGCTATTAGACAGAGCTACAGCTTTTCTTTTACAGTCTCCTGTCATCATCTTCAGCATCTTAGGCTGCTTTTCTTTTCATTATGTCACAGACCAATCAGGCGCAGAGTCATGTTGTGCATTCATGATATATTAATATATCAAAACAGTAACTACAGAGGTTTGACAATGAAACCGAAACACCTGTCATTTTAGTGTAGTAGGTTTCATAGCTAAATTGGGGCAGTCTGGTGGCCGATCTTCATTAATTGCACCTTTCACCAGTAAGAGCAGTGAGGAGTGTGAAGGTTCAATTAGCAGGGTAAAAACACAGTTTTGCTCCAAATATTGCAATGCACACAAAATTATGTGTGACATACCAGAGTTTAAAAGAGGACAAATTGTTGGTGCACGTCTTGCTGGAGCATCTGTGACCAAGACAGCAAGTCTTTGTGATGCATCAAGGGTCACGCTATCCAGGGTAATGTCAGCATACCACCAAGAACTACCAACCACATCCAACAGGATTAACTGTGGAAGCTGTAAGAGGAAGCTGTCTGAAAGGGATGTTCGGGTGCTAACCCAGATTGTATCCAAAAAAAACATAAAACCACGGCTGATCAAATCACGGCAGAATTCAATGTGCACCTCAACTCTCCTGTTTCCACCAGAACTGTCCGTCAGGACAATAAATTATTGTGGTCTAAAATCAGGAATTTCAGTTTCATTGTCCAACCCCTGTATTTGGGTTAAAGTCAGAACTTCAGAACAAATCTGATTTTTGTTATAAGCATGAGGTACGGCACGAATTTGTTTAGTGAAGTAATAAATATTTATGACCTCTATCCTCCTCATTTGACAGCTTTTGAATAGCTGAATAAACTACAGCTAAAAGCAGTCAAAGCCATAATGTTCTTTTCTAAATACAAATAATGTATTAAGACAAATACAGTAGATTACTGTGCGTAATTGCTTGCGGTATACACAGGCATTTAAACAAAAACAGGATTTTTTTCTTTTTTTTTTTTTTTTCAATCAGTGTTGAGTAAATATTATTTCGGTCTATATGCTTTGTGTCTTTAGCTCTAAAACAATTTAAAAAATAACCTGTTATTTCTCCAAGCCACTCTAAAATCCTAACGACTCCTGCAGACAGTTCTAAAACACTACTGCCCTGCGGTTTCAGATACATACTATATTTTATTAAGACTAAATCTATTACTATCTATTACAGTTATTGACCATTAATAATAGGCTGTTAATTAGCCCCCGCCCCAGCCAGCTAACTAACAGTACATTCCACGCGAACATGTACATTCAAGATGACGAGTCAAGTTCCCTCAAGCTTAATGGAATAGCTTTATTTATTTTGTCTTTTTTTGTATTGTACAAAAGAGTTTATTTTCATGGAAGCGCTGCTGGGATGGCGAGCTGCTCTGTTAGTAGGCAGTCATTTATTGAAGCCTCCTCACTGCATGTTTCTGTCAGCGACAAAGACAATGTTTCTGCGATGTATTGCATCTACGTTGTTGGAATGTAGATCACAATATGTCCAAATAAATAAATAAATACATTTTCTCAAAGCAGTTGAACTCACTGTCTGGTTATCATTTATTTCATTGTGATGTTTACCCAAGTCAAATTTTGTCTCTAACCCCCCTCTCTCTCTCTTTTACTCGCATTTACTTGTGTTAAATAGCTTGTCCTGTATTTATTTTTATACTATTATAATTTTCATTTAGTTGTTTTTGAGAATTATATTTTATTAGTGTGCATTTTAATTGCCATTTTTTAATATCTTGCTAGCTTGTTGTGCTAGTTCTTACTCTCTTGCTCTCTATGTAAAGCACTTTGAGCTGCATTTCTATGTATAAAAGGTGCTATTTATATAAATGAAAACCCAAAAGTCTGTATCTTAGAAAATTAGATTATTATATAAGACTATAGACTATGTATAGCTGGACAGATCATCTTCTCTCCACAGGTCGGGCGCCCCCTGCTGTTCGGTTGTATAAAGCTGTGTAACCCCACCCATCCCCATAGGTTTCAATGGCAAAACAGACAACTTTCAATCACGTTTTTTTCTAATATACTGTAATTCTACCTCCATTATTTAAATTAACCTCTGCTTATATTGTCAATTTTTTATATCCCCACATAATTATTTTTTTTTATGTAATTCAGCTCAAAATAACGTTTAAAAAGGTGTGGTTGTTGTAAAAGGGCTGGTTGTGGGCCGGACCAATAACTGCAGTCTGTGACCTCGAGGCAGGTAATATTGTAATTTTCCGAGACACTGATTTTTGGGTTTTTATTGGCTGTAAGCCATAATCATCAACAATAAAAGAAATAAATGTTTAAAATAATATTACTATATAAATATAAATAAACTGTATTTATATAGCACATTTCATACACAAAAATACAGCTCAAAGTGCTTTACATGGAGAGAAAGAGAGTAAGAAATAGCACACAAGCAACAAGACATTACAAAATGTCAATTAGAATGAACACTAATAAAATATAATTCTTAAAAAACAACTGAATGAAAATTGTTAGTATAAAAATAAATACAATCAAATCAAATAAAAATACAACCAAAACCAGACAGATAAAAATAAGATCTAAATAAAAGCTAGAAAAATACAAAATAAGGTAATAATAGGGTAATAATAAAATCAGAACCAAATAATAAAACAGTTATAATAAATAAATAGAAAAGAAGGATCTAATTGAAAGCTAGAAAAATAAGAATATAGTCTAATTAGCTATTAAAAACTAATGTAAAAAAGATGTTTTTAGATTGTTCTTATAAATAGTAACAGAGGTTGCTTGAAGCATATTTATTGGAAAGTATCCTGCATATATATTTCACAGTTTGATATGATTTAGTGAAGTAAAGTAATTTTTTTCAATGATATTCTCATTTTTAGAGATACACTAGTAGTAAGTAAGAAATGCAGAACACTTCCCTGCTGCTAGAGGGAGGCATTGTGCTTGTTTTCGATATAAACCACTGCCTCGTCCTTCTCTTAGTATTAAGTTTTTGATATTGATTTTTTTGAAGGGACTATTGTCCACCTGAAATCATAAATCTGTCCTATACTCTCAATATAAAGCAGCGTATGATAAATGATAAATGTGGCCTCGGTTTCTCATGGCATTGCTCACAGAGACACCCATGGGCTTTGTGTTTCTCATGGTTATACTCCATTTGCACAGCTTTTTTTTTTTTTTTTTTATTACTGTTCTGAGGCAGAACAGTAAAGCTTGTCAGTGCAGGGATGTCATAGATTATGAACTGTGGGATTTTTAATGAGCTGATAATGGCTCTTAAATCCCTGCAACCATAATGTACTGCTCACTCACTTGATGACTATTATTGACTACAGTGTGTTTTGTCTCCTAAACAAAATAATGAGAATAGCAGACTAAGCCTAAGCTTAGCAAATGTAACATTTAATTTATGAGACTAGAATCAGTTAAAATTCCCATAGAAATATGAATTATATTCAGATACCAGACACCAAATATTTGGACACACCTTAAATTGTTTTTTGTTTTTTTGTTTCATTATTTGAAAATGTTCTGCATTGTAGATTAATCCTAAAGTCATCCAAACTATGAAGAAAAACATAAGGAATTATTTAGTAACAAACCAGAATATATATTTTTTAGGATCTTCAAAGTATTCACCCAATCTTGGCTGGATTTTCTCACTCAGCTTTATGAGGTAGAGTCACCTGGAATTCAGGCTTTCAGTTAACAGCTGTGCTGAACTCATTTAAGAGTTAATTACTTGAATTTCTTGCCTATTAATATGTTTAAGAGCATCAGTTGTAAAGTTGTGAAGAGGTAGAGTTACAGGTATACTATTTGAGTAATATTCTAATCCAAAAAGAAAAAATTGACTTAAAATGAAATGAAAGCTCAGTCAGACTCAGAATGAATGTAAAATCTTATTTTATCTCTGTGTATAAATAAGGATTAACCTACTGTTACAGTAAATAAATGAATTCCCAGTCTAAGCGCTTTTGTCCATACTGCTGCCTGACGTGTCAAGAGGAGTCGCATTTCAGCACAACACCAATCATTTTTCCTCTTTTTTTTTTTAAAGACTGCCTCAACTTTACATCATTGTTCTGAATATCTACCATCTAAAAAAGGGCTTTCACACTGCAGACAAAACGGACCATAGTTCAGTAGATCCTTTGGTCCGGATTGTGGTTCATGCCCCCTTTCACACCTGCTACTTTGGTTCAGACCCAATCTAAAAAGTCAAAAAAGTCCAGATTAAACATGGTAGATGTGAAAGCATCTTCTGTCTTCCACACTTGTTCTTTACACATTAAAAACTTCACTATTCCTTTACTCATTTAATATTATGCAAATTCCTTCGAACTGAGGAAGTCTTTGAGCAACTGATTTTTTGAGCAACATTTCAAACGAATTTTCTCACACATTTGTTGGCAAATTTGAGATCCTGTTAAAACGTGCGACAACAGTCTGGTTCCAGTTCTATTAGCCAGGAACAGAAAGCTGAGGTGGCAGTGGGCCAAGACTCACTAATACTGAACAGTTGAAGACTGGAGAATCACAGCCTGATCTGCTGAATTTGAATTTCTGCTGAGGATCATCCCACAGATTGTAGGGTCAGAATTTAGTGCCAAAAGCACCAGAGTGGGTGAAGTCAGGGTGGGTAAAGGTGGTGTAATATAATAGAGTCATGATTGTTTCTTGTAAATACTAATTATAAGTCATTGTTAAAAAGTCAGAGCCTAATTGTGAATTGTTTCTGATTATCATGGTCACAGTTTACCCATTTTAGTCTAGCTAATTCCAGTATGATGGTCACAAATCAGAACCATGTCACTAATCAACTGACTTAATGACTGGAAGTTCTCATAATGCTCAACCCAGCTTCGGTTCTAGAATAAAGTCCCGCCCTAGACACCAAAATAACCAATCAGCTTTCTGCATATCGTCGCTGTCCAATAAAAAAACATTTATCTCCATTTTTGTCGATTTTTAGTTTACTACATAATTTGAACAGACAAACTGTCCCTTACACTCTGCCGAAATTTCTTAATGAACGAACCAATACAAACTCTTCAAAATTACCTGGAATAAACTCTTTTTACATTGACTTCCATTGAAAGTTTACATGTTTTTTTCTCTCTCCTGTAAAGTTGCTGTTTTGGAGATAAGTGTTTTTCATTGGACAGCGACGATATGCTGTGAGTGACAGGGGGTCAGTGTGTTCGTGGGGAACTAACCATACCTCCCCTTACTAATTAGGTTGTAAATGCCTTAAAAATCATTAATAATCAGTTATAACACATACGTAGAAAGGGCAACAATATAGAGAGCTGTGGGTTCACTATTTGGCAAACAACAGATCATTGTTGCCCTTTCTACGTATGTGTTATAACTGATTATTAATGATTTTAAGGCATTTACAACCTAATTAGTAACCATTAATAAACTCATTGTAAACCATTTATAAACCCTTTATAAAGGTAGACTTATTTTAAAGTGGTACCTAATTGCCTATAAAGACTGATATTTGCTGGATATGGAGTTTGCTGTTAGCCACCATAGGCTCCTCCACCTCCAGTTGTGTGACTGGTATAACACTGGAAACCAAACTAAGTGACTGGGTATTACCCTGGAGAATGTTGCGTCTAGACATTGGATTTTTTGTATTGAAAGTTAAAAATGGCAGTAGCAGCACTGTTAACATTGACATTTCTTCAAAATCTACAAAGACATCATAGATTATGCCTTACCTACTGTTAGTATAGTGTTTCTGCTAAAATGCTCTGTCACCATGTGACTGTGCAGGTTGCTTACTGCTTAATCCAGGGGTGTCCAAACTTTTTTTTGTTGGGGGCCAGAAGGAGAAATATATTTGAAGTCACGGGACAAAGACTCTGTAATAAAACAAATAATGAAATATACCACTTTAAATAATACTTTTTCCGGATTAATTTCATTTACACATTATTTTACTTGACTTACTATCTTTATCTTTGACAGTGTTGTGTAAACTAAGATTTTTCAAATTTTTGTTTCATATCATGATGTCTCTTAATATTAAACTCCTTAATTACGGCAACTTTTAGACTCGTTTTTCTGCGCTAAAATTGAACACTCTCTCCGCTTTTAGAGTCTTTGCGTATTTTTTGCACTAGAAATGGGCACTCTCTCCGCTTTTAGACTCTTTGACCCGTTTTTCTGCGCTAGAAATGCGCACTCTCTCCGCTTTTAGAGTCTTTGCGTCTTTTTTGAGCTAGAAATGCGCACTCTCTCCGCTTTTAGACTCTTTGGCCCGTTTTTCTGCGCTACAACTGAGCACTCTCTCCGCTTTTAGACTCTTTGACCCGTTTTTCTGCGCTAGAAATGCGCACTATCTCTGCTTTTAGAGTCTTTGCGTCTTTTTTGCGCTAGAAATGCGCACTCTCTCCACTTTTAGACTCATTGGCCCGGTTTTCTGCGTTAGAAATGCGCACTCTCTCCGCTTTTAGAGTCTTTGCGTCTTTTTTGCGCTAGAAATGCGCACTCTCTCCGCTTTTAGACTCTTTGGCCCATTTTTCTGCGCTACAACTGAGCACTCTCTCCGCTTTTAGACTCTTTGACCCGTTTTTCTGCGCTAGAAATGCGCACTCTCTCCGCTTTTAGAGTCTTTGCGTCTTTTTTGCGCTAGAAATGCGCACTCTCTCCGCTTTTAGACTCATTGGCCCGTTTTTTCGGCGCTAGAAATGCGCACTCTCTCCGCTTTTAGACTCTTTGGCCTGTTTTTTTGCGCTAGAAATGTGCACTCTCTCCGTTTTAGACTCTTTGGCCTGTTTTTTGCGCTAGAAATGTGCACTCTCTCCGATTTTAGACTCTTTGGCCCGTTTTCAGTGCTAGAAATGCGCACTCTCTCTGCTTTTAGACTCTTTGGCCCCTAGCGTTCAAACTCCGAATCTCACATTATAAAAACCTGCTTAACAGCGGGCCAACTTTCATTCTATTTCTAAAATACCTTAGGCCATAGTTTGGACACCCCTGGCTTAATCTAATACATTTAAAATGATTTTGCAAAATCCATGAATAGTTCATTTGTAGAACATTGTAGAACTTGTGTTGAACTGCTGAGTTGAATCAGGTATCTTTGAATAGGCCAGTACCAAATTTTGATGGGGATTGACGGTCCAGGACTGTGCAAGTTGTGCAACCCTGTGATAGAGAGTATAGAAAGAGAGATGCATTGCTTTCATATTGATCTTAGGCTGCAAAGCAGGGCACTGTGGCAATTTGATAGGGTTCTTTTTCCACCCGTTGTCCAGTTTTACAGCTCGGTTTGTCCTTTTCGAAATATTGTTTAGGACTGCAGCTCCTCTGAACCCAAAATGCTAACATTATAAAAAAGGCAGTATTTTATCCCACAGCTCATCAAGCATACTACGTCTTGAGTTGTGAAGGTACGTTCAGCTTGTGCATCGATTGTCAGACGCTGACCCACAGTCTGATCATCACATCAGAAAAAAACAATCCAGGAAGAAGAGCTTTTTTTCTTTTATGAAGTTCTCCAACTCTCTTGAGTTTATTGCTGCTAAAGGAGGGTCAACCAGTTATTAAATCCAAAGGTTTACATACTTTTTCTACACTGCACTGTGAATGTTAACCATAGACTGTATATAGCTGGACAGAGCATCGTTTCTCAAAAGTGAAGCCACCACAGGTCGGGCACCCCTGCTGTTCGGTTGCAGAGAGTTGTGTAACCCCACCCATTCCCATAGGTTTCAATGGCAAAACAGACAACTTTTAATCACGTTTTTTTCTAATGTACATCTAATTTATATTCCCCACATAATTCGTTTTTTAAAACGTTATTCAGCTCTATTCAAAAAAGGTGTGGTTATTGTAAAAGGGCTGGTTATGGGCGGGACCAATAACAGACCGTCAGCTCCGCTACTCTACGCTCTGCAGTCTGTGACCGCGAGGCAGCCCCTCAGGGGCTCAGGGGTTATTTAATTGAGTAGGCGGTCTCTCCAAAGTCTTTCTCCCTCCTCTGGTCTCTACTGCGCTCTACAGACTCGGGAATCAGGATCGCCAACATGGAGGAAGATTTTGGCTTCATTTTCATTGAATGAATGGGAACGGCGACACGGCGTCCATCTTTTTTTACAGTCTCTGATGTTAACATGTTGTGTTCAATAAAACCATGCAAATATATATATATATATATATATATATTTGTGTGGTATTAGTTTAAGCAGACTGTGTTTCTCTATTGTTGTGACTTAGATGAAGATCAGAACACATTTAACGACCAATTCCTGCAGAATTCCAGGTATAATCCTAAAGGAGTTTCACATTTTGAACTGAATTACTGAAGTGCACTAGTATATAATAATGGGGTTATTCCTTACAAAATGCTCCAGTTTCCTGCTAGTCTGTTTTGTATAGATTCAATGCAGAATTTGCAGTGTATTGTTTTGTGCTTCCTTTATTTTGTCTTTGTCCCGGTGGAGAAAGTGATCATACATTTGATAGGAGGGTGAGGCAGCTGTACAGTCTGGGTGGGGCCAGATGTTTATTTTCAGCCTTATCAATGGCATCGATTCCAGCATCCCTGCTCCCTCTGTGCTGCTGGCCTGGGCGTCCTGGAGCGAGTGCTGGAGGTGGCAACTTGAGCCGCATCGATCCAGACCATCAATCAGTGGAGTGGCAGAGCTTTAAAAGGTCCCTGCCTCGCTCTCCGCCTCTCTGGCTCACTCTGCCTCTCTCTCTCCCTCTCTCCTTCATCCGCTGCTGACTTTAATTGACCCTGGGAAGGACACACACACACACACACACATATACACACACACTCAGCCCTCACACACACAGTGCACAGGGAGTGTCAGTGCTACAGTATGATGCTGTTGAGAGGAACAGAAGGCTCGCTCCTCCTTGCCAACTCCTCTTTGCTGCTGTAGGCTTTCAGGAACAACCAGGAGCACGTAGGTGTGTGTGGTAACAATTGTGGTTTCCCACACCGCGTCCCACGCCACCCCACCCTGCCCCGCAGATGGTGCTGTGCCTGGCCATGGACTCCAGGGAGGATGGAGACAGCTGGATGGAAGACCAGTGGGAGAAATGGTACTGTATATACACACATTATATTCAGCATATTTGATCATTTTTGTTTGTTCGTGATTTCGCTTTTTGACATAATGCTTATCTGGCATTTTTTCTTATTGTTATATACAGTATGTTGTGTAGTATGACATATGGACCTATAGAAATGCTATAATATCTTTTATAATTAATCAATTATTTTTACATTGGTTTTTACCATCTTCTGAAAAGTTGCATTTTTAAAAACTGAAAGTTTTAGAGGTTTTGCAATAGAATGATGGTGACACACACACACACACATATAGGGCCTGAACCTGGCCTTTATTCCTGTTTTTATGTCTTAGAATTCTTCAGTACCACACTTTTTGGTACAATCAGATGATTTAAAACGTGCTTTAAACCTTAAACTTCCTTTTTTGTAACACATTACTCTGTTAAACTATTCTAAACTATTCTCTAAAAGTGACCCAATATTAAGACTGTATAATTTATTTTTTTAGGGGTGGGGGGGGGGGGGGGGGGCATTAGTATGTGTAGGTGTAGTTCTAGGCTAAGTTGTTCTTTGAATGGAATTTTTAAAGTGAAAGTCAGCTCCAGGCTTAGATATAAAAGAAGTGCATCCGTCTTATAAGATGTTATAATCAGAATCTTAATTTTACTTCCAGTCATTTTGAATTCTCAATTCTTAATTTATATTAATGTGTACTCCAAGAAGGTGCCTAATAGACATATATACTGTAAATACTGTACATACCTAAACCAGTATAAGTGTTCATTTGTTCAGTTTCATTCAGCACCTTTTTTATTGATCCTAAAAGGCCTCCAGGTTAAACAGGTATAAACAAGCCAGAACAACATGCTTTACAACTTCCACGTACACTTTTTTTTACACATTTTACACATTATAGGCTTTAATAGTTTAAAAGTTATGTTCTGTTTAAATCTGTCTAAAATCTAGCGTTTAATATAAAAAAAAATTCTGAACATTGAGAGAAAATGTGAAAATGTGTGGAACACTGTGGATCTGCAGTTCCTTTGATAATAAAGGCCAGTTTCACATACCGTACATGGATTAAAACTAGTACTGTACTACTACTAGTATATATATATATAATCTCTGTCTGGAAAACTGATTCTAAGCATCTAATTCACCTACAGTGCATAGTGTGAATTATTAACCGATCTTGGGTGTATGAGTGTGTGTGAGTGAGTGATGAATTTAATGGGTTGAGATGGGCAGTAAAGTGGTGTCCTATAGAATCTGTAGAATGAGGTCATACACACATTTAATGAGCCTTTAAGCTTGTTCTGAGTTATCTTGGTCGTGAAATAGTGCAAAATTTGCGGCATTAGTTGCTGTTTAAGGTGTTTTTTTTTGCATGACTATTTGTACTGTTGTTCAAGCTCACAATATATTTTATGGTACCACTTTAAAATAAGTCTACCTTTATAAAGGGTTTATAAATGGTTTACAATTAGTTTATTTATGGTTACAAATTAGGTTGTAAATGCCTGAAAAATCATTAATAATCAGTTATAAAACATACGTAGAAAGGGCAACAATGACCTGTTGTTTGCCAAATAGTGAAACCACAGCCATCTGTACTGTTGCCCTTTATACATATGTGTTATAACTGAAAATAATTTTTAAGGCATTTACAACCTAATAATTAACCATTAATAAACCCTTTATAAGGGTAGTCTTATTTTAAAGTGGTACCTTATATATATATATATGTGTGTGTGTGTGTGTGTGTGTGTGTGTGTGTGTTTTATAAAAGTTTCACTTTTTGCATATATGGCAGTTGTGCTTTTTTTCATACTGTCCAAATTTCACTATAAAAGGACCAATAGAAATGTTCTTCTTCTATTCTTCGATTTCTTAAAAAGTTGCAACTTGGGAGATGCAACTTTTTGGAGATATAAGATCATATGCAATACTGCAATATGCAGGTTTCTGTTTAGACTGAAGTAAACTATAAAATGCTATGTAATATTTATACACAGTATACTGTTAGCTCTAAAAGGCTGTTATCTGTTTTAAGTTTTTTTATGTTCTTTGGTACATTCTTATTGGTGTGTTCAATACACGAATGTATACCAATGTAGATTTTTTTTTATGTTGTTTTAAATATATTTATAAAAGTTTAAAAAACAATGACCACTCCCAAAAATGAAGACGCAAGAAGCAAATGCAGTTATATTAAGTTATATTTTTTTCTAACTCAAACTCATTGGCATTGGCTCATTTTTTGTGAAAAAACATATATCAAAACACATTTTCGATAAACACACACTGTACACCCCCCCACCCCCCACATTTATATTACATACAGTATGTTTGGCCAAGGGCTAATAAACATTGCTTCATTTGTAAATTTGAAACTAAACAAATTTTCTACTCATATCTTGAGTTTAATTCATTTTCTTTTACATTTTATTAAAAAAACTAATAAAAAAAGAGTAGCACTTTTTAAAAGAAATGTAACATAAGTAAACAAAGTAAACGAGTAACAAAAATATGAACACCCCACAAGGGTTAATGGTCTGTTCCTGTGTTTATGTAGGAGTTTAAGGCTTTTTTTTTTAGTACAGGATGATTTAAAACCAAACTGTTATCATCAGCATCTAGGTTTAATCATTACTGTAACAGTGTTAATTGATGTGTAGGAGTGCAGAAATTTGCCTTAGCTGGACATTTGGAGCATTTCTGCTGAAGTCCAGCCCAGACAATGATGCTTAAACAGCAAGCTGCCGCTGCTGTGTGTGTGAGTGTGTGTGTGTGAGTGTGTGTGTGTGTGTGTGTGTGTGTGTGTGTGAGTGTGTGTGTGTGTGTGTGTGTGTGTGTGTGTGTGTGTGTGTGTGTGTGTGTGTGTGTGTGTGTGTGTGTGTGTGTGTGTGTGTGTGAGTGTGTGTGTGTGTGAGTGTGAGTGTGTGTGAGTGTGTGCGTATGCTGTGTAGGGCGGTTTCATGCTGCAGCAATAATCACCAGAGAAATGGTTTAGAGTGTAGACTCGGCAGAATCCGAGGAACTCCAGAAGGCTTTCCTCTTTAATCATGTTAGACAACCCTCAGCACACATTACACACACCTTATTCTCACCTCACTTTAAACCCTCTGTTACATTAGGATGTAACACACTACACACTGCATTAGATCACATGACACACCACAGAATACCCACAATAATATTTAAACACCTTTTATCCTACATCTTCTAAGGTTTAATTCTTAGGTTTAATCTTAGTCCGTGTGATCTACTTTTGAATTTTGCGTTTTTATGGACTAACCCTTGATACATGTCCATTTTACAAACACTCTTCACATAATTAGTTTATTTCTGCAGGCCCCCTAACGGCCTGTTCTAAAATTCAATTTTGGTTTTACTGTTTAAATCTGCTACCTGCACCCATTTTACTGTAAACTGCCATGTTTTTTAATTGCTATACAAAAGATGGCCAAGGATTTTGTTTTTGTTGAATGCTCTATGTTTTCCCAAGTGAGTTTGCAAGCTGTAGAAGCTTGTTTTTTGTTTTTTTTTATCACTGCAAGGATAAAATGCATTTTATATATAGCAGTGAAGCATAAACGTTCAGTAACCTAATTAATTTTGGGGCATCATATGTCTTCAGAAAAGGGGTCAGGTGGTGCAGCAACTCATTATTATTGTCCGTTTGTCTTTTATTAGATTTTATTTTAATAACTTTTTCATTCCAAATGCTGCAGCTTTTGCTGACTGTTAGGTGGAATTAAGGTGGAATAGGAAAGTTAGCTAGCAAGCTAGCTAGCTAGTGAGACAAAGTACTATCTGTTTCTGTATCTGTTAAGAAAATGGGCATAAAACATTAAAACTATACAATACACCAGGGGTTGGCAATAAATGGCCAGTGGGCCAGATGTGACTCTTAACCATGAAACATCTGGCCCGTAAGGTTGTTTAAAATATAAGAACGATAATGACAAAAATTTATATGAAATGCTTCTTTGGGGAGCTTTTGTTTACATTCCTTCCCTCTCTCCCTTTCGCACTCGACGTGACTTTATTTTCTTCTTATTTTCGTTTTTCCACCCGTTCTAAGGCTCCCTAACTCCTTATAAGGGTGTTTTTCCTGACTGTGTCCCAATTCACTAGCTGGGGCAGCGATAGTGTATTGGACTGCAGCCCTGACAACACGGGTTTGATCCTGTGTGAGGAGCGGTGTGTTTTTTTAATTCATTTTTTCCCTCTCTTTTTGGGTTTACCTGCTTTAAGATCAACTGTTCTGTAATTGGGTTCAACAACCCTCTAGGCTGGAAAGCTACAGAAAGCTACTAGTCTGTAGCGCTCCATCCCATTACACTTCATTTTCCAAAACTGGATTTTTTTGTGGCCCACCGTGTAATAGCTTGGAAAATATCTTGCCCGCGGCCAAACTTAATTGCCGACCCCTGCAGTACACTATGGTAATATAGTGGTTATCATCATTTTTAATGATGATATTTTTAAGGAAAATACTCAAACTTGTGGGTTTCTTTGGTCGCTTGTTCCTTGCTTATTTAAAATAAATAGTACATTTTCAGTACTAATCTTTACTGTTGCTTTATAATGTATAAAAAATCTATATATATATATATAGCCATCAATGGCAATCAGTTGCTTCAAGCAGTATGCTTGACTTTAGCCCACTAGGCCTAAAATGACCTCATGTAATTAAGGTAGTGTTTACGAGTAGGAGGATGATGAATGCAATTAAGTCAGAGTTTATCAAAACCTCTTCATTTCTCATAATTGTTAGGCAGTGTTCTTTAAATGCAATCTCTGCACTCATGCATGCAGCAGACTCACAAAGCTGTTCAGCTGTCAGAATGAAACAATTTGAGATGCATATGCAATGAGACAAGACTCAGACAAGATGAAGCTCCAGTGAAGCCTAATCAGGCCTGAAGAACCATCTTGCTACTGCCAGAGGAAAGATGATAGAAAGACCATTTGTTCTAACTGTTAAGCATCCAGCTCTGAAAGTATATATTTATTAATGCAAGTCAAAAAAAGGCAAGTAAGACAGACAATTTCTGGTGGAAAGTGGTTTATTTTTTAAAGTTGAAATGATGGAGTATCTCTGGTTTACATGAATTTTAGTATAGTTAACACTAGAAGATTCAATTTTTGTTAAACCTTTCTTAGGTCTCCTGAATGCAAAATTAGCAAACATAATAATTAGCATTTTTTTGTACATTATCAAGCTGCTATTTGTTTGTACAATGTTCTTGTATTTGAATATATTATATTATATTTTTGAACCTCTACAGACCAAAAGTTGCACCAGAATTGTTAGAATGGTCTGCAGTCACGTCCAATATGTGTTTATCAACTGGTAGATGATTGGCTTATTTGAAGCCTTATTTGTTTGTCAGCATTCATTTTCAACTTTTTGACTCTCATTTTAATAATGTTTGGACTGAAACATATATCACATAGTTTTTTAGTGCCTCTTAATTTGTCAAGATCGGTCCCATTCAGATATGTCAGATTGAGTTTAATTCAGGTGGTTGAAAAAATAAAACATGTTTACTGTTTGATAGCTGGATTGCAACAGTAAACAGTTAAAAGAGTTAAAGAGTTAAAACTGTAAATTATGTTTATTATTATTTGCATGAAGGACCACAACAATTGTTGATTAAATTGCTGATTAAACAAACTAGTTCTGGGCTAAGATTTATATCCATCCAAGTTAAAATTTAAGTGAAATATATGAGATAGGCCTTTGTATTGTATGCAAGTGAGATCTGGATTTCTTTAAATGTTGTTCTTGGTTTTTTTGTGACCTCCTGGATGAGTTGTCCATGCCCTTTTGGCCATGTTTCATGTTTTCTCCATTAGTGAATAATAGCTTTTTTCCTGATTTCTGATCTGTTTTTGGATTTTTCCACATCCTGAGATATGTGTTGCTTTTTGAGATCTTTTAGCTGCTTCATGTTGTCAGACAGGTTCTATTTAAGTGATTTCTACAGGTCTTTCAGTAATCAGGCCTGGTTGTGGTTAGTAGTGAAATTGAATTTTCCAAAAAGTGTAATTAATCACAATTAATTTATTTGGTGGCACAAACACTTTTTCCACAAAATGATAGATTGGTTTGGATAGTTTTTTTCCCTTGATAAATTCAATCATCATTTAAAAAGTGCTTTTTTATTTATTGAGGTTATGTTTGGTTGATATTAAAGTTTGTTTATAATCAGAACAATTATAATAAAAATGTAACAAATCCTTTTTTTACACCACTGTATGTAATACATGAATTAATTAATAATTAATTGTATGTATGTATTTATTCAGGTTGACTCATGATATGAGCCTGGATGAGTATGAAGATGATGATTTGTCGGAGGTGACGGAGATTACAGATGAGAGAGGAGGCAGCTTGAGCCTCAGTGACTACAGCATTTCGGTAAGAACCAGTAAACTACAGTACAGAACACTGTGAAGTGTGCACAAATTTACTATCAGTGATATATATATATATATATATACATATATATATATATATATATATATATATATATATATGTATATATATATATATATATAAGTGTAGGCCTACCAGTTTCACAATTACAGACCCTGGTGAAAAAATATACTTATACTGAGAAATGTCTAAACATGCTGTATATATACTAACATATTTATGTATTTACTTAAAATATATTAAAAGTGCATTAATATTATGCTTTCGTCAAATGTTTAAAAAGTAAACTTTGATCATATTTTTAAAAAAGTACAATATAGTGTATTTTAAATAAATAGACTACTATGAAGTACACTTTAATTTAATGTGATTTAATATACTTCTAAAATACTTATTTCCAAATATACTTTTGTACATTTTTAGCATAGTGTTGTGACAGTAGTTCACTTAAAGTACAGTGTATCATGTAACTTTTAAGAAAGTAAATTAAATTACAAAACATTGGTAAAATGTTTTTTATTTAAAATATATTTAGGTATTACATTAATATAACAGATAAAATGTATTTCAATGCTCTGTCATTATAATTAGGAAAATATGAACATAAGTAAATTCTAGGATGAAGTGTTAAATAACACATTTAAATGTCTAAAAAAAAATGTCTAAAAACGCTAAAAATTGTAGTAGAGTATATTAAAATATATTTTTATACCCATCGAAGTATAGTAGAAGTGTCCTACTTACAAAAGACAGGAACGAGAAGCATATTTGTACTCTAATGAAAATAGATCACATATATTTAACATCTATTCTTAGTACATTTTAATATACTCGGTGTATAATAGTAATACCGTTATAATAATCATTAAATGTATTATACTTTTACTGTAAGCATATTTAAAATATGGTGTTACATACATGAAGTAAATAAGTATATTTAAAATAGTTCCATTTTAGTACAGTTAAGTACATGTAGCACAATTTAAGTACGACTTTTGTACTACTTTTATACAATTAAAGTATAATAAGTACAAAAAAGTTGTTCCATTTTATCACTCTTTAAATATACTGATTAATAATGTGGCTACAAGAACACTTTAGTTCGATATAGCATAATAATGCTTAATATACTTTAATCTACTTTTTTCACTAAAGGAGCCTGTTATCACATCAGTGGAGATTAGAATTAGATGAAAAACATTTAATTGTGTCAGGTGTGACAGCTGAGTGTAGACACTTAGCTTGAGTATGTAGGTCAGAGAGCATCTGTTCCCTTTCTTTAGATCCCCTGATTTTGGCTGAATGCCACACACACTACTAGCTTGAGCATTCTGCTGATGGGATTTAAGGTTTCTGTTGGAAAGTTAGCCTGTCAGCTTAGTTAGCCAGGAGTGTGCTAATCAGCTAGCTATGTAAGCTTTGCGATGTAAAACGTTTTTGAGACGTTTGGATATAACATACAGTACCAATCTTAGAAGTATTAGAACACCCATATTTCTAGAATACCAGTCTCAGTGCTGTACGGCACACAAGCTGCTTTTTTATTTTTAATTTTTTAATTGACTTTATTACTGCATTTCACCTGTTTGACCTCTAATTCTGGAAAAATTCTGAGACTAAGTCCCAGTCCCATTTCACCCCTTGGCCCTATCCCTTACCCCTACCCCTTGTTTTAGAGTCTAACCCTTACCTTTGGAACAAAGTTACAAGGGAATGGGGTGAAATCTTCCACTCTAAGAATTGGGACAAATCTTCAAGCACCCGATACGTAATCACAAGCGCTAAAGTTCAGTAACCGAGCTGCTGCTGCTTAACTAGTTAACGTTAGGGCATTGAATGTCTTCAGAAATGGGCGAGATGGACAATAATAATTAATTTCTGCACCATTTCTTAATTCCTCTGTGATGGGGAGCTGAAATTAGCTTTGATTAACTTTTTTTTTTTGTATTTTTCTGATCCACCTTAAATGCTGCACCCCCTGCTGTCTGTTACACCATTTAAGGTGGAACAGGAAAGTTATTTTTGCTAGCAAGCTAGCTAGCTACAGAAACAATCTTTTTTATGCTTGTTTTAAAGAATTTGGCCATAAAACCTTGAAACTGCACATTAAACTA
Source organism: Astyanax mexicanus (assembly GCF_023375975.1). Classification (NCBI taxonomy): domain Eukaryota; kingdom Metazoa; phylum Chordata; class Actinopteri; order Characiformes; family Acestrorhamphidae; genus Astyanax; species Astyanax mexicanus. The sequence goes on from NC_064417.1 coordinate 7,078,479, forward strand.
TGTTAATATAGTAGGGGTGGGCGATATGGCTCTAAAATAATATCACAATATTTCAGGGTATTTTTATAACGATATACTTGGCGATATAGGAAAACTATAATAATTTATTCATTTCAGGAATATAGTATAATAGTATAACAGTATAATCATAATGTGGCAAAATAAATAATATAGCATAAAATAATATAATGCAGCAAATAATATTGCAGAATATTTAGTGCATGCATATAAACTGCAAACTAAAACAATTATACAATAAATACACCTAAAGCTTCACAGTAAATAATAGACTACTTTTAAGACAGAACAGCCCTATTATCATGATATGGATTTTTAATATCATGATATTTCTGTGTCACGATATATTGTATATGATATAATATTGCCCACCCCTATAATATAGTGCTATTTGTCACTTTTAACAAGGAAAATATTTAAATTTGAGGATTTTTTACTAGTGAGTCTAATACTCTCTCAGTTTGAAGTGTGCATCTGAAAAATCTCAGGTTGAAAGGCTAACAAGCCCTATCCCTCCCCCTAACCTACCCCTCCAGCCTAACAAAAATAAGGTTATCCTTACCTCTCAGCGTGAAAGTGCAAAACAGAGGGGTAGCTGTAAGGAATAAGGACAACAGTATCACCATTATTTTTGTCAGCTGTGCAGTCCTTGGCTTGTTAACTAGCACAGTAAAGTAGCAAATCTGTATTAGCATCTCATTACAGACGGAGGAGTTTAAAACCTTAAGCCCACCAAATTGAATAAACAGCTCTGTCCATCATTTCTTGTGGTTTCCCTTGTAAAGAAAATACATTTTAGATGTGGTGAAATACAGTACTTCTGTACTTAAATTATGTTATTATTGTAACCATTTATTTATATAAAACCTCTAACATTATATTATTTGCTACCTAGTATGTGCTAACTATTCTGGTAATATGTTATTTTCACCATTTTATAAATACATTTTAGGTATATTAGTGTGAACATATTTTGTGTACTGTACTTTATTCCTATATAGAGGAGGTTTCTATATAGAGCTGGGCAATATGACAATATAATATCTTCATAAATAATGAACTTCCTTATTGTATTGACAATATGCCTTTTTTATACATTTATTTCTCATTTTTATCCCATTTTCTCTCCACTGTACAAGGTCAATTACCCAAACCTCTCATTAGGACTCTCCCTATTACTAGCAATGCCCCAACACCAGGAGGGTGAAGACTAACACATGCCACCTCTGATACATGTGAAGTCAGACATTGCCTCTTTTTGAACTGCTGCTGATGCAGCATTGCAGAGTAGCATCACAGTGCACTCAGAGGAAAGCGCAGCAACTTAGTTACGATACATCAGCTCACAGACTCAACTTTATGCTAATCCACATCACCATAAGAATGTTAAGGGGAGAGAGCGCCATCTACCAAACCAGAGAGAACAAAGCCAATTGTGCTCTCTCAGGGTTCCGGCAGCTGATGGCAAGCTGCATGACCGGGATTCGAATCAGCAATCTCCTGATTATAGACCGCTGGACCACTCACCGCCACGCGTTTATGATTTAAGGCTACATACAATTCTGTATCCTCCACATCTAGCCTGCATGAATCACCCATTCACACAATAAGCGTCCACACCCATCACACATCCTGGCAAGCGTGGCACAGAGCAGCCAGGCCTCCAGGAACCTCAGTGTAGAACTGCAGTATTAGTCACAGCATCACATGCTGGTTAACTACAGTCAGGCCTGGAGAAAAAAAACTCTTTCACAGAGCACAAGCTCTGTCTACACTCGTCCCCTGTTGGGGAAATAGTTTTCTAGGTCAGAACCATCTTATTTCTTCTTTCAGCAGCTCGCTCTTTTCCAGCTTCCGCTCTGAATGAATGCTGGGCCGGCTGCTGGAGAAGAGAGAGAAGAGAGAGAAGAGAGAGAGCAGCAGATGCAGTGTTTTCACTCAGAGCCAAAGTTAGTTATCAGCTTAATCACAGACATTAATGCGGGGAGAGCAGAGCCAGGCGCATCTGAGGAGCACACACACACACACACACACACACACTGTGACTGCACTGTTGAAATGACACACAATATCAATATTAACAGTTAGCTTTTTAAATATTTTGGTATGTGTTTAAAATCATCTCATTCTAAAAATATGTCTACTATATAGACTATTTTAATAAATTAATTTATTCATCAATTTAGTTGTTTTGTTATTTCACGTATGTATTTTTTGTATAATTATTGTATTGCAACCCAGAGCAGTATTTTTTAATACTATTAGTATCATTATTAGTATCAGCAGTATCAGTAATATTGGTGATAGTAGTAGCAGCAACATGGTAGTTATTTGTTTAGTTTGTTTTTATTTTATATATAATTGTGTATATATAATTATGTATATGTATTATGTATAAATATAGTTGTTTGTTTATTTTTATTGTCTTGCACTGCATTGTACAGACATGAGAGATACACTACCTAAAAGTAGCCTCTAAGAGCTTTTTTTAGAAGACACAATTTGTTATTTAATTTACACATATTGTATTAATATTATTATGACATACTATGGTTTTGCTACATTTTAGACATAAATACATACATTTATGTATTTGTTTACTAAGTATTTGAATTATTTTAGTTTTTTTTATTTGTATAGCCTGTATTAGTTCCAGACCAGCATTTCAGTGAGAATATATTATTCTTTTTGTTGTTGTTTATTTGTAGTATTATATTATTATCACTCTTTCACTCCTCTCCTCTTTTGTTTGTGATGTCTGTGTTTGGGATTGTACCTGTTGTCAGTGTTTATCTAGAGCTCATTGTTCTCGGGGACTGAATTAGCTTTTCCCCACAGCAGCCACTGAGGCAGGGAGTCAGAGGCTGATGTCATCGCTGCGCCGTGATTGGCTGCTGCCGTGGTTGTCTGCAGCCCCCTCCTAACGGCTCTGCCGGTTGCCTCTCTGCTCTCTCCCAGGGTCACGTGAGCGAGTCGACCAATGGCGGCGAGGACTGGGCCGGTCGGAGGGGGGCGGTGGAGCTGCAGGCCGAGATGCTCCAGCTGGACCTGATAGATGCAGAGGGAGGGAGTCAGGAAGAAGAGGAGGAAGAGGAGAGGGAGAGGCTGCTGCTGCTCATCGATGAGCACACGGAGGGAGAGCGGGCAGCAGGGCTGCCCGCCACAGAGCCACCGCTGAGGGACCTGGAGCCCCCCGCCCTCATCGACATGGACACGTACCGGCCCAAAAGACCCACCACCCTCAATCTGTTCCCGCAGGTGCCGAGGACTCAGGTGAGCTGGAAGAAGGTGACAGCTGGTGCTTTGCTTTGCTGTGGGCGTGTAAGAAGCTTGGCGTTGAGTGTGTGTGAGCGTGAGCGTGAGTGTGAGTGTGAGTGTGAGTGTGTGTGGGTGAGGAGTAGATGGCGATAAGGATCCTTATGCTGACTGACAGGATGTGTGTGTGGCTGAGGATGAGGAAGAGGCTGTAAAAGCAGCGATCAAAGGTGCTCAACATACAAGCTTCCACAGCCATATCTGTACACACCCTAAACCTTCCCTCTCATCATCATCATCATAATCATCATCAACATCATAATCAGCATCATCCTATTTATCATTATAATCATCATCACTATCATTAAGATAAGCATTTCGGTGCTCTTATCCATTTAAACCCTCTATTCTCATAGATACATGTCTCACACACTGTAATAGCACAGTAATTACTGTATAATAAGCACCAATATTAATGAATAGCTACATAGTAAGCCTGGAGTTCAAAGGATTTTAACCTGAACCATCCCTTATGGTCTATTCTTTTGCATCCATCTCTGAGATTAACGCTAATGTTCTGGAATGAAGCTGACCGTGAGTGGATGTTTAGCTGGGAAGCTCTTCAGATTCCCGGCTGAAGCATTGCTGACGCTTCCCGGTGCTCTCCCTGCGGCCCACCTGCTATGATTCACAGCCCTCCCCCCCTCCTCTCTGTGTAACAGGATCAGACATCAGAAGAGATGATCGGAAAACGTGACCTGCAGGGGTCAAATAGCGACAGAGTGGTGCGGAGGGAGGTGATTAACGGGGGCTGAGAAGGGAAAGAGCTCCGTTTAAAAGCATCCTCGCTGTGCATTTGACATAGATGCAGTGTGGATGTTTTTAGGTCACCTTGTGTATGGATGAAGAATGTTTGTGAGATGGAAGCTGGTTCTATTTATTCACAGTCTGTCTTATACAAGGACATGCTACAGTATATAATCCATTATACACTAAAGTAACAGACAGGCATAACACATAAAGAATGTAGCATATAGAAATTAGGTAACTAAGTTTATAAATATTACTTTTCTTATTTTAAATTGGCAAAAGTAAATCATAATGGACTGTACATTTTGTAGATTGTGTATCAAACTAAACACGATGTTTGTGCAAGCAACCCTGCACAGTAGAACAGTGCAGCACTCTCTTAACTCTAAGCTATTCTAAGCTATTCTTTCATATAGTTTCTTTACAGTTGCTGTATATGGAGATTTGGATTTGCCTGTCTTACCAGCACGTGAGGCTTTTTTTTGGAGAGCTTTCTTGATCTCCAAAAAACTTTGTCTTAGAGTGTTTTGCTGGATTTGGAGTTGCTGGAATTGAATCATTCCATCACTTCATATATATGAATATAATGACGGTATGTACAGATGGGCCTGTAGATCATGCACACTAGTAGGTCACCAATGCTGACTCCCCCATTGGTCTCGTAAATTTGTCTTGTTTGGTTATAAATCTGGTTGGATGGCCAGCCAAGGAAATGTTGCAGTCTGGTGGAGACATTCCTGGGAAACTGTGTGTGTGTGTGTGTGTGTGGATGAGCATTATGCTGCTGCATCCATTATCACCAAGCTTTCATATGCAACACCTTCCCCAGATTATCACATCAATATTACCCCCTATAGATTTCATTTGTTTTTGCTTTTTCTTATCATACTTTTTTTTTTACAGATGATTTTTTAGATTAACAAACACATTTAAATACCAGACAAATATAACCTGTGTAAATTAAAAAAGCTGATTTTAAATGATAATTTAATTTGTTAAGAGGAAAAAATGTATACAAACCAACCTGGCCCCAGGCTTGGCGGCAACAACTTTAATCAAGCATTTACGATACTGGGTCTTTCATGTCTCAGTGGAGGATTTGTTTTCTCACTCTTTTTGCAGAATTGTTTTAATTCAAACACCATGGATACATTTATAACTGAGGCACGTGTGGCTTGCAGTTCTGGGTTCTTTTGGAACCTCCTGGATGAGTTGTCCATGCTCTTTTGGAGTAATTTTGCTTGGCCGGTCATACCTGGTTTCCATTTTTCTTTATATGTGGTTCATTAGAGTTCCAAAGCCTCAGGAAAGACTGTGTAACCTTTTCCAAAATTATATATGTCGATGACTTTGTTTTTGGCATCTGTTTTTGATTTTTTTCAGATCGAGGCATAATTTCTTGCTTTCTGAGATCTATATATATGACCAGACCTGTAGAATCAAGGATCTAATGTAAAAGAGTAGTAACAAACATATGCCATTATGTTGTTACCAAGGGTTAGTATGCAAGATTACCATTGTTGGTAGGCAATAGATTGTATACAGATAAAATGCAACAGATTTCAATACATGCTAAAGTAGACACAGATATCACAATATATAAATATATTTGTGCAGTCACCCTTCCAAATATATTTGCACAGATCATTTCATCTATTTCTTCATTCCCTCATCATCCCTACATTCAATACTCACACTGATTCCAGCACACACTCGCCTCACTTGAATGTAAAGTATACACTCGCTTGTGTTGCATCAGCTGATGCTTGACTGGCCTTGCTGACATATATCTTGCTACTGTACATGTTTGCTGCTGCTAATATAAATTTCCATTGCACCTGCCTTGCAGTGAGAAAACCAGTGATAGATTAACACCTCCAGAACCCGGTGGAGCACAGTGCGACTGCACAGCATACACTGGAGACCAGTCTAACACTGAAATCAAATTGCTGTGGATTTAGCAGTGGGGGGTTTTGCTTGCGTCCATAGCAGTGGAAATCTGTTATATAGCAATATAAAAAATCCTGGAATTGCACTTTCATGTAGCTGTAGGCAACTGCCCACCTGCTCTGATAGAAGGTTAATTGTCTGTGAGTGATCTAATGCATTTTCATCTCCAGTCTTTCTGCTAAAGCAACGGTTTGTGCATATATGATCCGAGGGGACTGAGCTCATTTCCAAGCTCAGCCTCCAGAGCTTCAATATGCTGACTTATTAGTCCTGTAATGGGAGGCTGTAGGCCAAAATGGAGGCCGCTGTTTGGTCAAACATGCCTCTGTTAGGAAACCCAGGATACGCCGCTTCAGGAACAGTCTTAAAGGAACAATCCAGCTTTTTACAGCTTCATCTGTATTTGCTGTGTGTGGATTGTACAGTTAGATACCATAGACACAAATAATAATTTGAGTCTGCCTGTATGATACTGTATGATATGGCTAAATACAATAATACGAAATCAAAACCTTACAAACTTTAATGTTAAAGTAACATAAAATATTAGAGCATGCAGTTTTATAAATAGAGTTGCAAAAAAAAGTATGTGAATCCTTCGGGATTATACTTGGATTTCTGCATTAATTGGTCATTAAATGTGTTCTGATCTTCATCTAAATCACAACAATAGACAAACACAGTCTGCTATCACCACAAAAAAATGATATATTTGCATTGTTTTATTGAACATAACATGTTAACATTCTTATTTTTTGTGTGGTATTAGTCTAAGATGACTGTGTTTGTCTTTTGCTGTGACTTGAGATGAAGATCAGAACACATTTTATGATTAATTTATGCAGAAGTCCAAGTAATCCCAAAGGGTGCACATAATTTTCCTTGCAACTGTATCTAACTGTGTAATGATAAACATAAGACAGTTGCACTTTTCACTGCATCTTTCATTTCAGCTTTAAGGAAACTGCACTGGATTATGTTGTTTTCTTCTGCAAAACAATTTGGCAAACAGTTTACTGTTGCCTATTCTATTTATGTGTTGTAACTGCTTGTCACCATATTTTTTTCACTATAAATTGCACCAGATTATAAGGTGTATTATGTGTCACTAGTAAGAAACAGGGGGTGTCGCCATGTTTTCCTTTTAATTCAGCAGGTCTCACTGAGGCCTGTCAAGCTAAGCTAAGTAAACAAAACTGTAATTCTTGAAAAAAATTTTCTTTTAAAATCATATGAGCGCCGGATGTTGATCTACACAACTACAAAGCTGTTTTTTTAAGAGCTTCTGTTTATTTACAGTAAGCTTAGATTTGCAGTTTTCCACTAAGGCTAGCAACAATTAGCGGCTAATGCCAGCCAACAGTGCTACACTGAGGACCCTGAGTGTTCTTGTTAAGCCAGGGCGATATTAGCTTGCAGTTTGTCCCACATAGCTTGTTTTAACATGGTAAACGCACAGACTACTGTCTGAAATACTCACCTCTGAACGGCGAAAGAGCTAGCGCTTAGTACGGTTAGCGCCTAATGCTAATACAGCTCCAGTCTCAGTGCTGGAGAACTAAACTGAAACTTCTGTATAATGTTGCACTTGAGCGGAGTGGATTTACTGCTCCTTACAACCTGATTGGTAGAGTTCAGATTGTATTAAGAACCCCCGATTATATAGATCGGGGGTTCTTAACCTGGAAGTTGTGTCTCTCATAACCATCTTTAGTAAACTTTTAAGTATTTATTTTATTTTTGTTGATTATATTTGACCAAGAATAAAGCAAATAAGCAGCACTTTAGAGACCATAGGAAAATAACGAGCCAAAACTTTGACAAAATATATGTATACATTTCTTTATATTGGTTTATTATTGGTTTTACACCACAAGGTCACATTTTGAGAAGGCTATAGAGAGTTTTTTTATTGCTCATTTTATTTGTTAATTTGTCTATGGTCCCTAAAGAGCCCCTTTATGCTGAAGACACGGGAATACAGTGAGATTATGTTCCAGTCTTGGTCAAATATACTCATATACCAGTTAAGTTTAGTAGAATAAAAGCAAAGTTCAGTAAAAATATTTATCAAGTAATTGTAGGATTCTAAGAGTATCCTAGAATGAAAGACTGCATATAATATAACCATTAGTGACAATTCTAATTCTATCAACCACATTTTATTTATTTATTATATCTACAGGGGTTGGACAATGAAACTGAAACACCTGGTTTTAGACCACAATAATTTATGTTCAGTTCTGGTGGAAACAGGAGAGTTGAGGTGCACAGTGAATTCTGCCGTGATTTGTTTGGTCGTGGTTTTATGTTTTTTTGGATACAATCCGGGTTAGCACCCGAACATCCCTTTCAGACAGCTTCCTCTTCCGTCCACAGTTAATCCTTTTGGATGTGGATGGTCCTTCTTGGTGGTATGCTGACATTACCCTGGATATTGTGGCTCTTGATACATCACAAAGACTTGCTGTCTTGGTCACAGATGCGCCAGCAAGACGTGCACCAACAATTTATCCTCTTTTGAACTCTGGTATGTCACCTATATGTGTGAATTGCAATATTTTGAGCAAAATTGGCCACGAGGCTGGTGCAATTTAGCCGTGAAACGTGAAACGAAAGGTGTTTTAGTTTCATTGTTCATTGTTTCAACGCCTGGCCTGTATATTGTATATATATATATCTTGTCAACACTGTTAGTAATGTAGCTTGCCTGTTTACTCTGTTAGGTATGCTCCATGCCACATGCCTTGCCCTGTGAGTAACACTAAAGTCGGTGCTGATTGTGATTGTGCTGTACTGTATGTTAAGTAGGTATTTAGGGAGGTATTTAAGAGGCTGGGAGATGGCTGGGGACGTGTACAGACTGCAGCAGAAAAGCAGCAGTTTATTCAGCACTGTCAGCGTCAGGCCTCTGAAACATTTATCTTCCTCCTCAGTGTGTAGCGTATCCAGGTCAGCAGCGCTCTCTTGCCTGGGGAAGATGCTGCTGCTGGCTGACTGCAGAAACATGCTGCGATCTGGCAATAAATCCCTGATCTGAGCCCTGTCCACTCCACTCTCATCTCAACACGGAAACAGCGTCAGGGGCCCCCAAGCACCAAGATCACTCTGGGGATTACCAGGAATTTACTAACCCTGCACAAGTTCAATATGTACACAATAATGTTCAAAAAGCTTGGAATCACTGTACACGGGTTTCACTGTGTTTGTAGATAAATAAAAGTAGAATAAGTATATTTTATTGTGCATAAACTGTAATAAAAATCTATTGCATACTATAATGATCATATTTTTCTATATCTGACAACACATGTGTGTAAAGCTCTCTTAGAAGAGTGTAATTCACTGGATCAAAATTGTACATTTGTTTAATTTTGAACATAATGTAAATCTGTCTTCATATTGTGTAAAATGTCATGATAATTGAACATAAGCATAACAGAAAATACTTCAAAATGATGATGAATTAATGTTTTTACACTGACTTCCAGTGAGAGTAAAAAAAGATTTCCTACTATAAATTGCAGTTGCTCTATAGTCACTATGCCACATTAAGAATTAAGTTATAATAACAATAAAAGCATTAAATTGTCAGTGGAACAGTTCTAATCAATACAACTCTGTTCAATTGTAAGGGTGTGTATCACAGGACATCTCACGATACAATATACAATATACATTGCCCTAAATAACAATAATGATATCACAATACAGTGATTCTTCAATACTCAAGGTATCACAGCACCACTTAAAAATGATCACTTTCTCTGATTGTACAGTAATTTTATACAGTGGCTTGCAAAAATATTCATATACCGTGAACTTTTAAAAAAAATTTCACCTTACAACCACAAACTCAAATGTATTTAATTGAGATTTTAGGTGATAGACCAACAAAGTAGCACATAACTTCGAAGAGAAACAAAATTGATACATACTTTTATGATACATAGTTTTATTTATTAAATATTAATAAAATAAAAATCTGAAAAGTGTGACATGAAAAAGGATATACATTTTTGCACATCCTTCTTTGCAAAATACCTCTAGCTCAGCCAGGTTGGATGGAGAGCGTCTGTGAACAGCAATTTTCATGTCTTGCCACAGAAGCTTAATTAGGTCAGTATGTTTTGGATCATTGTCTTGCTGGGAGGTGAATCTCTTCTCAGTCCGAAGTCTTTTGCAGCCTCCAATAGGTTTTCCTCCAGGATTGCTCTGTATTGAACTCCATCCATCTTCACATCAACTCAGCTTTTCTGTCACTGCTGAAGAAAAGCATCCCCACAGCATGAAGCTGCCACCACCACGTATTACAGTTTTACACATTTCATTTTCATTCCGCTTTACCATTATGTGCTACTTTGTGTTGGTCTATGACTTATTATCTTAATAAAATAAAATAAAAAATAATAAGTGTGTGGTTGTCAGGTGACAAAATAGGACAGAGTTTAAGAGATATAAATACTTTTGCAATCCACTGTAGGTATAAGTTTCAATAGAATATACAATGGAATGTAATCAAGAAGAAGATTGATTCACCCAAAATCAAGGTGTAAGACGCATGAAAGCTGAAATTGAAAATCTGAGTTTTTCCACCAAATAATATATATTTTTTTAACTCTTCCTGAGTTAAAACATTAGTATTGATGTTGTTTCTTTTTCTTGGTTTCTTATTGTTGTTGAATTTGGTTTCTTTGCATTATTTGAGGTCTGAAAGCTCTGCATCTTTTTCGACATTCTGACCATTTCCGTTTTCTGCAAATAAATGCTCTCAATGGCAATGTTTTATTTTTGAACTTTGGAAGATATATTGTCATATCATTTTGAAATGGTCTCTTGTTGTTTTTTTTTTATATTAATATATAACAATATTAATATATTGTCCCGCCCCTGTTCAATTGAATGTCATTTTATAATTATATAATTTTCCAAAGATTGTGGGTAGAGGAAGAGAATAACAAGTTAGATACATGGATCAAATCAGCCCTAGAAAGGTTATTTTTAATATAAAATATAAATATCAGTTTATTTTGAGGTGATTACAAACATTTGAACAGTGTTGTATTTGCAAAGCCTGAAAAAGCACAGTATGACCCAGCATGATACAGCATGTAAAAAATGATTAATTATATATAAATAAAGAAATGCCTACTGTTGGCAGCAAGTTTTGAAATCCCAGCTTGTTTTTTGTATGGCTTTTTGTACTCTATGAGAAATGAAAAATAACTTGTTTCTAAAAAAACTTGTAATGGTAATTAGACTACCATTACACAGGTTTATGATTTGTTATCATTTGTTAATTAATGGATATTAACACTTAAAACAATCAATAATCATTCATAAAATATAAACAGAAAGGGAGAAAGTGATCTATAGAAGTATAGAAGTTCTTCTATCATGTTCTATATCAGTCATTGTTCTACATGTCAACTTCAGTAGAGATCTGTTAAAAAAGTAATTTAGTTTAACATCAAAACTGAGCTTTTATAACTCATTTATGATCCCCTGATCAGTCTACAATGACATTAACAGTATGAAGTCTCTGCTTTCACATTATTGCTGAGCTTTAAATTTTTATAAACTCATTTTTTATATATGTATAAATCTTAATAAGGAAACATACAGTATAATATAAAATTATTATTGTTAATGAGATAACACAGAAATTAAACTTGCATATAATTTAGAGTCAGTGACTGGTAACACAAGTGAGTACACCTCATAGTAAACATGTCAAAATTGTGCCCAAAGTGTCAATATTTTGTGTGACCACCATTATTATCTAGTACTATCTTAACCCTCTTGTGCATGGAGTTCACCAGAGCTGCACAGGCTGCTACTGGATCACCTTGCCAACATCAAGGAGCTGATATTAGAGACCTTCCGCTCCTCCACCTTCCATTTGAGGATGCCCCACAGGTGCTCAATAGGGTTTAGGTCTGGAGACATACTTGTCCAGTTTATCTGCAGAAACTAACTGTTAAAAATATTGATTTTCCATAATATACAAAATGGTAAATTAACACTTTTTAACACATTAACACAAATGCCCCTGCTGACAGATTTCTTTTTACAGTTTTTATCTGTCATAAAACTAACAGTTTATGTAGTTCCCATCATGATGGTGATTATTTACACTACCAAAAAACATCTAACCAACCTCACCAAAACATCTCTTACAACATTAAAGAGCACAGCATGACAACTCCCTACAAAACTACTAATAAACAATGGAAGCAGATCACTGTGACAAAACTATAAAAAAAAAAAACAGAAAAAGGACAGAAAACGTAACATGTAACAACATGTTTGCAGCTGTAAACTGTATTTTAACAGTGATATATCCGCATAACAACAATCATTTTTTTGTAAACAGTTAGTTTCCTAAAAAACAGCATTAAAAATCAGTAAAACCTATTTAGTTTTTTTTTTCTAAAATCACAACACATTAAAAGAAAACATTCTATTCTTGTAATTATAGGTAGTTTTTTGTTCCAGAGAACAAAATTACAGGGAAATACTGTATAATTTTACTAGGAAAAAAATATAAAACATATATAATAATAATAACAAGTGCAATGAAATGATTAAATTTAATATAGTTTGTTTTATTTGGTTGCATTTGGTCTGATTTTAGCATTGTTTTAGATCAAATCTTTGTAGACATTTAAAAATTGTAAAGGTTTCACATATTCTTAAGCACTACTGTTAACCTTGAAATGGTTCTTCTTTCATCTCTGTCTTTCAGAAATGCTTTTTATATGATTAATGTGGCTCCACACACCTTTGTGGCTTACTTTAAAGTGTTATCATTTAACATTCAGACTGAATACTCAGATATTTCCCCCATGGGCTGTTGAGAGTGATTATGAATGCAGTTGGTGTTAGATGAATTTAAAGCAGCAGCAGTGTTGAGTGTTGAATTCATGGCGTTGGTCTTTCTGGAAGTCTGGATTTGTGCATTTCTGGTGTGTTTAGGTTATAGATTTGCTGTTTGGAAGTGTATTTGCTCTTGTATTGTGCAAGCGTTTTGAGATTTAGTAAAACGTACTGTACGATTTTTGACTGCAGCTGTTTTTATTGATATTTTACTTTATGTTTTACCTACAGCAAAAAAAAAAATAAAACAGTTGGGCTGCCAATACATGTTTAGTATTCAAATTCTATTAGAGATTTGATGGTAACACAAATAAAAGTACTTAGCATCGTAAGTACAGTAATAAGCATTGTTAAAAGGTTACATAATGTACAAAACTAATTATTAATTGACACTATGTAAGACATTATTAAATATCAATACATTAATTAATTAATGCTTAAAGGTCTCATTCCATCGTTTTTTTTTTTAAATGTCTAGCTGTGGTCTCTAGTATAAATGAATGCCCTAAGAGCCCTGTGTTTTTTGTGACAAAAAGTATTTCGGTGATCCGGTTTACCACTGATTTAGTCTGGTGCAGGAGTGTATGGGGGAACGATAGGATTTTACAGTACTGCAAGGCAGCGAGATGAACAACAGTTAGAAATGTCACTGTTTTTACATTAATATCTTTTTTAATAAGTCTTTGCAATGTCATATGTTACTTTACATCATGTGTAATGCCCTGCTAGGTGCAGTTCAGCTACTGACCTAATCTTAGAGTCTCTGTAAAACCACTGCCAAATCCACCGGAGATCCTATTTAAACCTAGTATATTTGAACACGTCTGCAACTCTAAGCTCGCCACATTTTAATCAGATGCCAATTTTTGCTAAAACTGTCCACCCTGCCATGACAAACTGCATTAGAGGATGGGCAATTGTAGCAAAAATTGGCATTTGATAGAACATTTATAAAAATATGAATTTAAAAGTGATTAAGCTGGAAATATGATTCATGTGTAGTGTGATGTCTAATTAATAAATGGCCAAAAATTTGGTATAAAGGTTTTTTTTTGAGGGCCAAAATCTGATAATCTGATAATGATCAACCCCTCTCGAGCATATGTGCTGGAAGTAGAACAGAAAAGCATGCATGTTGAGCATGAGATCCCTTTAGAACGATATTGCTTTTCCTTGATGTTCTGAAAGAGAAGGATGGATTTCTGGTCTGTATTCTGGGTGTGGTGATCTATGCATTCCTGTGTATTTGAGGAAGAATCCAGTTAAAATAGTCAGGAATGGAAACGGATAACAAATGTGTGTGTCTCCCTCTTCATTTCATCATACAGCGTCACGCCATCTGCCCACACCTCACACACTCAAGCCAACACCCACACACACACACACACACACTCACATGCGCTGCACAGATATATGTATGCACAGCCTCCTCTAAAGCTGAGTTTCCATGGTGACTGAGGAGTGTCTGTACCCGCTGCATTGTGATGCTGTGGCCTGGAGATGAGTCAGCGAGAACAGACAGGCCGAGCTGTAAAGGATTCCCGATAATTCTTCTGCCTGGAACTTCGGTCAAGCTCACGTCACTGGAGTGTGTGTGTGTGTGTGTGCAAGACCTAGACCTAGAAAGTCCCCTACATTGAGAAGGCTGGGAAAGTCATGAAATTGCCTGAATCCTGAATAAAAGAGGAAATGTCCTCTATATTGTACTAAACAAGAAGGATTAAAAAATAAATCCCCCTTTTCTACCTTCAGCATTTTAGTACATAACATTATCCTCTCTTATTTCCCACAGGACACAATAAATAACAACTCTTTTGGTGAGAAAGACAGAAGAAAGGAGAAGAAAACCCATTCATCTTCACCACACATTAAAGGTAAGAAAGGACAATCCTGTCCAAACTTTTAAAGGGGCACTAAAACCCCTGATTTTAGCTGACTACACCCTCGGCTCAAATTTGAAATAGGTTAAAAAATGGGAAGAGAGTTTGGGAGGGGCACTGGGTGATGTATGGGTTTAGAGGCCGGCCAGGAGGGAGAGCTGGTTGGCTGAGGTGCAGCAGCAGTGAGCCTCTGATAGCGGTGAGGCGTAGGACAGGTGGTTGAATGTCAGCAGGGGGGCATTGTAATTGATTGACTTATTTGCATATTGCAATGTGTCTGCATACCAAATTACATGGACACACCATCCACGCCTATAGCACAGTTGAACCTGAGAGGGCGCTGCACAGGCAGAAATTACCACAATAAAAGTGTTTTTTAAAGGTTAGGAAATGTTTATAAAAATTTTAAGCAGGACTGGTATGTTAAAAAAATATATGGTTTAGGTTCTAGTGGCTCTTTAAAGCAGATGCTTGGTTATGGGCATGAAAATGCAACATTTTCCACACTGCTCTGCAAAAGCGGCAAACTGATCTGGCACAACTCTGAAGAAATTTAAATCCAATGGAGGTGAAACGAAGTATTTAGCAGTGTGGCTACTGCATGCAATTTAAAAGCACCTTAAGGTCGAATCTTCTGCAGCAGGATTTTTTTTCAGCTATTTGGGCACCTGATCAGGTCCTAGGGGGTTAAAGGCACCTTAACAAACTTTAAAAGGTAAAGAAATATTAAAATAAAAAGTAGTCAGGTCAAAAAAAGATTTGCATCTGTTTCTGATACATAAACCCATGCAAATCACAAGTGGACCCCATGAGAAAATACTCATTAAATCCTATTTTGTATGTATACCCATAACACGTGGAAGCGTGCTAAATGACCTTATGTACTGCATTACATTGTAAACACTACTACAGGGTACACAACACCTGGAAATATGTGCAGCTTTAGTTCTGTTGAAAGCACTGTGTGAGAACAAATATTGCCTCAATGGGATTTTTATTAATCTGCTTAGCGAAATGGTTCGCAAGAGGCCACACGGCCAAAAGAGGACGCGTGTGGAGCCGCAGACAGATTTGTCCTAATTTTAGAGTTAGAACTTAAGTATAAATGGATGTGTACAAATTGCAAGGCTGCATGTAAACTGATCCTACACAGACTGAATTTGTACATTATGTTGTCGGTAATAACACAATTATAGTATCTTAGTCAGAGAAATTGTATTCATATTGACACACAGTGTTTGGTGTTTGCTTCATAATCCTATTCCTGTGTAACCTATTGCCTGTTATATAATCTGTCGTTTGTTTGTTTGTGTGTCTGCGTATGTGTGTGTGTGTGTGTGTATTAGGGGACCTGCCTCCTAAAGCTGAGCAGGCTAACCAGACCGATGGGGACAAAGTCCAGGCAAGCATTCGGGTGAATGCCAAGCCCCACGCTGCCGGTTCTTCTGCACACAAAGCTCCAGACTCCGTCTCCAAGAAGCAGGACAAACCTACTGACACTGCGGTCAACAACGTCCATACTGCTCAGCCTTCCACGCAGACAGACATGCGGGAAATGCCCAGGGATGGGACCCTCATAGAGGGCCTCCATGACGCGGACACAATCAGCAAGGAGAAAGCTCATTATCATACCCTGAATGGCTGCCGAGAACAAGTGCAGTACCCTGTAGAAAATGGGTGCACACACCCTCAGCCAACAGACAAAAACAAGGACTATCGCTCATCGGATGTCGGCAAAGAGGCGGCGCAGGAGATCCACCTGACACCCGTGAACGGGGAGCAGGAAAGACCTTTCTTGTCTCAGAGCAGCGACAGCAACCGCATGTCCATTAGCTCAGACACGGAACTCCCACCTTTGCATTTCCATCCCCTCACAGGTCGTGCTAACCCCTCCATCAGCGAAGAGGACGAGGTGTACCCCCCGACGCCCCCATGCAGGACTGACAGCCTCAGTGAGTTGACAGAGCCTGTTGCGAAGGCAGGGGCTGGAGACAAAGCAGCTGCAAATGCTGCCGTTAGCAAGGATGCTTCAGGACTATCGTACGATTCAGTGAAGTACACCCTGGTGGTGGACGAGCACGCCAAGTTGGAACTGGTTAGCCTAAAACAATGTTACCAAGGCTACGACAGCGACAGCGACAACACCGTCTACGAGTCGGCCATTGATGAGGATGAGGATGAGCACGATGTGGACGATGAGGAAGAAGAGTCAGGCGCAGGAGGCATCAACAGAGACACTTCCAGTTTGTCGGTGGACTCCAACACTGACTCCACGTCAGACGTGCCTCGCTCGCGAAAGTTTGTGAATGTCTTCGTGAACAGGCGTTCACGGTTTACCGGTGGGTGGACTGCAGGTTTCCTTTTATATATCTCTTTTATACGCACTTTGAGTTATAGGATGTTTTGTGTTGTCAGACTTGCTGCAAAATGAGGGTGAAACAGTTCCTGGGAGAATGACAATGGACCACGAACGGAGCCTTGTAGCACGCCTTTTTTTTCTCAATACTCAGCTTCTTTCTGGAGCTAATACATCTAAAAGTAAAAAAAAAAGATATTCCTCTTGTAGCTTCCTCAGGAACACTAATTTTGCAGTGAGGTTTTTGACAAACGTCTTTCTTTCTCATGACTAGAGACTTCTGATGTTTTGTCGTTCCGTAGGTGCTGAATCATTTGGTATTTTCTCCTGCATTATCGATGGTGAGGAGAGAGAGCAGAGCCACAGGGCAGTGTTCAGGCAGGTCTTTCTCATCCACACACTCTACAGGAATCTTTGTTTGTATTTTGATTTACTTTAATACGGAATTGGTGTTAATACCAGGTCAGGACTGAAAGTAATAGGGCAAAAATACTTAGGAATAGAAAGTGGCTATTAGAATTTGAGTCAGGCTATCATTTGTGCAGAGGATTTACTCGAATAAGCACACTACACTTAGTTACTGTTAAAATTCTAATGAGCAATAAGGCTTTATGAAAATATGTTTGGGAGGCTGTCCCAGAGTTTAGTTGCACCATAAAAATCCTGCTCATCCCTAAAATTCAACCGTGAAACTAAAAGCAACTGGTTGGAGGATGACAATGATCAAGAGCCAAGCCCTGAATCTTTAGATCTTTAGATTAGTTTTAGTACAGGTAAGAAGCTCAATCTCGTAAAGCTATTAAAATTGCATTTAAAGTCATTTTATTAAATTGATAAAAAAAATGACCTGAGGGTTTTGTAGATTTTACCACAGGTGGCCATGCAGCATCATGAGGAGATGATATATGCAAAAATGTTTCACAAAGGTGATAATATGTTTTTAAAAGGCTCTTTTTTTAAGCCAATATTTTTTAGCCTATAGTGCATTCCACCTCTCTTATTTTAATAACCCCGCTATTATTAAAATGTTAACATTGATAAAATTGGCATTCATTTGGCTCCCTGTTTCAGCTGCATATATACCCATTGAAAATAAATACATTGTAGTACAATATAAATATATAGTAAAGAAGTTTAGTTGGACTGGAGTTTGCCTGGAGTTCTCTTGAGTCTCTGCACGGATCATCTTCATACTAAGCTACATACATCTGCTATGTTCTTGCTGGAGTGTGAGGGGGCGTGACGTGTGCAGGTGTGATGGATCATATAAGCCAATAGGGTGTCAAAACGGTATATGTTTAAACTTCTCTACATCCAATCACAGTCAGATAAGTTCAGAAAGTTAAGATAATTGTGTGAAAATTAGAAGAATTAAAAGTAGAAGTCAAATAATTATTCCTGTAGATTTGCCAACTAAAGCCAGAAGATGGATGGATGGATGGATTTCCTCCCGAGAACAGAAAGAGCTACAGTCATCAGCCAAACAATAGAAACTTAGACTTGCATGCTTTTTTTAAATAGCAAGTTAAACACTAATACAAGCATTCAGATATCTGTGAACAGCCTACAGTAAATATAATAATGAACATAAACATAATAGAATAACAGATACTCTCACTGAGGGCGAACCTGTATAACTGTACAATGCCTCCATAAGCTGGTCAAATCCAAAGAGCCTCAGTGTGACATGAGTGAGCTGACGTTTGTTTGTTTACAGATTCATCCCCCGGCATGAGGATGAGCTGGAGATGGAGGCGGATGACCCCTTGCTGATGGAGGTGCAGGCAGAGGATCTGTGGTGCGAAGCTTATAACATGCGCACCGGCTCCAGGGGCATCTTCCCCGCCTTCTACGCTGTTCAGGTCACGAAGGACATGCGACCAAAGGGTAATAATGCCTTAAAGCTCAGAAATCGTAAATGTTTTTTCTTCTAACGTACCTGTTGTGTCTTTTTATTTATTGTTGGATTTTATTTTTACAGAGGTTAAAAGTGACTGGCTAGACTCATTCTGGCTGAAATTCCTGGGCTCTGTTCAAGTGCCGTACCATAAAGGGAATGATGTGCTTTGCGCAGCTATGCAGAAGGTATTAAAATCATTTTTTTGACTGTCTCATGTTAGATTTTCATGCAAAAGCCTTGTATTTCTACTTTTGCATCTTTACATTTTTTATCATTTGAATTAGGCAGTTTTACCTGTAACACTGTGTCAAAATTTCATAATGAATGAGTCAATAGAAAGTCTCTAAATCTATTTGAATACAGTACCTGATTTAACTCACCTTAAATTAATTGGTTTTCCATTATTTTAAAATGTTTTATACTGTAAATTAATGATAAAGTCATCCAAGCTGTAAAAAAAACATATATAATTATTAAGTAAACAAAACAGTGTTACACAAACCAGAATATGTTTTATATTTTAGATTCTTCAGAGTAGCACCTCTTGCTTAGATTAGACAGTTTTGCACATATTGGCTGGATTTTCTCAGTCAGATTTATGAGGCAGAGTCCCCTGGAATTCAAGCTTTAAGTTAACAGCTGTGCTGAACTTCTCAAGAGTTAATTACTTGAATTTCTTGTATCTTAATGTGTTTGAGAGCATCAGTTGTAAAGTAGTGAAGAGGCAGAGTTACAGGAATACAGTGAATAGCTCTATTTGAGTAATGTTCTAATCCATATTATGGCAAGAACTACTTAAGTAAATAAAGAAAAAGACCATAAAAATGTTACGATGAAACATCAAAGAAACGCCAAGAGTTTGCTCTGTTGCACAAGATAAGTTTATCAGTATTTTGGTTTGTTTAACACTTTTAAGTTACTACATGATTATGTATGTGTTCCATCATAGTCTGGATGACTTCAGTATGTATTTACCATAAAGGGAAAAAAGTGTGTTCAAAATTTTGAACGGTACTATAATCTTTGTATGCTGACCTCTTTTGATAATTCCATAGAATAACTATTTTGTTTCACAAAAAACAGTTTTACAGGGCACTTTTAATTTACATTTGTATTAGGAGGGCTTTTAATTTGGTATAGAACTTTTACATTATTTGAAAGTTCCTAGAACCTTAAATAGGTTCTTTGCAGCACCAAACTCTTTTTCAGACATATTTCCAGAGTTAACCAAAATTGGTTCTTTAGTGGCATATTCTTTAGTGTAGAATCTCCATTATAGTGAATGTATGGGTACTGTAGCACAATTGAAACAATAAATAATGAATGAATTAAACAATGTAATTAACATTATCAAGCATCTCTATTTATTTGGGAACCTCCAAATGTTCCAATTATTAGTTAATCCAGCAAGAGTGCGTAATCAGAGTTTAGAAACACAGGGTCACCATGGCTGTAGGAGCTCCATGCCAGGAGTTCTAATGTGTCTGCTGAAGTCCTGACTGCTGCCTTTGTGCTGCAGAGTCCTGGAGGCAAAGGGTTGTGAAGGCTGAGGGGTTTTGTAACCTGGTACTTCCGTTTCTCTCAGACTATTCCACTAATCACTGTCGCCTTGACAAAGGGTAATGACTGCTCAATCACAATCAGGAATAAAGTTTATTTACTTATTTCTTGTTTTTTTTTCGTACCAAATTAAACAGCGAGTGAAATGAGCAACCATTAAGTAGAGTAATGTCATTGCTAATGTCAAAGATCATTTACATTTCTTTTGGCTGCATTAAGGCAGAAAAGTACATTAAGATCTCAAAGCAAAATCTATTGCTTTTAAGATGACTTAAAATATATTTATATATTATAGGCATTTTACCAAGACAATGCAAATCCACATGCTGCAATGCAAGTCTGCAGGTCTGCAATGCAAGAATGGCTGTATATTAGCAGATAAAATGAAGTCGACGAGACAACACATAAAACATACTGTTTACAATTAATTGAATGTAAAAGTAAATGTAAGAAACACTTTGCATGGTCCATAGTATCCATTTTTTCTGATTTGGGGTTGTAAAGATAATAATTTAGTTAGATTGTGAAACAGTATCTATATCTTCACTTTAGTGCAGTTCCTGCACTTTTAATTGAGTTAGATTGTGAAACAGTATCTATATCTTCACTTTAGTGCAGTTCCTGCACTTTTAATTGAGTTAGATTGTGTTACAGTATCCATACTATCACTATAGTACAGTTTATGCACTTTTAATTGAGTTAGATTGTGTTACGGTACCCATACTGTCACTAAAGTAAAGTTTCTACTCTTTTATTCAAATTAGATTTGTATACAGTATTCACACTTTAATTTCAGTACAGTTTCTGCTCTTTTAATTGAGTTAGATTGTGATACTGTACCCATACTTTCACTTTAGTACAGAACAGTTTCTGTGCTCATAATTTAGTTAAATTGTGATATTGTACCCACATTTTCACTATAGTGCAGTTTCTGCTCTTTTAATTGAGTTAGATTGTGTTACAGTACCCATACTTTCACTATAGAACAGTTTCTGCTCTTTCAATTGAGTTAAATTGTGATACAGTATCCATATTTTCACTTCAGAACAGCACAGTTTCTGCTATAAGAATTGAGTTAGATTGTGATACAGTGTTCATATTTTAAATATAGAACATATTCTATTCTTTTAATTAATTTAATTAATTAATTTGAATTAATGATTGTGATTCAGTATACATACTTTCACTATATTGCAGTTTCTGCTCTTTTAATTGAGTTAGATTTTAATACAGTATCCATATTTTCCCTATAGTAAAGTTTCTTCCCTTTCAATTGAGTTAGATTGTGATTCAGTATCCATACTTTCACTATATTAGATTGTAATACTGTGCTCATACTTTTACTTCAATACACTTTTTGCTCTTTTAATTAGAGTTAGATTGTGATACAGTGATACTCATACTTTTAGTACTGTCAGTATAGTTTCTGCACTTTTAGTAATTGAGTTAGAGTTTTATACAATACCTGTACTTTCACTGTAGTACAATTTCTCATTTTTTATTGTTTGACTTTAATGCAGTGCCCATACTTTCACCATAGTGCAGTTGTGTTTTTCTGTGCTGTTTTTCCACTCCTACAAGGCCTCTTTTGTGATTGTTCTGATGACAGATTGCCACAAACAGAAGAACAATGCGGTTCAGCCCTCCGTCAGCATGCATTGTGGAAATCAACATAAGAGGAGTGAAAATCATCGTTCAGGATGACTGTCAGTCTTCTGAAAGGGTAAGCTGTGCAAGAATCAGTCCTGCTATTCATAACTGAAACAGGCCAGTTTCTACATGTTATGCTTTTTATACTTTTTTGTTTTATTGACACCGGCTTTGTTTTACTGACCTCAATTGAACCATTTAGACCCATAAGATCATATCAATAATTTGTTTTTTTTGGCAGGATCCTGTTGTTATTTTTGTAGTATTGTATTAAGTTGTTGTTTTAGAAGTGCTTTTATGGAGTAAGAAATATTAGTCTAAATAAAGCAAATTTTAGTTTTTTTATATATATATTTTTTGTAAATGTTTGGAAGGCTCAGTCACCAAACAATACAATACAATCGTCATGCTATATTATATTAGAAATCAACTTTTACTAATATTTCATCTTATCTAACATCTAAACTAGATGTTACTACAGTAAAACTGTATGTACTGCGAGTGACATAACTGTTCTGGTCACATCATTATATAACAAGCAGTCTTAAGGCTGAGCCGTAATCCGCACTAATGCCTCTGGGTCTCCCCCCTTTACCCCGTCACCCAGTGAGTGTTTAGTAGAAATACACTATAATGAATAGAACTATTAGCACTGCTCCTTTTAATTCTGCACTATAGTGCAAAATAACATCTACCAGGGGGCTTTTCCCTCAGGCTTTACAAGACTAAAGGCTTTTCTTTGCTCTTAGCCTGTGTACAGAGGAGATATTGGAGCAGAAACAGTAACTCATGACCTTTGTTAGTACAGAATTGTAAGTTCCATCCCCAGCGATGCCAAAGTTTTCTGTATCCGTGACTCGAAAAGAGCATTTCTGGTCTCATTCTCTCTGTGCTGGCCCTTGATTTTCTTTATAACTCAGTATGAAGCTACTTAATGTAACCTTCCCTTCAATGCTAGCCTGTGCAAGTGATTGTGAATGGGAATTGGCAACAAACAATCTTGTATTTGTCCCCGTCCTCCAAACATTATTTTTTTGCCATCAGGTAAAGGTAATATAAAGCATTATGTGAGTATTTTTCGTTCATGGGCTCACCCTAAAGTTAAGGAGTATAATTCACTGCCATAAATATAAATTTTGATCTGGGGCCCCTTCATGGACAGCTGTTCACATGCATTTGTTGACAAGATAAGAGATGCAGAAGAGACAGCTGAAGTAAAAAGAGCATATGGACCGATGTGATGGGGTAATATTACTGGGTTTTACACAAATGCAGGTGCATCTAAAAAATATAGAATATCATTGAAAAGTTACTTTCAGTAACTCAGTTCAAATGTGAAAAAATATATATTATATATTATGTGGATGTATTACACAGACTGATCTATTTTAAGCATTTATTTATTTTATTGTTGAAGATTATGGCTTACAGCCAATGGAAACCCAAACATCAGTGTCTCAGAAAATTATAATATTATATAGGACCATTTGGTACTTTTGGCAATGTGGGCAGTGTGCCAAGTCCTGCTGGAAAATTAAATCCGCATCTCTATAAAGATTTTCCGGAAAACACTGCACTGACTATGGACTTGATATAACACAGTGGACCAACACCAGCAGATGACATGGCACACTTGCCCACACTGCCAAAAGTACCAATTGGTCTTATATAATATTCTATTTTTTTTGTGATTTTCATTGGCTGTAAGCCATAATCATTAATACAAGAAATAAAATTTTTAATAGATCACTCTGTGTTTAATACAGCTATATAATACATGAGTTTCACATTTTGAACTGAATTATTGAAATAATGTAACTTTTCAATTATATTCTTTTTCTTTTTTTTAGATGCACCTATATGGGTTTATTAAGGTTATGCACTGTTACACAGTTCTAGACAGTGCTGTTAAAAAGACTGCTGTTATAAAATCCTCCCTATTACAGTCAGTAGAGCATCAACAAGATTCAGAAGCTGCTATTTTAAGGTGATTAGAATAATACATAATACATAATACACAATACATAATGATGCTATAATATTGTCAATATGAATAACTTTTTCTCATTATATAAAAACAAGGGACATCAACACAAGCTGAAAGAGGCTTAAAATTGTTTTTCATATTTTTATTATTTTTCATTCAATGTGTTTCTTCCTTTTATTGATTTTATACATTGTAAATTTAATGGTGAAGACATGAAAGCTATACAGGAACAGATATGGAATTATTTGTAAGCAAATGTAATTTCATATGTGTCCCTTAATTATTATGAGGTCTTTAATATTAATTTACAATGCAGAAAATAATTTAAATAATGAAATAATGAGAAACACTGAATAAGAAGGTGTGTGCAAACTTTGGTACTGTATATGCAGGCAGTTTGTAAGAGTCCAATATACAATAGCTATATAATGCTGTGTATGGAATATAGTTTATTATTAGTAAATAGTTTACTGATAAATATGTGTCTGGTGTTGTGTATATTACATAAGCTTTAACAGCAGGAGGTAAAACTGTTATTGGTAATGATGCAGATTGTTAAGACATACTTAAACATTACACCAGACCCACAAAACACCAGTCAAAGCAGTTGCTTTTCCAGCAGACTGTCTTAGTAAGCTAAGCTATTTGGGTTTTAAAGTGTGGAAACGTGCTTTTAGCTACGCAGGCCTTTTCCTCACACTCTAAACTGTCATCATGAGGCAGCAAATCCCCTGGCTGCAGTTCAGACCCTGCTGCTGACCGGCCCATTCCTGACTTGATTTTTCTCCCACAGGGAGACAAGTGCTGTCACTTCTTTCAACTGAAGAACATTTCCTTCTGCGGATGCCATCCAAAGAACAGCAAGTGAGTAAACAAGTAAACAGCAATACTGTGTGTATACAGTATTTGTGCAGATGGGGACAGTCCCAGTCCATTGCCCTCATGCTCCTTCCCACCTTTTTACTCTTAGAGGGAACATTAAGTAAAGAAAGGGGAATGAATTCAAACAGACTGTTGCTGGACTCATGGAGATACACAGTGTTAATGGGATTCCTACCAAGATTTAAGGCCATCAACCGTAAATATCATGCCAACAGTGTCATAATCTAATCATATTTTGAATTAAAAAGATTATGGGCACAAGGTAGGTTGCAGTGCTCATTGCTATCTTACACCCTGCCAACACCCTGTCTATTTTCACTGTGCCCGCACTTCCTTGTGCCCGCATCGTTTAAATAGCAACAAAGCTTGTAAATATGTCTACGCTGTTGAGTGTGGTGGTCTTGAAATAAGGTGTGTTCAGGTAAATTTCTGGTTTATTGCTACCTTGGCAACAGAAAACACAGGTGCACCACTGACTGACATCAACCATGAGAAGTTCATTACAATCTTGGCAGTGAATTGTCAACACAGGCTCGTGCCCAACACACATACACCCCCACTCTGCTGAGAAGTGTTGGACATGTCTAGATAGCTGCGCCATTGAAATAGCAATGCGTTGTGCTTTTGTTCAAATTATTAAGTGGAGATTAAGTGGAGAAGCTGATTGTAAGTGGAGAGTTAGAAACGTCTAGTAGCACAGCAGTCTAAGTATAATTGTCCTTGCTGGGTAAATATATAGTTGTCTCTGGCGTTTTTTGGTTCACTAGGGCGACTAATTTTATGGGAAAAGCAATAACTTGTAGTGATTCTAGCCATTGTGGGCATCTCTTAGCTTAACATAACAGGATTAGCATTTAGGGCCTTTTTTTAGCCACTTGTAGGCAGCCCGTCAACCGTACAGCATGCTGCTTGACTTAGGGCATGTCAGTGTGTCTTTGCTATCGTGACGACGAGGAAAGTATGTCTTGCGCAGCTCAAAATGTACAAAAGGCATGTACTAATTCTCTTAATTAATCATGGATGTGTTTTAAGCATAATGTAAAACAAACCAATTAGTGCACCACTTGCTGCACCCTTTAAGACTTTGGTACATTGTTATTTTAAGGACACAGCTACCTGGACGCATCCACCGCTTTTTGGCAGAGGAAACTGATCTGCGCATTAATGCTTTGAAGTTGCGCGAGCAGGTCATTTATAATGTAGATATATATAATGTTATTTTATTTTTATTTTATTCTGTTTATTATTGATGTAAATGTTTGCATAGCTGCCAGCAATGCACACACTATGGGTTTGTGCACTGCTGTGTGTCCATGTGTGCCTAACAAAAAGGATTAACGTGTGTTGGGGGCACGCCTGTTGAGAGTTGTTGTAAGACAGCAATGAGCATCACAATGCACCTTGTGCAGGATGTATGATAGGGCCATTACTCTGCATCCTATAGGAGGACGTGATTTGTACTCGCGACAGGGGCAAACGACAAAGTGACAGATTTGAGATTTTTCCAACTTAATGGTAAAGGCAGTTATGAGGCAGTGAAGAGACATTCTACACCGATTGGCCAAACAAATGATTTTGACCGATCACATTATATGATGTGTTTTTGAATAAATTGAAGTAAATAAAGCAGTGGACAGCTCGATAGGTAGCTTGCTAGCATGCTAACCGGCCACACATTTATACACCCACTTGTGACTGTGCGAACAGCCTTGGACACACCAACAAGAGACAAACGTAACACAAGGCAACTTGTTGCCTGACAGTGTGAACGCAGGGTCAGTGTTCTCCTCCAAGCGTGTTGAGCAATACAATGCTGTTCAAAAAGAGCTGATAGATCTTCATGTGATATTATAAAAGTCATAGCAAGTTATCATATTTTAATTACTTGGGATGCAATTCTACAGCTTGTTACAACTTGTGGGTGAAGAAAAGCCAAGTAAAGATTAAGCATCATCCATCCTGTGTGTGTTTTGATTCAGGTATTTTGGACTAATCACCAAACACCCAGCACATCAGAGGTTCGCCTGCCACGTGTTCTTCTCAGAGGAACACGGCCCACATCTGGCTTCATCTGTTGGGTAAGCACCAGTGACGTTTAACGCAGACCAATCAGACCCATAACAAATGCCCCAGGCATCATTTCCAGTAAACCATCATCTGTCTAAACAGAAAATTCAGTTTTGTCTACCTCACCCCACCATTAAGTGACCTTTAATTTAATAAGGCATCTGTTCTGTTCATTCTGCTTCATATCTGACTCAAAGTTGGGATAACACACATTGTTGCATGCTCTTCTAGTCTGGCATATTCTGTAGAACTATAAATATGTTTATTTATAGTTTTTGCTGTTTTTTTTAACAGGAAAGCATTTCAGCAGTTCTACAAAGAACACATGGAGTATTCCTGCCCCACAGAAGACATCTTCCTAGAATGACCTTTGCTCTGTTGCGTACTTTTGCACTACTGTACACATTACTATATAAGGTGTTGCATGATGGGTGACAAAAATCTCTTAACATGTCATGCTATAATGTAAGCGTCTATTTTAGACAAAGCATACAATTAAAAAGACACAATATGTGTTAACAAGGGTGTTGTTGACCACGTGCAACTCCTTCCTCTGAGTACTAAGAAAAAGGCTTTAGGCCAATCTGTCCAAGGCTAATGCGTCCAACTGGAGTTTAAGAGGCACTAAGTGTGGTTTAGGGGCATTGTAAGTTACTGATGACCTGAATATTTATTTAAAGCACAATGCCAAATTTACACAGAGAAAATATAAATATCTTTAAGTCAAGCCAAAACGGACAAATCGCCCAGTGATTTTTTTAAATCCATTTATAAACCAAATTAACAATATCCCAGCATATCGATTTAAAAACAATTACAATAAAGACACATATACAGATAAATGTTACTGTATCTTATTGAGAAGACGTTTTGGTCACTCCTCACAATACACATGTTCCTCTCTCTTTAAGGCAATGAGGCATACAGTATGCTAGTAAATGCTAGTTAGCTAGCTAGCATGCTAGCTTCTACGGCCCTCACGAGTTCTGTGTTGTGCTGGCGCAAAAAAAAAAAAAAACGCCAACGTCTCTTCCACTTTTGTCCACGGAACGTTTGCTGGATCTCATTGTGTTCAGAGTTTATGTGATTCAGTGCTGAAATCTGTTGAACTGCAAAGAGGCCAGCTGTCACTGATCTCTGACTTTATGTAGCCATGACACCAAATATCTTTATTTTGTTCTTTTAAATATATAAATATGTACATTGCATTTTGTAAGTAGCTGCTGAAAGTGATGTCAAAGTTTGTTGGGATGTTGGCTGTGGTCCATTGAAACAAAGCTTTATTATTATGAGATTAACCTCTTAAATTTCCAACCGCTAGCTGCAGTTAGTGGCTAATGCTACCCGACAGAGTTAAACTGAGGAACTCTGAGTGTTCTGGTAAGCCAGGGCAATATTAGCTTGTGGTTTGTCCTACATAGCTTGTTGTAATACAGTAAACACGCAGGCTACGGCCCGATACACTCACCTCTGAAGAATGCTGCTCCTGCAGTGCTAGCCCGGGTAAGCAGCAGGCTACAGGCTGATAATACTTACCTGTAAACAGTGAAAGAGCTAGCGTTAGCGTGGTTAGCGGCTACTGCTAATACTGCTCCAGTCAGGAAAACGGAGAGGCTTCACTGCTTCTTACAACCTGACTGGTAAAATTCATACATAAGGTGCACCGGATTAAAAGGTGCCCAAACGATTTTTGGGGAAATTAAAGGATTTTAATTGTGCCTAATAGTCTGAAAAATACAGTAAGTTATAGAAAAATGTAAACTAAATTTACCTGTGATTCCAATTTGTTTCACCTAATGTAGGCACGACTCACAAATTAAATCTTGTTTTAAAATTTTTACTTTTTTTTGCACTTCAAACGGCCAATACCCTACATTATTATAGTTTTTAATAGTAACAGCAGGTACACAGCCACTACAACAAACCTGCGTCACTGTGCAGATACTTATAAACTGCACTAAACATGAGCATAGAGTCTTCTGAAGAGTAATTATTTTCTTTTAAATTATATTATTTAAGAATCATAGTAAATAAAGCATATTTAAGCATATGGAGGGTATTGTACAGTGTTGAAAATAATTTTAAAATCCCTCTCATTCTGATGGAATACGGTGAATATCTTGTTTATACAGGAGGTGTACTGAGCTCCAAAGCAGAAAGTCGATTATCTAATGGAAACTTTCGACTGGTTTGGTCTTCTCTAATGGACAAGGCTGTTTCTGAACAGGCAGGAGCCTGAAGCCACATTTAGCAGGACCATATTAGTCCACAGGAACAAATTAACCATTAGAAATAGAGAAAAACAAACAAACAGAAACAAAATACTGGTGGCACCCTGTAGCTACAGTGTGAGAAACAACCCTGCAGACTGCAGTAACCTAAATCTGAAGTGAATGACCTGAATTCCTTTTTTCTAAACCTTGACAGCCCCCTACCAGCATGTGCTTCAAATGGATCTAAAGCTTAACCTTTTAGCGTATGCTATTTTTAATCCTTTGAGAAGTAAATCTTAGGAAAATGTCTACCTACGATTCTCTCAGATGTTGGAGAACTGAAAACAGCAATGCATTAAATTTACTAATAACACACTACTAAATTTACATCAATACAAATACTGCCAAAAGAAAGTCAAATGTGAGTCTAGTCCAGTCAGACTTATTTAAAGAGCACATTTAAGAGAATATGGCCATCCAATGTGATGCAAAAACAATATACAATAAAATGTTTCATGACCATCAAGACAGAACTGATTTGATGTATTTTATTCCAGTCTTTTAAAGTCATCCTGTAAATTCAGTGCATTATTATTTTCACTCTGTCAACTTAAAATGGTTAAATAAAGCAGATAATGAAGTGGATCATGGAAGACGCTGCTATGCTGATACACATCAAAAGGTTAAGATTAAGCTCATCTTACTCTCCTAATAATATCCTAAGAAATGAGTCCTGAGAAATGAGTAACGTAAGAGAAAATGACGGAGATGCGGAAGACACGTAGAAAGAGATTATGGATTTATCGCTGTTGGAGGGTGGCGAAGTGTGGACCACAGGTGTCTTCAGATCAATCCTGCGAAATCACAAGTTGTGCCTATTCTTTTTGTTTGTTGTGATTATTGTATATCGTCTTTTTTATTTTGGATGATCTTGACTGTACTATGGAACTCGTAGAATTAAATTCTGTTTGTAAATACACTGTCCTTGTGTCTGATTTACAGTCATGGACACATCATTGTCACAGTAGCAGTAAAAGGAATCAATGTGAAAAACCAGAAATAGCTCTTCAGTCTATTTATATCAGTTGTCTACAGCAAATAAATGATACAATAATAGGTTTAGTGCAGAGTTTCAGTTACAGGTTTCCATTAGGCTGCATTTTTTGTGCAAAAACAAACAACAGCATAACTGACAGTAATGAAATTTTGACAGATCAGGCATTGTGTGTAATGTAAACGCATTTAATCAGAAACAGCTATTTCAGACATACTTTGCAATCTAGGAAACTAATAAATAAATATTCAACCTATTTTATAGGAGGTAAACTGCTTGGTGGTCAAATGTTTGGGAACACCTTACAGAAGTAATGTATCATTTTCAGTAGTAAGAGCTTAAATAATGGCATGAAAAAATATTCTATTCATCTAAACATTTACACTAGTTGGGGGCGCTGAGTGGTCCAGTGGTCTAAAGCACTGCCACTATGATTGGGAGATGATTCGAATCCCGGTCATGCAGGTTGCCATCAGCAACTACTAAGCTCTGAGTTTCCCCTTCTGAAGTCTCCATTGCTTCACCAGCCGCTCGGGTTCAGTTAAACTGAGACAGATCGGATCCTCCTTTAGAGACTGTATATGTGATGTAAGTACACAAAGGCGTGTGACGTGGCCAGAAGAACTCCCGCAAAAAAGCAACCCGACACCCCAGATTTTAAAATAAATATACAGTATTAAGTTTAGCAGGGATGGTTGTTTCAGCACACTAGTACCATTAAACACAACATTCTGTCCCTTATCCACTCAGAAATGCTTCTGCCTTCAGTTTAGAAACAAAATAATATGGACTGCCACCTTAACAGAAGCTAATTTTAGCTTCCCATCAAAGAGAAATTAAGGAATGGACAATAAGAATGAATTCCTGCACCACCTGCCCCCTTTCTGAAGACATTCGATGTCCTAAAGTTAAAGTTAACCAGCAGCTAAGTTACTGAACTTTAGCGCTTCACTGTTTGGTTGTATAAATGTATCGGGTGCATACATTTATTTTTTTTTCAATTCTTAAGGGGAAGATTTCACCCTTTTTCCTTTGTAACTCTGTTCTAAAGGGAAGGGTTACACTGAAAAACAAGGGATATGTGTTAAAAGGAGCCATGGTTTTAAGACTCGAGAAGCCAGTTTGGAAGAAGAAGGTTGGTGTTTTGTTCCCATGGACTGGTAGTGATGATGGATTAAATGCAGAGCTCAATGTAATGCAGTGCAATGGTTGTAAAATGTGTTCCCAAACATTTGATGGGCAGCATATGAATGAATGACATACATAACTGTTGGTATTGCTATAATACTGTGATGGGAGTCTAGATGAGTTTAGTACTGTGTGATAGACACAGTGAGATTGTGGCACAGTGGGGTGGGGTGCAGAGTCTCTGAGTTTTAATTCTCAGAGGAGTCGGTCTCCTCAGTAGATCCATCACTCTCCATCTCGATCCTGCGCCTCTGGTGGAGGGATTTGCGGGGTGAGGCTTTCCTGGGCGGCTCCTTCAGTCCAGCTGCACTGCTGCTACTGTTGGACGTGGGACTGATGGCCACCTGAGCTACACTGCAGAACATACACACAATAACAACAACACACAATCAAATGCAGTACACACTTAGCCTGTATTAAACTGTATACATACATGTGTTATAAAAGTTAATCATACACTGAAAAAAATTATGTCCTATTTGATAAACAAAAGCAATAATTAATTTAATTTAATAAATTTATTTAATAATATGTTTATTATGTCACTCCTGCCTCTGAATTTGTTTACTAAATTGTTTAAAGTAAAATGTTGATGCTTGATTCAAACTCACAGCCTCTCCAGTTCCTGATCCATCTCTGGGTCAATGAGCAGATCGGATCTGTTTGGAAGAGCTCCTGGAAATATAAACAACATGCTGATGTTCTGCTCTATATATTAAATTATGATTAACATTAACTGCAATGGCGTTAGGTGATGTTAGTAATATGAAGCAGTAAGTCTCACCGATGTCCTGGCTGATTCCCTCGTGTTTGGCCAAGGCCATCAGGAAGCTGTAGTAGGACACTCTGAGGTTGCTCTCGAGAATCTCTTTAATGCAGGAGACAGACGGATGTCTGGAGGAAGAGTGGATCGATAACATTATCCTGTACATCACCACAGCACAGCTACAGTACAGTATATACTCTTCCTCACCCCCCTCTCAGTCAGACAAAAACAATCCCTGATTTGATAAAGAGAAATAATGACTGCTGCTTTCCTTCTGTGTACATATCTGTAATGTTTAATATTTATCATTTATTTGATTTAATATGTATGACATGATATTTAAATCACATTCAGTAGATCTAAAATAAGTCCCTATTTTAGCAATCTACAGTGAACCGCTTAATTAAGTATCGCGCAGCTGGATTTAGGGCGTGTCAATGTGTGTTTGGTATCGTGAGGACACAAAAAATAAGCCCTGTGCAGCTTGAAACACGCAAAAGGCATTAACTAACTAACTTTCTTAATTAATTATTGGTGTGTTTTGGGCGTAATGTGAAACAAACCAATCAGTGTGTCACTTGCCATTCCCTTTAAGAGCCAGGTGAGCTCTGACTTTGGCACATTTGTATCTTAACAGTGTGGTGCTTTGTGTGTCTCAGCAGAGGATATTGACCTGTTCATTCACGCTGTGAAGGTACACCAGCAGCTCATTTAAGGGAACAGCAATATTATTTTATTTTTTATTCTGTTTAATGTTGAGATAAAGATCGAGTTTGTGCTCTGCAGTGCGATGCTATTTAGATGGCGTGGGAGCAAGGCATGAAATTAGACTGCCGACAGCTTACGCAGGGTGTACGATATGTCGATATGGCCCTATGCTGTAGTTTCTTGCAAATTTTGGCATCACAGTGTGTTTAGAGGATAATAATTTAATATGTTAGGCCTAATAGAATCTTTGCACATGTACACCAGTTATAGTCATAAGCTCTATTCGGATGAGATTAGTTCCACCTGAAGATGTGGGGTAAAGTAAGGATTACTGGACATACTGAGTGGTTTTACTCCCATCCAAATGCGCCATGTCAGTCATTTTTACAGACTGTGACAGTAACGATTCCAGAGCCTTTTACCTCCTGTAAAGGGAGGCGTACAAATCGTATACATTGTAATGTGGGTAAATAGTCCGTTTTCACAGATTTCACAGTGTGAGGAGGTGTTTAGTTCCATTTTTCATGGCACACACATCTTGGAAACTGTAGCGGCTCAGATTCGGAGACTGGATGCAAGGGAAAAAGGTTTTATTAGTAGCCATATTTAAAAAAATAAATAAATAAACTAATAATACTATCTACCCCTCTGTTTTGCACATGCATGACTAGAGGTAGGGGGCTCTGATTCTTGTTAGGCTGGAGGGGTAACGGGGAATGTGTTACATGACCTTTTAAACCAGGGGTCGGCAATTAAGTTTGGCTTTGAACCAGATATTTTCCAAGCCATCACGTCTTCAGCCACAAAAAAATCGTTTTTGGAAAATCAAGTGTAATTGGATGGAGTGCTACAGACTAGTAGCTCTCCAGCCCAGAGGGTTGCTGAACCCAATTGCAGAACAGTTGGTCTCGAAGCAGGTAAACCCAAGAAATAAAAAAATTAAAAAATAAAAACACTGCTCCTCACGCAGGATCTGACTACCGCTGCTCCGGCTAGTGAATTGGGACACAGTCATGCCGAGTGTGACAGAGAGACAGGGGAGAAATGTAAACAAAAGATCTCAGACTCCGGCTGCTGCATGACCCAGAATAGCACAGGACAATAGGTCAGGATGCTCTGGAGCCACAAATAAGCCAAATGTTGTATGATGCAAAGTGAGTACACTAGAGGGATGCTGGGGATGCTAGAGTCTTAGCTGATCATCATTAGTACCGTATTTTTCGGGCTATAAGGCGCACTTAAAATACTTATTTTTTCCCAAAAATCGTCATTGCGCCTTATAATGCAGTGCGCCTTGTGTATGGATTTTGCTTGTGTTTACTGACCTCGATTTTTATGTGGTACACGGCGCTCTGTTGTGCAGAATTCCTCACCCACGCCAGAAAAAGATCCCCCTCTTGGGCTAGCGCGCGGTTACCTTTGACTGCCGTACTGCCTCTCGGCTGTGGTTCAGGGTAGCTAGTTTCCACTGTAGCTCCGTGGCCAGAACAAGGTGCCGGTAAACTTTCCTTTCCACCCGTTCTGGGGTAATAGCACAAACCGTTTCTTTTTAGCGCCCACTTCTAAGTAAAGTTAACCTCTTAACACGCGCTGGCCCACCGGCGGGCCAGAAATATTTAATATTTCATAACTGGCTGTGTTTCTGAATAGTTATGAACAGTTACAGGTTCAATATAGACATCCAATATACCATTTTAAAGCTTAGAATCTCTGCTTTTGAGCTATTTAGCCTATTTAGCGGAATATCCTTTCAGAAAATAAACATTTAGGGCGAAATATGCCTTGGTTATGATTTTAATAATTCATAACTCTCATATTTGCGTTTATCGTTCGTCCATATTTCATCGAATGCGGTCATGTCATACACCATTCGAACCGTCTGGCTCTCCGGATTCCAGAACTGTGCTTTTACTGTAGGATGTATGTTTCATGAATTAGAGCTGCGTCAGAGCGCATGTTTCCAGTAATAAAAGGCTCTCCTTTTGTCCGGGGTTAACCTCCGGTCACTGCCGCCACCCCCCGAACACACACCCGCGCTCAGCCACAGGTCCTACCTTCAAAACGCGTCCAGACTAAAGAGAATCCATCAATCCAGTCTCCTGTAATCCACAGTTATATCCAAACAGCGCTGGAAATCACTTCATCCATAAATGAAACTTATCCAATCTTTATCTCTGTTTTAAAACCGTTTTATTCACCGAATTCGGCACAACACGCTATTATAGTCAGAAGCCTCGCGGAGTAATGCGGTACTTGCTGTGCTTCAAGTAGTATTATGGTCTGTCGGAGCGTTGCGGCTACCGTTGTCAGGAGCCTCGCGGAGTAATACGTACTTGCTGTGCTTCAACATAATATTATGGTCTGTCGGAGCGTTGCGGCTACCGTTGTCAGAAGCCTCGCGGAGTAATACGTACTTGCTGTGCTTCAACATAATATTATGGTCTGTCGGAGCGTTGCGGCTACCGTTGTCAGGAGCCTCGCGGAGTAATACGTACTTGCTGTGCTTCAACATAATATTATGGTCTGTCGGAGCGTTGCGGCTACCGTTGTCAGGAGCGTCGCGGAGTAATACGTAAGTTACTTGCTGTGCTTGTTGATTTATTGCTCAGAGATGTTGTTATTTTTCACAGATATTGTGAAGGATTTATTGCTCAGAGTTATTGTTACTGATATAAATAAAGTTTCATTTAGTGCGCCTTATAATCCAGTGCGCCTTGTGTATGGACTAACACTAAAAATAGACCGTTCACTCATCGTGCGCCTTATAATACGGTGCGCCTTATAGTCCGAAAAATACGGTAATGCCCTTCTGGCTGAACACAAACAAATCCTAAAAGCAATGTTCCAAAAAATAGTAAAGTGTGATGTATAGAAACTGTTACTGCAGCAGGTTAAAGGGGGCCCACTCCCTATTAATACAATTGATTTCAAAATAATCACTACATGAATAGGTGTCCACAAACTGTTTTATAATACTGTCTAAATTATTGCGATTCTGACCAAGTTGGAAAGTGCAAGTTTCTAAATAATAGCAGAGTCTTACTTGTGTTTGAAGCGCTCGCACAGACCGTTGATGCACTCCAGGAAGACGGATGAGTCCACCCCCTCCTGTGTGTCCGTCTCCTCACTGACCGTGCTGGATAACGGCTCTGCCGATGAGGAGGTGGGGACGATGACAGTGTTTGGGTTCTTCCCCTCGAGCAAGTCCTCATAAATCACCAACACACTCTCCAGGAACTCTGGCAGAGAGATATATGGATTAGACTGGAAATCATCATCATTTTGCAGCATTCAGATACAAGTTGATCTTTTAGGAACGAGTCATAATAAAAGTTAAAATTCTAATATAGTTGTGCATGGTCAAAATATATATATATGATAATTTATAAAACAACAGACTGTTCATGTTCCTTCTTCTACAGAAGGATACTGATCCTAACAACAACCTCAAGACACTGGCTGACTTAAATGATGTCCTCATAGGTGACAAAGCATCCCTAAAATGCCCCGTGGAGCAGCAAAAAAGAGACAAATTCATAGCCCTGTGTAAAAAAAGTAATTGAGTGTCTTTGAGAATTGAATTGAGAATGCCCCTTCTTGCAAAAGATTATGAGGATGAGTCCTCTGCCTCAGGAAATGTTGATAACGTGTCTTATCATCAGCCTAATTATGATTAATCACAAAATTGTTGTTGTGTGATTTTTTTAGCTTGTAAAGATGCATATTTAAATGGAGATTTGTGATTAAAATACAGTTGTTTCAATAACAGCAAAAAAAAACTTAACTGACAACTTGTCTCTGGAAGTGTTTTTTTTTTACTGCATTGCCAAAGTATCGAATGAGGACTCAGTATAGGCCAGATACTAGAAATCAAATGATTCTCTAGAGCATTTTATAATGGGCTTACCTTCATAGTAGAACTGTAACTGAAAAGAGTAGATGAAATCTGCGAGGGACATTAGGCAGTCCATAGCATCGTCCATTAATACAATCCTAACAGAGAGTAAAACGCATAATTATGAATATTATATATAAAAAATTGTGGACACCCGCTCCTCTTAATCTCATTTACAGAGTTTACCCCCTTTTCTGCAGCGACTGCAGATTCTTGTTTGCATAAGTAGGTAATGTACAATGACAATAAAGATGGAAGAAGGTGAATGCAGTGTATTACCGGGCTGTGTTCTGCACCATTTCAGTGGGAAAGTCTGGACACAGCAGCTGAAGGAGTGAACTGTATTCCAACACCGTCAACAAATCTGCAAAGAGGAGACCACATAATTCCACATCTACAGCATATGATATATTTTACACATGTGCAATTTTTCTAAAAATGAATGTTGGTGCACTGTTCTTCCTTTTTGTGTGACCTTACTACAGAAATCATAGTCAAACCGGGAAAAAAACACTTAATAGGCTGTGTTGCAGCCAAAGGAACTGGGAACATTACACTGACGGGGCGATATCAGCAAACTATGGAAGCAAATATCACAACTTCTGTAAAGAAAAAACCTGATAAATTAAGAAGGCTGCAGCAGGATACTGATCCCAACAACTTACATGATGTCTCCTTTGGTGAAAAAGCATCCCTAAGCTATAGCTGCAAAGCTGCACCAAGAGATGTGTGGGTACGAGAGAGAAGCATGTAGCGCTAATTAGGGGTGGGCGATATGGCTCTAAAATTATATCACGATATTTCAGGGTATTTTTGCGAAAACTATATACTTGGTGATATAGGAAAACTAAAATAACTCATTCATTTTTAGGAATATAGTATAATAGTATAACAGCATAATCATAATGTGGCAAAATAAATAATATAGCATAAAATAATATAATGCAGCAAAAAATATTGCAGAATATTTAGTGCATGCATATAAACTGCAAACTAAAACAATTATACAATAAATACACTTAAAGCTTCACAGTAAATAATAGACTACTTTTAAGACAGAACAGCCCTATTATCATGATATGGATTTTTAATATCATGATATTTCTGTGTCACGATATATTGTATACGATATAATATTGCCCACCCCTAGCGCTAATGTTAATGCGTTAAAGCAAAAAGACGCATGAATTCCGATTTTGACTGTTAACATTCATGTTGCATGTTCATGGATCAGATATGTATCCAATTTAGGACCACATATGAAAGTAACTCAAATCTGATTTGAAAAAATCGGATTTAGTACATTCACGCAGCCATTAAAAAAAATCAAATCTGCGCCTCATTGAGTTAAAAATCAGATTTGAGTCACTTCAAAAAGCAATTGAGTGTCTGCTAGGGTGTCCCTTCAAGCAAAAGATTATGAGGATGATCCCATTGCATCAGAAAATGTTGATTATGTGTCTTAAAGAATGCCCAACCCTGGGTGCCTATCCAATAGAAAAGGGCACCATTATGAAGTGTCTTCTATGCCACCCCTCTAAAAAATATCCTAAAAGGTGCTCTTTCCAGTATAAAAATGTGTTATTGTGTGGTTAGGGTACTAAAACAAGTAAAAAAAAGTGATGAAGAACCTAGTTAGTAGCTCCTCTAATAGAAAAATGCAGAGAAGAAGCCTAGTAATATTATTTTACAGAATAAACTACCTCCTGAGGTGCACGCTGATGATAAGGAGGTTTAAACAGCTCAGTTACTATAAGAACATATAAATATGTATATGCACACACAGGGGCGTAGCAGCAAATTCGGGGCCCTGTACACTCTCAGTGACAGTGGGCCCCTATCCATGCCAGTACGTGAGCAAAAATTTTCATGGGCCCCTCTCTCTACTTGGGCCCTGGGTGGTCAGGTCCACTTTTCCCCCCACTACCACGCCCATGCGCACACACACACTCACCTCCATTTTTCCCAATTTGTCTGAAGCACTTCCAGAAGATGTGGATGAAGGAGGCTCTGTTGTGTGGTGTGGCTTTAATGTAGTTGAATTCTCTGAAGAGGACATGATTTCCATTCTTCACACTTGTAAAACTATAAAAAATAAACACAAGGTTAAATGGTATTTACAATAAAAGCATTACAATGTACAGCAGCACACCGTTTACTTGCTGCCTAATACTTATATTCCCATTGACAGGTGCCATTAAAACCAAACTTCCCTCTGATGACAACTTTTGCCCTTTTTTTAAGCTGGCAACTCTGATGAACTTATCTTGTGCAACAGAGGCAAGTCCTTGTTCCTTTCCTGGGGTGGTCCTGATGAGAGCCAGTTTCATCATAAAGTTTTTGATGGTCTTTTTTGACTGCACTTGAGGATACTTTCAAAGTTTTTGGATTTTTTCTGAGTGACTGACTTTCATTTCTTAAAGGGTATTTTGATTTACTTAGTTGAGACGTTCTTGCAATAATATGGATTAGAACATTACTCAAATAGAGTTATTCACTGTATACCTGTAACTCTACCTCTTCACTACTTTACAACTGATGCTCTCAAACACTTTATTAAGAGGCAGAAAATTCAGGTAGCTTAATTAACTCTTGACGAGTTCAGCACAGCTGTTAACTGAAAGCCTGAATTTCAGGTGACTCTACCTCATAAAGCTGACTGAGAAAATCCAGCCAACATGTTCAAATCTGCCATCTAAGCAAGAGGTGCTACTTTAGAATCTAAAATATAAAAACATATTCTGGTTTGATTAACACTTTTTTGGTTACTAAATAATTGCATATGTTTTTCTTTATAAGTTTAAAGACCTTAGTATTAATCTACAATGCAGAATAAATAAATAAATGCTGTTATTTGTACAGGTAGACTCACTATTCTGCAAAATAGCGCACGATGCCGAACTGAATGTACTCCTCTCTGTGCTCCAGCAGCTGCGTGACCGCATCACTCAGATAGAACAGGGCATTAGTCTCGGCTGAAACACACAGCGTTAATACACGGATTACTGCTTTAAAACCGCGCCTGCAGTTAAATACTGCGATTCTGCGTTTAGTGTAATAATAAAAAAGACATAACATACCTAAATAGTCGTCTGTTGTGAGGGTAAACCGCTCTGTGTTCATTTTCATCGTCTCCTGGATACAGCCATACTGCAGCGTGCAGCTTCTTCCCACCTGTATTCCGGCAGGCCCCGCCCTGCACTACAGGGATTGGCTAGTGGTTCACACAGCTTTCAGCTGTTAAAATAAAAATAAAACTATTTTATAATTGAATGTACAAATTAAAACTGTTTATTTTGCTCCAAAAAGACTAGAAAAAACTAGAATATTTATTTATTAATGTTGTTATTCAGAATTTTAAAAGATCGTTCTAGATATTTTCCAATAAAGTGGATTACAGGGTAAATATAAATATAATGATGTTATTTTGGGTTTTAACTGTAATATCTCTTCTGTCAGCTTCACTTAGAATCTGATCCTTTTTGGGAAATATTATCTGCACATCTTCAGTTTCATCAGTTTTTCTTGTTGAATTTAATATATTTATCGAGTCTCTTAATTGTCTTAGCAATAAAAAAGATGTATCCACTATAAAGTGTATAAAGAAAAAAATACCACAATATTTTTCAAATATATAATCAATTCTGACATTACAACATCACAACTTTCTGTAAACAGAGAGCACAATTTAAAGTGATGCACACGCTATTGTTTTCATTAACATAATTTCAACTTTACATACAGCTTTTATATTAAACCCGCTGTAAACATGACCTCCTTGTATTTCAGTTAAGGAAAAGTGTAAAAATATAAATCACTGTCACATAAAAGAGTTATTTGCAGGTTTCTGACAAAAGCAGAAGCCTTTATACTAAAATTCACTCTGGCAACTTTGACATGTAAAGGTGTACAATTGTAGGAGGTGTGTTTGTCTAAAAAAAAAAAAACAAATAAAAACTTTTTTGTAATTTGTATTTTTTGTCATTTCATCTTTATCATTACTGAAGAGTCAACACATAGTACGTCTTTACGTCTTTATTAATATG
The DNA here is from genome assembly GCF_023375975.1 of Astyanax mexicanus. Classification (NCBI taxonomy): domain Eukaryota; kingdom Metazoa; phylum Chordata; class Actinopteri; order Characiformes; family Acestrorhamphidae; genus Astyanax; species Astyanax mexicanus. The sequence goes on from NC_064417.1 coordinate 7,119,543, forward strand.
ATGAGAAATAATTTCCCTTTAAAGTATAATATCATAAAAACTGTATGTGCATAGCATACATAAAGGAAAGAGCTCCAAAGTTTAAACAAATAGGAAAATTTAACGTAAGGCAAACAAAAAGAAAATCTAAATCCAATTAATATTCTATTACTACTTATTAAAAAGGATTATTTGTTAATTAATTTAAAAGAAAAGTAATATAAAATAATACACAGAAGGTAGAAGGTGTTTAAAAACTCGAATTATGAACTATAGTCCAAATATACTAATACATCTTTAGTACATGCAAGAAACTGCAAAACAGGCCACGTTATACTCTATTTCAGTCGTCTCAAAAAAATCGAAGGTATTGACATTTCAGCCTAGCAACGTGGCCAAGAAAATTTACACAAAAGGTCTATTGTAGTTTATTAATATATGTTTTTGTTCTAGTTATTTTAAAATATAGACCGATAACTATGGATATATTTCACATTCTGCCTACTAGCCAATCCCAGTGCAGGGCGGGGCTTGGTAGAAAACGGGTGGGAAAGAGAGTTCGTGACTGCAGAGGCAGAGTCATGAGTCCGGCAGCGCGATCTAGTGGTGAATTCAGGGAATGAGCTTTAATAGCATTTCATAATCTGTAGTTAAAGCTGAAGCCTAAAGACTGCATATGAAAATTCTGAGGTTATCACATATTTATTTTATAGAATGATTGGTTCATTCATCTTAGAAAAATATTATACGCAATTTAACTGTTTTTTCTACTTAAATGAATGTGAATAATGAAACAAAATTAAGCAAAATGTGTAGATGCACACGTTAAAAAGAATAAATGCTGCACAATTTAGTTTCCCTATGTCTAAGTTAGAAATTGTTTAATGGTTTTTTTTCACACGTTTATTATTTAATGAAGTTTAGTAGTATTTCATGAGAATAAAATATCAGTGCTGATAGAAGACAAGGACTACATAAAATATAAAATGTATAGTTATAGTACATTTATAACATTCAATTAGTCAAATTTACAAAAAAGTACATAAAAAACAGGAGGTAGACTACTTGTCAGCATTATTTAAACAATTATTTGGATAATTTATAATGTACAGGACCAGAGCTAGGAAAACTGCAGGGACAAAATGCCAATTTTATATACCATCTTCAAGTAACAGAATAGAATAATTTTAAGATAATTCTGAGTATGCATCAGCTTAAATCTTGAATCTACACAGACAGAGAGAGAGAGAAAGAGAGAGAGTATTATATCACTATAATCGATATAATTATTATAATTACTATAATAACAATTCAGTGGGTTTTTTGTATTTTAAAATTTCTGCATTGTACATTAATACTAAAGTCATCGAAATCATGAAGAGAAACATATACAGGTGCTGGTCAACGAATTAGAATAATTTGAAATAGTGCAATCATGAAATTCTTTGAATGCATTTTTTGTGCAGAAAGCAAATCAGGTGTTCACCGCACCTGTCCTACTCGTTAGACTAATCACAGAACTCGTTACCTGGAAAAAAATTTGCTCAGCTGAGCTTTCCAAAAGGCCCATTTAGGCCATTTAACTGTGACACTGTTGTTTTATTGAATTAGAATAATGGAGAAACTGTTTCATTGAATTAGAATAATTTTTATTATAATTACAATCATCACTTTCTCAGTATTTTGTGGCTGCCCCCTTGGCTTGTATGACTGCCTGAAGTCTCCGCGGCATCGATTTGACCGGCTTGTCGCACGTTTCCGCACTCACAGCTTCCCAGGCAGTGGCGATGTTCTGCTTCAGTTGGTCCAGCGTAGTAGGCTTTCTGTCGCGAATTTTCCGCTTGACGATGGCCCAAAGGTTTTCAATGACATTGAGGTCAGGCGAGTTGGCCGGCCATGCCAAAACTTCAAGCTGTTTTTTAGTGAACCAATCTTTGGTCGACTTTGCCGCATGAGCCGGTGCAAGATCCTGTTGAAATATGAAGTCTTCTTCGCCAAACTGTTCCTCAACAGTTGGAATTAGGAACGTTTCCAGAACATCTTGATATACGGCAGCATTGACAGTCTTCTTGAGGAAGCAGAGTTTCCCTACACCTCGAGCGGACATGCATCCCCAGACCATAACGCTCTGGGGAAACTTGACGGATCTTTTCACGCACTCGTGGTTGTAGGTTTCGCCACCACGACGCCAGACACGAGGACCTTGGTCACCGAAGGAGATGCAGAAGCGTGATTCGTCACTGAAGACCACTTTCTGCCAGTCTTCAGCAGTCCACTCGCCGTGTTCTTTGGCCCACTTCAGCCGTTTCTCCATTTGTTTCTTGTTCAGCATCGGTTTTACTGCTGGAACGCGAGATTTGAAGCCGAGTTCGCGCAGACGACGGTAAGTGGTTGATCTGGAGACGTCAGCGCCGGTCTGCTTGTTCCACAAGTCGGTGAGCTCGGAAGTGGACTTGAACCGGTTGCTGACTGCGATCTTTCTCAGCTGCTTGTTGTCGCGAGCAGAAGTTTTTCGGACGCCGGAACAGTTGGTGCGCTTGCTGCAGTTTTTCTTGAGAGCTTTGCAGACGGAAGACTGGCTGATGCCGAGCTGCTCAGCAATTTTAGTTTGGGTCAAGCCTTGTTGGCGAAGGGCTTGAATTTGAGCCACTATTCCGGTTGAGAGGTCGCGCTGCTTACCCATGATTGATTTTACAACTTAGAAATTCTACTCAACCCTGACTTTATACTGCACAGTGAACACTCTTCACAGAAAACAAAAATTCGAGCATTTATTCTAATTCAATGAAACGGTTTCTCCATTATTCTAATTCAATAAAACAACAGTGTCACAGTTAAATGGCCTAAATGGGCCTTTTGGAAAGCTCAGCTGAGCAAATTTTTTTCCAGGTAACGAGTTCTGTGATTAGTCTAACGAGTAGGACAGGTGCGGTGAACACCTGATTTGCTTCCTGCACAAAAAATGCATTCAAAGAATTTCATGATTGCACTATTTCAAATTATTCTAATTCGTTGACCAGCACCTGTAGAATTACAATTTACAATTAAGGAAATATGTAGTATGAAAAATATAATGTTAAAGTGCTGAGTAAATAAAACAAATAAGATTGATCTACTAAAAGCATGAAGTTCAGAGCCCCAGGGGTCAGGGTTGTGTCTCCGGCCTGCTCCCGCCGGCGCCTGCGCGCTGTCTGCGGCTCCTCCCTCCCATTCTCCGCCCTTGGAGGCGTTTCAAAAGGCCGGAGAAGAGAATGAGCACAGCGGCTCTGGTAGCTCCAGCACAGCGCCCTGCCTTCCCCAGCCTACTGCAGGTAACCCAGTGCTCCCTCATCTCTCTGCAGCCGATCTGAAAACAGCATAGGTGTGTCCGTGTTATCTGGGCGGAAAGCATCGCAGGGCGGCGGCGTGTGTCCGCGCTGTTCCGCTGGGTGTGTTTCCAGGGCCTGTTGTGTGTGTGTGTGTGTGTACATGTAGATATGAGTGTGTGTTGCGATTCTTTCAGTCTAACAATAGCTAGTGTGTATGTGTCGCATGTAGTTTCCACGTCACGGACTGTAATGCGGTCTCTTGTGTGAAATAATCCGTTTTAATTCATTTTTTTAAATCGTAGTGTTTGGAGTTAGACCTGAAATGTCCGTTTTGCCTCCGCTGTGGTTGCTATGTGGAGGCTAAGCTAAGCTAGCCTCGTACACTGCGTATTTACACTGGCCTGTGAGGAGCTATGTTTCATCAGTCAGACGTTTTAAAACATATTTAACTAGCTGGCTGTCTAGCTAACATGCTAACCAAGTACATTTCCTGCTTTTCTCTGATTAATTTGGTGAGTACTCTGAATAACTAATTAAGTTTATAACCTGGTTAAGCTTGTATAGGAGCTTTAATGCATAACGTTACATAGTTAGCTCGCTAGGTTTGCTAGATAGCTAGCTAAGCTAGCTACGTGTAATATCTAACGTCAAATAACGGACAGAGCTAACTAAGTTAGCTACACAACTGTCTGTACTTTTCATCTATGTGTGCATATGTTGCGTTTAAAGCTATGACTGCCTTAATTTAAAGCTAGTAATAATATATAGATAACATCTGCAGTGTGTTTTTAAGTAGAGTTAAAATAGTCTTCAATCATCCCTTTAAAACAGGACTTTATATGTTGTCAGGTATTGTGCCAGTAGCCTAACCTAACTAAGCTCGCTATCTAAGTCACAAGTATGGGGGAATTTTGTTTAAAAAGCTTAAGCTTAACGTCTGCGTGTATCTTTTATTTGGTACGCTGCTTGTGTGCAGACAGGCTGGGTCAGTAGTTCATATTCTGTATGTTTTGGCTGTCACACATTGGTCTAACGGAGGTCAGTTTGTTTACATGCTAACTAGCTAGCTGGCTAACCTAACTAGCTAACCTAACCTATATGCCTGGCTCATTCTTGTGATATAAAACAAATATAGGTTACCCAGCTAGCTGTACACCTGAATCTGTTATGAAGTCAATAACGTTATTTTTCAGATGGGTGATACTGAGCATATAGTTACAGTACCAGTCAATTTTCTACATTTTCTGTATATTAATATTAAGATATGAAAACAAATAAAATGCACATTAAGCGAAGTAGTAAATTTTCTGCTTTTCTCTGTCTAACGTTAATTCGTTTTTTAGAGTAAGTACTCTGAATAACTTACTAGCTAGTAGGGCTGGGCAATATTATATTGTATACAATATATCGTGACACAGAAATATCATGATATAAAAAAAAAACATATCATGATAATAGGACTGTTCTGTCTTAAAATTTGTCTATTATTTACTGTGAAGCTTTAGGTGTATTTATTGTATAGTTGTTTTAGTTTGCAGTTTATATGCATGCACTAAATATTCTGCAATATTATTTGCTGCATTATATTATTTTATGCTATATTATTTATTCTGCCACATTATGATTATTCAGTTATACTATTATACTATATTCCTGAAATGAATTAATTATTTTAGTTTTTCTATATCGCCAAGTATATTGTTATCGCAAAAATACCCTGAAATATCATGATATTATTTTAGAGCCATATCGCTTTATAACCTAGCTAACGTAAGCTTATTTAGAAGCTAGCGTTATAATGCATACATATTTAGTTAGCTAGCAAGCTAAACTACATAGGTTACCTTTCTGTACATTTAATCTACCTGTGCATATGTTGCGTTTAAAACTAGTCAAATATAACACCTGCAGTATAAGTAGAGGATTTAGGTACGTTTAAAATAACCCACTGTCCTCTCTGTGAAACTGGACTTATGATATATGCTATCCTATAGTTTCCAAGTAGGTACAAGTATCGAATTTTATGTTACAACACGATTAACATGGCTAAAGAGGCTTTTTGTTGGAAAAGTGTCCTATGAAAGCAACGTATGCATATATCTATATCTTATTTGTTATACTGCTTATGTGCAATTATGGTCATATCTGTTGGCTGTCATACATTGTTCTGGACAAAAGGTCAGTTTGTTTATATGCCATCCAACATTCCTCATTATATAAAACAATTAATTTAAAGCAATACACCTGATAATATTTTATGATGTCAATATTTGGGTGATACTGAGCAAATACAGTACCAGTCAAAGGTTTGGAGAGATCATTTCTCAATCAGTGTATTTTTTATGATCTTATTTTTACATTGTAGATTAATATTAAATACATAAAATGTTTAATTAATTAAGTGACTTATTTAAATATGTACCTGACCTAAACCCAACTGAGATGAGCTGGAAAAGATGCAACTATTGTTCCGCACCTCCAGAAACTCCTTCAAGAAGCTGAGAGAACTATCCCAGGTGACTCTCCCTCATGAAGACACTGAGATTAAAATATCAAGAGTGTGCAGATCTGTCCTCAAAGATAAATGTGGCTACTTAGAACAATCTAAAGTATAAAACGTATGTTCTGCTTTAATACTTTGTTTACAAAATATTTCCACATGTGTTCCTGTATAGCTTTAATGTCTTCTTTTGACTGGTACTGTACATCATCATGATATTTTCTAAATAATCAGCGTATCAGGTAAGGTTAAATGTGCTATTTAACAAAAACAGTGAATCTCTCAGTTCCTGTGTGGTACTTTTTCATGCTAGACTTACAAACTTACAAAGGTTCCTGAAAAATTAATATTTCTGTTGGACTGTTTTGTTCTTTATACAGCTTCTTTTCATAGTCTTCTTGTGTGCGGTTGACATTAGAAGACTTAAAGGATCTGCTGCTAATGTTTTTGCCCAAGACACCACAGGACACCTTTAGACGTCTGGTGGAATCCATGCATTGATGGCTCAGAGCTGTTTTGGCTCCTGGTGTGTTTATCACTTAACTTTACGTATTGACAAACGTAAAAAAAAAAAGGTTTGTTGTCTATAAATACGGCTCTGTATTGGATTTCCCAGCACAGCAATGGTTTTACTGCCTGTATGTTGGCGTTCCCCTGTCGTATAGTTTATATGGGATGTTCGTATTGACCAAAGGGTTTTCTAATGTGAAGAAAAGTCGTGATGGTGATAGTACACTTGCTTTGTGCTGCTTTGTGTTCGATAAGGGGTTTGTGAGTTGTTTTTTTTTTGTGTTTTTTCCAGTGGTTATTTCCCAAGTACTCTCCACAGTAGTGCTGTTTGGTGAAAATCGATATGAAACGTGAAATAATCGTTTCATGCGGATGTGCATTAAGGAGCATTAAGCACACCACTCTTCTCAGCTCCAGTAGCTGTCGTTTATGATCCGGAGATGCTTGTCAGGACTTTGCATTGACAGTGTGTTGTTTTTGCCAGTCTACTTTGTGATGAGTCTTATTGGTTGATAAATGCCACAATATTACAACCTAATAAATTTCTCTTGACCACGGCAACAACCTTATCTGTGTGCTGTAATGTTATTGTAATGTCAGGTATTGTGGGTAAAAGAGAGGTTTGTACATCCATGTGCAAAACTGCAATAGATAGTTTTCCCATCCCTGTGAGGCATTGTTGTTGTTGTTGTTGTTATTGAAATATGGTAACAAATAAGAGAGCCATCTCATCTCTCTGTATTTTAATGCCATGTTATGATGAATGTTTGTGTGCCAGTTTCTTTCTTTGACTTTCTTTGGCTTTGACCTAAAATGACCAATGACATTCTTTCAGTGCTCTTCTCCCCTAGGCCTATATTATTAAGATGAGCAGTAGAGAGAAGAGGCAGGCATTATGATATTTATTTTTTTTGTATTATGCTTTTTCAGTATAAAAATTGTAAATATCATCCTTCTTTATAAAACCTTGACTGTGCATTCAGTTTCAAACCAAACAAAGAGTTTGAAATATTATAAGCATATTTGAAAATTGACTTATTGACAAGGAGATGCTGTTTCGCTAAATAGATTTGTTCATTAAGTACAACAAAACGGGTGCTTTACATCATCTACACTGTATATTTGTGTTCCTTTATGTATAACATTAATATTTTGCTGTCTCGTTTGTGGTATGAAGACAACAATGATGATTATGATTGATATTGGCCTTTATCATAGTTCTGAACAGGTTTTCTGTACAAATTAGTCTACAAAACTCTCAGTCATTTTCATTTGTCTTTTGTTTTTCAGTTGAACAGATAAGGCAAACGCAGAGGAGCCGCCATGGGGGACGACAGCGAGTGGATGAAACTACCCATTGACCAGAAATGCGAACACAAGGTGATTTGAATCTGATTTTTCTAATTCATTTTCTTTTTCTGAAAAGTCATGTACTTGTTGAACAAGCTTTGGCATTGTTCATTGGGCTGTTTCTACCACAGCTCTCTACCACAACTTAGAATTTTTTTACATGTCCTTTAACAGGCAGAGCAGAGAGTCTGGTGGAAGCATTGTTTTACTTGTACAGTAGTTTTAGCTTGTTTGAGCTACATAATGTAATGAAACACATTTATTTTGGACAATAACTTAAACATCTTTATTTTAGAAGAATTGTCAAAAAAGAGATAGGGTCACATCAGTGTGCATCTGAGAAAATATTGTCATCAACATCTGTACAAGCAGAAGTTAAAATGAAAGAATTCCAGACCAACATAGCTCTAAAACATTAGCAGAGGTACTACACCCTGTAAGATTGCTGTTGTTCTCTGCCTTGGAAAAATAATAGGCCAGAGTAGGATCCATTTGATCAATAACAGTCTTGGAAGTGGGTCACTCAGACAGTCTTAACCATGATCCCATGTTTAGATGTATTTTCATCTCAATAATTTTCCTTCTCCTATTAATCTCTACCAAAGGTATGGAAGGCCAGACTGAACGGGTATGAAGAAGCGCTGAAGCTTTTCCAGAGGATAAGCGACGAAAAGAGCCCTGAATGGGGAAAATATCTGGGACTTATCAAAAAGTTTGTCACAGAGTCCAATGCCGTGGCTCAGCTGAAAGGCTTGGAGGCAGCACTTGTTTTTGTTGAAAATGCACACGTAGCTGGAAAGTAAGTAACTTCCTATTGGTTTCTTTGCTTGGAGGGAATACCTTGCATGCGGGCATTTCTGTTAACAGAGCAGGACAAGCTGTTATTTATTAATGTCAAATGCTTTAATCACATGTTGTATAGCCTGAAAGTGTAGCCTAATGTATTGTTTATTCAAAAAAAAAAATGGGGTGTGCTTATGAAAACATGGGCATCTAGACTGATAAGCCATAACCTAAAAAACACAGATAAATGAATTTAATAACATTAGTTTTCAAAGCTCCGAATGGTCCAGCGGTCTAAAGCGCTGCCGCTATGATCGAGAGATTGCTGGTTCGAATCCTGTTCATGTAGCTTGCCCTCAGCTGCCGGAGCCCTGACAATTGGCCTTGCTCTCTCTGGGTGTGTGGATGGTGCTCTCTCCCCTCATCACTTCACGGGTGATGTCGGATCAGAACAAGGCATCTGTGAGCTGATGTATCAGAACCGTTTCGCTGTGCTTATCATCCGAGTGTGCTGTGATGGCCTTGTAAATTGAGGAGAAAATGAGATAAAAACTTGAAATACATTTTAAAATAAGTAGTTTTTGAAGTTGATCTGTTGAAGCAGGAATAATAAGCAAGTGTAAGAATCTAAAACACTTTGACAAAGAAGCAAACATCTACAAAACTTTGAACGAGTATTGTGGAGTGTGATGCAGTACTGGAGTGTTCCCAGTATGTGGTGGTCAGTACCTACCTGAAGTTCTCCAAGGAAGCAGAACTGGTAAATCAGTGATGGGGTCATGGGCACACAAAGCTCATTGATGAGCATTGAGAACTCACCTCAAAAATTACATGTCTTAAGGTCAAAAGAAACTGCTGTTTAATGCATGATGCATGCTAGAAAGCACAAAACACCTCCAGGGGTCTTGTTGGCCCATCCCTTAATGGGTCTGAGCTGTTTTTGTTACACAAGCGAGTCTACATAAGACATACATAGACAAAAGACAATTGCTTTTATTGTTATTTTGGCTGATCTGTGTAAACTGTGAAAATGGGTATAGGCAAGTTATGGCTTAGGCCATCATTACATTGAATAGTGTTGGGTGCACAGTTAACGTTAGCCCTGGGCCTTACACACCTTTAGATTGCTAAGCAGAGGTTCTGGTTGGATTCTGGTTGTGACATTGTGCTTTTGCTCCCTTTTTGCTTTGTATGGAAAACAATTAGTTGAGAGAATGTATTGTTGAGTGTGTGTGTGTGTGTGTGTAATATCAATAGAGGAGAAATCTGATCCCTGATGAAAGTACAGCTATTTAGAGCGAGAGAGTGAGAGAGAGGGAGGCAGTCATCAGACCCATTAGTCATTGTTTGTTTTGGCAAACAGAAAGTTCAGAAAGGAGCAGATGCTGCTCTCACATTTGAATTTGCTGGCCACTTTATTAGAAACCCCTGTTATCTTGTGCTTCCACTTGCTGGCCATTTTCTTAGACTGATTAAAGCACCATCACTCCAGAAAGCACAGTTCCACTGCTCTACAGCTCAATGATGGAGGGATTAATGCCCTTTAGTTACAGATTTATACATGGTGCCAATAGGTTAATGGGTAATGTTATATTCACTCCAGAGAGTTCTATGCTATTGCCAGTGCTTTAGGGCTGCACGATATATTGCTTAAGCACAGTCATCCCGATGTGCACATGCTCGAAAGTAACATCTCAGGACGTGCAATGTCATTTAAGGCAATTAAATCAAACGCATCATGTTGCAATGTTTTGATTCTTGACACAAGAAGTAGATACACAGCGTTGTCCCTGCGTCTGTGTAAGTGACAGGCTGCAGCTGCCTGAGGTGCGTGATGGGGAGGCACAGTTCAGCACAGTTTTGTGCAGTTATTTCCAGTTACAGCTGAATTTACGCTTTTAATTATAGAAAAACACTCTTATTTACCTTTTAAAAAGCCATTTAATTGCCTGATTAAAGGGCCGATTACTGTTGTTTTGCTGTTTTTCTCAGCTTGTGTTTCCACCCACTGGCCACTTCACTAGAAACTTCTGCTTTGTGTTTTCAGTTAACTCTCTTATCAGTAAGTGTTAATTCATTTGCCTGTTTATCAGACTGTCGCCGAAGACAAAGGTTCTATAAGCTTTGACGTAGTGAAACGTCCAGTCTAAATGTCAGATGGAGCAGTGTTCTGTGTTTTTTTTTTTTTTTTTTAACCGGCAGCAGAGATGTGCATTACGCAGTGTTTCTGTGGCTGCTTGTCTAACTATAGCTGGAATGGGTGGAACCTGGTCAGGCACTGTCTCTTCCATCAGGTCCGCTTTAGGCCATTGATTGTTTTGGTTAGCTTCATCTATGGTGGCCATATGTGACCTCAGCCAGTGTTCTGTGTGTGAGTGTTTTTGAGCGGAGTAGTTGGGACGATGTGTTGAGTTACAGAGGTACTTTGGGTGGATTCAGCAGCTTAATTAAATATTTAATCATTACATCACATGACTGCTGTTCATGGGTGGGGATGGGTTGCTCTAAGGACAGATGTTTGGTTAGGTCGCTTCTAGAGTTTCTACATTTTAAAATATGCATTGTTTGCTAGAGGTGCACAATTTTGTTTTTGTTCTATCAAGCGATTAAGAAAATTAAACTAATAAATTACATGTTCTTAATCACTTTCTTGACTTTTTGCTATGAATTTTAAACTGTATGATTCAATTGAATTTTGGCAGAGTAGGTTTAAACATTTTAAATTAGGCAAAATTAATAATAGATGTATTAATAAATAATAAAAAATATTTAAAGGTGTGATTTCTCTAGAAACCGTTTGGTACTGGCGCTTTTTAAAATACAGTGTATCACTCTGTTGCATTTGTGTACTGCTTGTGAAACTGTTAATTTATTCCCATTGCCTGCATCAACCAATACAAAAAAATGGACAGAACAGACTGACTTTGCCCACCTTGTCTTGCGACCGCCCTCTGCAGGGTGGGGCATATTAAAGACAAGCTGTTTTCATGTCAGGAATATTCATGAGTAAGAACCGAAATCCTGTCGTTTTCCCAGCCCACTCCTCCACTGAACTAAAACTGCCTGAAACAGAAGCAGCGGAGCACTTCTTTAAAAGAAATGGCTCAGTGGGCATTCATTCATACCAGAGACCACTGCAAAAGTAATAAACATGTTTCAACTAGTTAAAAGCAACTGGAATCATGCTGTAGTGCCTTTAGTAGCGGTATAGCAGCAACAATATGAATGATCTTGCACATTTCACCTCACAACAGTCTAGGGCTGGACCCGAATATTCGGGTATTCGGATATTCGTTCGTTGAGTAGGTATTCGGTTTTTAATTTTGGTATTCGGATATTCGTTTTTTTTCTACTTTCCAGAGCTCCACCTCACTCTAACCACTTCTGTTCTCGCGGGTCCCGTCAGAATATCTTGCGTGCGGGACAGAACTGAACTGTTATTGGCTGGAGCGGGAGTTTAATCCAGACGACAGTGTTGGGAGTAATGGCGTTAAAATAAACGGCGTTACTAACGCCGTTACTTTTTTCAGTAAGGAGTAATCTAACTAATTACTATGACTGTAACTATAACGCCGTTACCATTTTCGACACTCCGTTACTGCACGTTACTTTAGCAGCTGAATGAACTTTTTTTAAACTTTGCGCATACAGACAAAGAGCCCTATCATACACCCCGCACAAGGCGTGTAGCGTGGCGCTTTGCCACCCGTCAACAGTCTATTTTTAGGCCTTGCACGCGTCCTTAAAATAGCGTTGGACTTTGGAATATATTAACACCGATGGGCGTGGTGGTCTGGAAATGATGTGTGTTGAGGTAAATTTCTGGCGTGTTTCTATCTTGGCGGCGGAAAAAAGCTTAGCGCGATTGCTCACCCTGCGCTCCAAAATACTCCATACCATCACATCTTTACCACATAAAAATAAACCACACCCAGAGCCTTCAGCAATCAACTATGAAAAAATATATATACTTAAAAATCTGCACTGTAACTATAAATTATTATTAGTTATATTTATTTCTGTCAGTTATAAGGATTTATATTTATGTTTAGTACACAGACTAAATAACTGTAACTAGGCATTCTGCTGTTTAAAAATTTCAACAGATGCTTATTCTCACTCAAATGCTGGAGTTTTGAAATGGAAAATTAAAAGAGAAAATAACTTTGACTGAACATAAATTTATTTTAGTTAACTTTGCTATTATTTAACTGAATTTCACTTTTATATCTGAAAAATAAAGCACATTGTCAATCTGGCGCGTGGTGCTGCCCGTCAATTACATAAAACTTAAAACATTTGAAATACACAGAAATATAAAGCTATATGTTAGCATTCGTTTCTTATCACCAGGGCAAATTTATTAAAATATTAAATATATTAATTCATGAATTAAAATCTCGTCCAGCACTCTGAAATGTCAGGCACGCAAAGTGGTGCTTGGCGCAGCGGCGCGGCATTGCGCGCAGAATAACCTCTGTCTTCTAAAAAAAGTTTTTATAAATAAGATCTGACAAGTATACTAAAATTAATGTTATTAAACTTACTAAAGCCAACAAATGTACTGTTAATTAAAATCAGGCAAAATGCGCTGCGCCTCTCTCTCTCTCTCTCTCTTTCGCAGCGGGAGATGAATTCAGCGCGAGGCTATAAATAATTTACAACTCAGTTCAGTTAAATAAAAATAAGTAAGGACCTGTAAGTTAATCAAATATTGTCAAATATAAAGGATAGGTTGAGGTTTTGGTGAGCTGTTTTCATGATTTGAAACTGAAACTAACCGAAACTTTTATTATTCTGCGCAAAAAGCCTGTGATTGTTTTAAATGAGTTTTTTAATGGATTTAAATGAGTTTTTTTAACGGATTGTTGTTTTTGTCCATTCTTTTGTTTTGTTTATATATACATTTATTTCTTTGAGTGTTGTTTGGTTTGTTTAATTTTTATCCCCAGACGCGTATTTGTTTTTTCCGTTTTTTTTTTCAGTATTACATGTCTTAGTAATTTTCTTTGGTCCTGTGGAGTTTTTCGTTTCTTATTTTTTTTTATTCGTTAGACTATATTTTTGTCAACATTTTGGGTTTATTTTTGTTTGTTATTTTTCTAATAATAATAGTAATTACATCATTTATTTTCTTTATTTATTCTTACGCAGCAGATAAGACGCGGTGTGCGGCAGCAGAAATTCCGGGATGAAAACACAAAGAAATCTGGGCTAAAAACACAGAAAAAATATGGGGTGAAAAACAAAAATCCGGGATAAAAACACCAAAAATCCGGGGTGAATATGTCTTAAGGGGGCCGTGATTTTCTTTTTTTTTTTTACCTCTTTTTTTACCTCTTTTTTTAAAAACGAATATTCGAATATTCGCTTCGAATCAGTGCCGAATATCCGGAGCTCAAAAAACGCTATTCGGGCCAGCCCTACAACAGTCATACAAGTCATACATATGACATTTAAGTCATACAATTTAACCCAGATCAGCCAAAATAAGTTATAAATTGTCAGACTTTTTTGTTGTACACCCCTGATAAACATGAGTCAGTGTTGTTTTACTCCTGTTCTACAGACCAGTGTTCCCAATTTGGGTTGCAAAGTTCCCCTGCAGTGTTTTTCCTGCTCTGACACACATGATTCAGCTCATTCAGGTCATTATGAAATTGGCACAGGAAGACGCTGTGATGTGTGGAGCAGGGAATGAATAGGCCCCAGGCTCATGTCAAACTCAGAGTAAGAAACAACACTGATCCGAAATCAGTGATGAACAAAACACGCAAACCGATCTCAGGTCAGCGTTCTTATTCTAAATCTAAGAGATCAAGAACCCTGGATTGAGAGACTGGTTGAAAAACACAATAAAGAATTTAACTTAAAGTTATGTTTCAGAATATAATCAGATTTACGCACTTTTGCAGCTCACTCCAAATGTATTTAGATTATTATTATTATAAATTATTATTTATAATAATATATATTATAAAAATTATTATAAATTATTATTTCATACTCCAGGTAATTTCAGTTGATTAGCAGCTTACACAAAACATATATCTATTAAAATGTATGCTTACCAGGGAACCTTGGTAATGCAGCATTTTGTCAAGCTTTTGTAATGTTCTGCATTGTCTCTCAAAATGAAATCAGCTTTCCTTGAAAAATGAGTTACCTTTTTAAATGCTGTCAAACTTCAAATACAAGCTGAGAAGGCTAAAGGTTTCTATGTAGAACTGCACTGTGGATTTTGAAGTAGGAATACAACCATAAAGCTGCTTATCTATTGCTAAAAATGATAGCTTTCTGACTGTCATTGCTGTATTTTTGGTGGTAGTTAAACATGGTCTGTGTTTTTTTTTTTTTAATTTATTTATTTACTTATTTTTTGTGTGTCTATGCTGTGCTCTAATACTAACTGTATCAGGCTGAGTGATGTACTCTTAAGAGAGGAATCCGGTTAGTGGTGTTAAAATGGTGTACCTTGCTTTCTTTTAAAGACACGTTGGTTTTACATATTCTCCAAATATTTGAGTTTGAGTGAGATACAGTTTTAAAGCAGCAGACTTTAATGGGTTTCTGCAGCCGTGCCCAAGTTTAGTAGTTTTATCTAGGGGTTAAACAAAAAATTGCAGCATCCTGTGACTGAAGAGCCTCATGCAGAGCTCACAAATATTTTATGATAATCAGACACGTTGGAGACCAACTATCAGCAGCATATTCAGACTGAAAATCATCCAGGTCTGATACACACCCAATAGATTTTTTTTTTCATCTCTAAAAATATGCACATGGTGAATGGTGCCAGAAACCACATCAACATGTTTTGAAAGTTTGAGGCAAGTGCATGGTGATTTAGTCATGCAGTTTAATGATGAGTTTTTTTTTTTTTTTTTTTTTTGTGTTTGTGCTTTTTGATTGCAAGGCAGTCAATCAGAACTGGGCTCATTTATTTTTTTGTTAGTTACCATAACATAATCTTCAAATTCATAATTTTCAAACTTTTAAAGTGCCCCCAAGGCAACACCCATCAAGAATGCTGTGGGGAATTTGAGCTGTTTATTGGCTCTTTGAGGCTAACTAGGTTTGTCTGCCTGTATAATCATCAGCAGAGACGTTCAGTGATGAGTAATTCAGTGGCATTCTTGTCTTACAGGACAACGGGAGAAGTGGTATCGGGTGTAGTAAGCAAAGTCTTCAACCAGCCTAAAGCTCGAGCCAAAGAGCTGGGAACAGATATCTGCCTCATGTATGTAGAGATCGAGAAAGCTGAGATTGTTCAGGATGAGCTCATCAAAGGCTTGGATAACAAGAACCCGAAGATTGTAGTGGCCTGTATTGAAACACTAAGGAAAGCTCTTAGGTGAGTCTGGCTGATTTGTTATGTAATAATAAGCGAGAACAATGCAGCCTGTGTTAACTGAGGTCATTCAGAAGAACAATGGAATAATAAGACTGCTTAGGCCCAGTTGTGGATTTTCAACGTTTATTTATTAAAGCAAATGTGTTTTTACAGTTCCAAATTCATAAATAATATATATATATATATATATATATATATATATATATATATATATATATATATATATATATATATATATATATATATATAAGCATGCAGTACCAGTCAAAAGTTTGGACACACCTTCTCATTTAATTTCTTTTTTTTTTTTATATATATATAAATTCTTCTTAGTAGCCACATTTATCTTTGAGGACAGATCTGCACACTCTTGGTATTTTAATATCAGTGTATTCATGAGGGAGAGTCACCTGGAATAGTTTTCAGCATCTTGAAGGAGTTTCTGGAGGCGCTGAACAATAGAAGCTCCAGCTCACTCAAAGCACGCCTCTCCGTTCATCAGGTTTAGGTGAGGGGATTGTGGAGGACAAACCCCTTTTCTCTTTAATATTTAATTCCAGAAGTGTCTCTTAATTGTTTTTGTGTATTTTTAATAACGTACAAATGTAACAATCTAGATAAACATTGAATGAGAAGGTGTATCCAAACCTTTGACTGGTACTGTGTTCATTCAATTTCTTGCTGTCCTAACAAATTTTTCATTATAAAGTAAAGCAATGCTCTTCTTAATTTAGCTACTGTGCTCAAATATTGTGGCCAAATTCAAACCTGAAATGATGTTCAATTTGGTACATTAACAACAATTTTACAATTATGTATTTCCTATGTTGCCCTTCATTTTTAGTGAATTTGGTTCCAAGATCATAACCCTGAAGCCAGTAGTCAAAGTGTTGCCAAAGCTGTTTGAGTCTCGAGAGAAGGCTGTGCGAGATGAGGCCAAATTGCTAGCAGTAGAGATCTACAAGTGGATTCGAGATGCTTTGCGAACCCCTCTGCAGAACCTCAACTCAGTGCAGGTAAGACAAGACCCTCTGCCTTTACAGCAGTCTGCTGTTTGATCAATCTGTAGACGAACCCTGAAACAAACATGCCTAGATGTTCCCTATAAGCTCTATAAGACTCTCAAGAGCTTAAAGGTACATCTGAAGAATCCTTGTTGTTCCATGAACAGATGCAATGAATAGGAAACAGAAGGCAAGGTAACTTCTGTTGCAAACTGTGAGCTCATACATCCAGCTAGTCGTTATATATTTTTATTTTTAATTTCAGGACATTAAAACACAGTAAGGCCCAATCCCATTTCACCCCTTGCCCTTGACCCTACGACTTAACCCTTCCCAGCCTACACATCTAGGGGTAGGGTGTCGCGATTCTTATTAGGCTGAAGGGGTAGGGGGGGATATGTTCGAGCTACATGGCCCTTCAAACAGAGATTTTTCAGAGGCACACTCCAAACAGAGGACTATGAGAATCACTGGCCCCCAAATTTGAGTATTTTCCTGAAAAATGATGATGACCACTGTATTTTCATAGTTTACTGTGTAGCTTAAATGTTCTGTGTCCATTCTCTTTATGCCAAGCATAAAAACTTGCAGGTACTTCATCTGAGTAGCTAGCTAGCTAACTAATTTTCCAATTCCACCTTAATTGGTGCAACAGACTGCAGAGGCTGCAGCATTTAATGTGGAACGGAAAAATAAAATAAGATAATAAAGGCTATTTTCTGCTAATCTTTACAGAGAAATTAAGGAATTGGCAATAATTATTAATTGCTGCACAACCTTTTTCCATCCCAATTCTTAGGGAGAGGATTACACTCGAAAACAAGGGGTTAGGATACAAAAGAGAATTGGGATTGTGCCTTTGACTCATTCTTTTAAGCTGTGTTCATAACAGTAACACATGAAATAGATAAAATATGTGAAGTATATGTATTTCTTGTAAGCTATGTAATTTAATATAAAATTTAATTTTATTCATAAGATGGTTTGAGTGATATGTCATTATTGGCTTGGTAAAAAGGCTTATTGTTTATTGTTTCCCCCCTGAGTGTTTTATTGTTTCCTGCCCTGACTAAAGAGTTATGTGTATCTGTGTGTGTTTTGTTCATGTCCACAGTTGAAGGAGCTGGAGGAGGAATGGGTGAAGCTGCCCACAGGCATACCAAAGCAGAGCCGCTTCTTACGCTCTCAGCAGGACCTGAAGGCCAAGTTTGAGCAGCAGCAGGCAGCCGGGAGTGATGAGGCCGATGGTGCGACCACTTACCTCTATTGCACACTGTTTTGTATACAATCCAACTGTCTGGCTGGGGCTGCACAGTAGATTTCTGTTAATATTGTGGTGTTGAACTATACAGAGACCTATTTACAACTGTAACACCAAGTATAAAGGTTTGAATACAGCTGGAATATTTTCTATTTAAAACATTCTTTTAACTCAGTCATTTTGTTTTGTCTTGTAAAACCTTTTGTATCTTCAAAATGGCAACTTTACAAGGAAACTAACTTCATACATTTCTAAACAAGAGGTCATTCAAACTTACTGTACAGCTTTTCTATTGGTCTGTTCATCATAACATTGGGACAAGGTAAAGAAAAGTAAACTTCTAAATTACTTTTTTTTATATACATAATGTGATTCACAAAAAAACTTATTTTTTATTTTAAGTTCTTCATTGTAGTACTGTTGTTTTGTCCATATCATGTAGCCCTGGCTGGCATAGTGCAACACCAGAACTATATAATTATAGCTGTATCGTGCACATTTTTTTTTTGTTTTTTCCTTTTTATTGGGCCTAATGATAATATTAATCTTACATCAGCACAGTATTGAGTTTATTAATGTTTTAATTTAGATTATTGTAGTAATTATGATGTTGACAAGGATGAGCATCAGCACTGTTGATCTTAAGTTTTTGGTTTAGGGCAATGTAAATTTAAGCAAGAAAAAGGTGTATTATGTTTTGTTTAGTTTTACTGGCTCCACATTCCATGTCTTCCTAGAACAGCTGAATACAAATCTTACTGTGTCCTTGTAGGTGATGATGATGAACAAACTGATACACGTGTTGATCCTTATGAGCTTCTGGAAGCTGTGGAGATTCTTTCCAAATTGCCAAAAGACTTCTATGACAAAATTGTAAGTTTAATCCTACATATATTTGTTTATAATTTATATAAAGGCATTCACTGCCTTGAATGCCTTGAACATTGTTTATAGCCTTGATTGTTTATGCATCACCTCTCCCTCTTTCTTCCACTGTAGGAAGCAAAGAAATGGCAGGAAAGGAAGGAAGCCTTGGAAGCAGTGGAAACTCTCACAAAAATCCCCAAGCTGGAGAGTGGAGATTATGGGGACTTGGTCCGAGCACTGAAAAAGGTAACTGCTTCTGGCCTTTTTCCATTCGCTACACAAGTCTGTTCTCTCCTAATGAGGATGCATCGATGCTGTTTGTTTCCAACAATACAAGTACATGAATTTTTGTATTCAACTGTACCGATAACAATACCTACTTAGAAATAAGCAGTCAGGAACATTATTTAATGGTGTAGTTTTTAGTGTAAAGTATTGCAGTGCAATTTTAAGATTTGTTGAATCATGGTAATTTTGTTTAATAATAATAATAATAAACGTTTCTTTTTACTTTCTCAAGCGAGCAGAAATTATGCCTAGATAAAAAAAAAGAGAAAAAAATAGAGGTTAGTTTTACTTTATGGGGGTATGTTAATATTTCCAGTGTCATCATGTGACATCAGGACCATATTAGCTATTTAGAAATATTTGGAGGGGTGGGTGAGGTTGTTGAAACAGCATTTTTAAAGATTCACCTTTTTACCTGTGTTTTTTTTTTTTTTTTTACTGCCTGTGGACTTGGATGTATAAACTATTTGGTTTAGTTGGTGTGGCGCAGTAAATAACACCACTACCTGCTAGTGAGTGATCTCATCATGTGGGAGACCAATAAGAGTCCTTGGGCAAGACTCTTAACACTACATTGGCCCACCTCCATAACAGTAATAACCTTGTAAGTCACTGGATAAGAGCGTCAGCTAAATGCCATAAATGTAATGAAAACTCTTTAACCACAAGTTGGACGAGGTTCCACTCTGAGTTCAGCTCCCTGGTGGTCTTAGTGTCGGCATGGGGGGGATAAATGAGGCGATAAGAGATTCGTCTTGCCGAATCTCCGCAGCTTCAGGATACTTCATGAATTATGGTTTGCTGAGCTGTTGGGGTTTAGACAGTAACATTGTCTCTTGCTCTTTCTGTCTGCTCTCTCGCTTGTGCTACATCCTGTTCAGTGTACCGTGCTGTAGATCTGGGACTAAATACAAGTACATTTAACGTGGTATTGGTCTAGAATATTAGTATTGGTATTCATGCCGGTTGGGCAAGCTTCACAGCAAAATGGTACTGTAGTATTTTAATTAATTTTAAAGTGTCACTGTTAAACTAATTCAGGAGTTAATCTCTTTTCTAATGTAACTTATTCTCTATTCTACAAAAAACCCTACTTTTTAATACCTACAACAGCACATTTTAGCTGGAAACTTTAATGCGCATTAAGACGTGACTTAACGTAAAGTGTTTTCCAAAGCTTTTCCAACCTAGCCACTGCAGCTATGAAAGAGCAGATTTGTGGGCTGAGTATGGAGTATAGACAGATGTTTTTGAAAAGTGGAGATCCCCAGTGGATTAACCTGCTGATAATGTTTTTTATTTTTTTACTTTGTAGGTTGTTGGCAAAGATGCCAACGTGATGCTGGTGACTTTAGCAGCCAAATGCCTTGCTGGACTGGCAACAGGACTGAGAAAGAAGTTTGGAACATATGCAGGCCTTGTAAGCAGAGATCTTTGGAGACTTCTACAGTTCACTTAAAATATTGACTTGACTGGCTGTAAATAGCGCTAACCTATTACTGTAAAGATCTTTCCTGCATTTAACTTTTTTTTTTTAACACTTTTTTTTTTTTTTTTTTAACTGTTTTTCTATTTTTCATTACCTCAGAAATAAACAGCCTGTTTTTGTCACTGTTGGCCAAATGCAATACATTGGTCATATCATTCAACTGTATCTAAATGCTGACTAAAATGCTACATTTGTTTTTAAAGGTGGTGCCAACCGTTCTTGAAAAGTTCAAGGAAAAGAAACCTCAGGTGGTCCAGGCTTTGCAAGAGGCCATTGATGCCGTCTTCCTAACTGTAAGATTTCTTAGAACTTCACTTTTAGAACTTCACTTTCACTCTCCTAGCCTGAATTTAGTATCAAGTTGCTTTTTCTTGTGATTCTCTTTCTAGTAATATAATATTTACTGTGTACTGTCTGTCACCTGTGTTAGGCAGTTGGGATGGTATATCATGTGACCGTAACACTATTGATATGTTCTTACTTCTCTGTAGACGACACTACAAAACATTAGTGAAGACGTGTTGGCTGTGATGGATAACAAGAACCCGTCAATTAAACAGCAGGCCTCACTGTTCCTGGCCCGAAGCTTTCGTCACTGCACTCCCTCCACTCTGCCAAAGAGCGTTCTGAAGCCACTTTGTGCGGCCTTCCTGAAGGTGAGAATTTTCTCATTTTATTGTTATTCTCCAGTGATATCCAAAAAGGAGAAGAAATAGCATCTTTATCATTGATTGCTACTGTAAGATTGCTGCTAACTGCACTGTGTAACTTTGGTGAAGCAGCACCACACCCTCCAGAGCTGTTTGATTAATTAATTAATTGATTGATTAATTGATTATTAACTTGTCATAGTGTAAAATCATGTCATATTATTTGATCAACTCAGTCCACATGCTTATTGTACTCTGTTTGTCTAGAAATGCATATGTTAACTGTGTCACAGAGCATGAATTACACTTCCTAAGTCTTAGGAAAAACAGCTACTCTCACATAAGCTTGCTCTAACATTTTTAGTACTTAGTGATGAGTGCTTTCTGAATTGTACTACAACTGACATACCAGTTTTTCTTTATTGTGACCAAAAACATCAATGTGTACACACTACCAGTCAAACATTTGGACACACCTTCTCATTCAGTGTTTTTTTTTTCTTTATTTAATTTATTTTCTACATTGAAGATTAATATTTAAGACATCAAACCAATTAAGGGACAGAATTGTAAAGATACAAAGAATTACATAGTAAACAAAAAGAAGTTGGTGATTTATGATGAGCTGGAGCTTCACAGCATGAAGGAAAAGCAGCAACTATTGTTCAGCACCTCCAGGAACTCCTTCAAGATGCCGAGAAAACTATTCTAGGTGACTCTCCCTCATGAAGACACTGATAATAAAATACCAAGAGTGTGCAGATCTGTCCTCAAAGATAAATGTGCTACTTAGAAGAATCTAAAGTATAAAACATACATACTTTTAACACTTTGTGTTTAAAGAATAATTTAGCATGTGTTCCTGTATAGCTTTATTATAATCTTCAATATTAAATTTACAATGTAAAAAATCATGAAAAGAATGGAAACACATTGAATGAGAATGGGTGTGTCCAAACTATGTGAGTGGTACTATTTATATGTATTGTTGTAAACATTAAAATGTGTTTAGACTGCTTTCAAATAGGTTTTATTGATCATGCATGTAACTATTAATATAAATTGTTCATATACAGCAATAATAATATTAATAACAAAAATAATCTAAAACATTTTGCCTTCTCTGTTTTGTCAAACAGCAAGTAAACGATTCTGCTCCGGAAGTGAGAGATGCTGCATTTGAGGCACTGGGAACTGCCATGAAAGTAGTGGGAGAAAAAGCCGTTAACCCATTCCTGGCTGACCTGGACAAACTTAAACTGGATAAGGTAAAAGGGGGGTGGTTATTAGACTGAGAAATTTCAGTGTGGCCTTTTGGGTTTATGGATTTTATGAATCTTTTTATAAGAGGTAGTTTTAGCCTAGTCCAAAATATTTGCATTTACAGTTGACGACTTTGTCATTTCTGGATAAGTATGAATATTTCTGTTGATCTTTTTCACACACAGATAAAAGAATGTGCAGATAAAGTGGAGCTTGCTGGTGGGAAGAAGGGGGGAGGAGGAGGGGAAAAGAAGGAAAAACCTGCAGCTAAAGCTCCTCCTGTAGAAGAGCCTCCCCCTAAACCTGCAGCTGGTCCTTCTAAAAAAGCTCCTGCTGCCAAAGTAAGTTAGTAGCCTTGTGTGTTGTGAAAAAGTAATAGTTTGCAGCAAGTCCTGTATCTGGTTACTGTCCAGATTATTAGAGTGGTTGAGTACTCATTCAGTACTCAGTACTCATGAGTACATTTCAATTATCATTGTCCGGTATGAATGGGAATTGTGGATCAGTGTTAAAAAAAAAAAAAAAAAAAAATCAATACAAAATAATTTATGTTTATTTGTTATTATGTGTCACAAAAACAAAGCATGTTCTGAGCAGTTGGCAGCATCATGGATGCTGTAATAGGAGAAGAACTCTGCCTTCTGCATCAGTCAAATCACACTTGTGGGAGCGTTTCAGCTTTATGTAGTGTATACTGATGGCAGAGGACATAAACTCAACAGTATTTAGACACTGTGGCACAAGAGGGTCATATAACCATGGCAAAACATCCAGCACTGCTGCATGTTCAGGTCTGTATTGCTGTGTCAGAGTTAAAACCGGGACCCACACAACTTACCGTCACCATTTATTCAGCTCTTTACTGCAAAATCAGAGCAGGATAAAGTTATAGTAGGATATAGCCCATACTCTTGTTTTTGAAAACATGGTGGAAGTGTTTAAACCATGCTAAGAAAGTGCAACACACACACACACACACACACACTTACTTCGGTACGAAGATTGTGCCAGATCTTTATGAACGCGACAAGATCAGAATTGTCAAATACTTTTAAGGTATATTCTGTTAAGGTATGTTCAAAACAAGACCGGGTAGGAAGCGTACATAAATAAAAAATATGCAAACAAATAAATACATTTGCCGTTTGGGCCCCCCTCTATGTGAGTCCCACAGGCAGCGGTCTAGATCAGATACTGAAAGGAGCAGTTACTAAGTGGAAGCTTAAGAAACCCAATACAAATATCTATGTTGTTACATTATAAACATTATAATCCATTACTCAAAATCCATGACATTTTTTAGACTCGTGATCCGTTATACCACTAGTACTCAACAAATTAAGAATGTATGCTTATTATACATTGCAGTAATTGAGGTTATGCCATCATAATTTGTTTCATCCAGAGACATTTTTAATTTTATAGGCTGCAGGTCCTCCCAAAAAGGGCAAGCCTGCTTCAGCTCCCAGTGCCAAGGGAAAGAAAGCTGCTGACACAAAAGAAGTAGTGGAGACTGAATTATCTGTAAGTGAACTATAAATTGTTGTGCTTAAATTTTTATGTTTATTTGTAGCTTCAAGTTTATTTTAACTCAGTGTTTTTCATATGTTCTTTCCTTCAGCTGGAGGTCTGTGAGGAGAAGTCAGCTGCTGTGCTCCCAGCCTCCTGCATGCAGCTGCTGGACAGCGCTAACTGGAAAGAGAGGCTGGCTAGCATGGAGGAATTTCAGAGGGTGACTGTTTATTTATTTATTTTTTATTTTTTATTTTTTTTGCTGTTAGTATTTTTCTTTCTTATTTACAAAATCCAAAGCAGGGGTCGACAATTAAGTTTGGCCGCGGGACAGATATTTTCCAAGCCATTAGGTGGCGGGCCACAAAAAAAAAAAAAAAAAAAAACAG
The DNA here is from genome assembly GCF_023375975.1 of Astyanax mexicanus. Lineage (NCBI taxonomy): Eukaryota > Metazoa > Chordata > Actinopteri > Characiformes > Acestrorhamphidae > Astyanax > Astyanax mexicanus. The sequence continues at coordinate 7,144,050 of NC_064417.1, forward strand.
TTTTGGAAAATGAAGTGTTATGAGATGGAGCAACTCTCCAGCTCAGAGGGTTGTTGAACCCAATTGCAGAACGGTTGATCTCAAAGCAGGTAAACCCAAGAAGAAAGGAAAAAATAAATGAATAAACAAACCGCTCCTCACCGGTGTCATCAGCTTAACTAGAGAGAAAAAAAAATGCGCTAAATAAATTAATAAAAGATTCTGTGCGTGTGCAGCCACTGAGACATGGACTAGGAAATGCAGGTAGATGACTTGATTTGCCATCTCTATAATCAGTGATCCATTTTCTTCCAAATGTTTTTCAAAGTAGAGACAAAGGAGGAACAGTGATTCTACAGAGCGACCATATCACAGTTTTTGTAGTCTGTGTTAACACAACAGGTAGTTATATTTAAAGGGAAATGTGTGTCAGGCTATGGCATACAATATGTGGCTATGTCTAGTAGGGCTGGGCGATACATATAGCCCTAACATAATATCACAATATTTCATAATATCACTTAATGCATAGGCATGGACTTTGAAATTAGCAATAATATGAATTAACAGAATTGCTGAGTTGTGTATGTCTTTGTGTCTTTCAGGCTGTTGAACAGATGGATAAAAGTGAGATGCCATGCCAGGCACTAGTTAGGATGTTGGCAAAGAAGCCTGGTTGGAAAGAGACCAATTTTCAGGTATTTTAAATGTCTGTGTGAATTATATTGCCTGTACTATCACAGCAGGCCAGTCTGTCTGAAATGATGATAAATGCCGTGGTGGTCTTGAGGCCATTCATGTTAGCCTAAGCAGAATAAAGTACACACATTTTCACAAATTATTCCATTGTATTCATGACAATATATAAAATTATTTTTTTTTTGGTTTCGTTGTTCAGTTAATCTGACCTCAGACGTGTAAATCTTGTCTCTGTTTGTGTTCAGGTGATGCAGATGAAGCTGCACATCGTGGGGCTGATTGCAGGAAAAGGCACTTTCTCCAAAACCTCTGCACTCGTGGTGCTGGATGGTCTGGTGGACAAGATTGGGGATGTTAAATGTGGTGGAAATGCAAAAGAAGCTCTGACTAACATCGGAGAAGCCTGTTCACTGCCGTGGACCGCTGAACAGGTCCGTTCACCTCAGGGCTTTATAGAAACAAGCATTTAGCATTTAGAATTTGACTAGATGTATAAAAATATTGCTCAGTAAGTATTAGATTACTTTAGTTTGAATACTACTGAATGTATTTATATACTGTACCAGTCAAAATTTTGAACACGTTTAATTTTTTATTTTTATTATTTTAAAAAGTTCATAGCTGTTTGTTAAAAACAAAGCAGAATATGTTTTATGTTTTAGATTTTCAGAGTAGACACACCTTGCTTAGATGGCAGCTTTACACATCTTGGCATTGTCAACAGTTAATTACTTTTATTTTTTCCTCTTAATGTGTTTGAGAGCATCAGTTGTAAAGTTGTGAAGAGGTAGAGTTGTATACAGTGAATAGCTCTATTTGAATAATGTTCTAATCCATATTATAGCAAGAACTGCTCAACTAAAATGAAAAATAAAAACTTTGAAAGGTACAGTAAATGTTTAATAAAGCATTTTTATTTTCTGTATTAATAGTAATGAGTAATAGTACTGTATAATATATTATTTTAACTGTGAAAGGATATGTTTATTTCTTAATGTATGCATTTTAGTTTATAATGTCTGTAAATATGAATCTGTATCTGTAAAGTCCTTATTATACTGTAATGGATACTGGCTCAAGAATTTGACATTCTTTGAATTAACTTGGCCAGTAAAAGGTAAATCCTTTTATACTATTTAGTATACTATATTAGCACTAATGATTATTACTTTACTTTGAATAAAATCATGTGACTTCCTGCAGAAATGTGCAGCTTTCCTGTAAGTACCTGTAAGTGTGTAATTTAATTATTGAATGTTGTTCTGTAGGTGGTCTCTTTAGCCTTTGCGCAGAAGAACCCAAAGAACCAGGCAGAGAGTCTGAACTGGCTGGCCAACGCGATGAAGGAGTTTGGGTTTGCAGGGTAAGTCTTACTGAGGGTGCATTTTACTGATTTCTGTAATCTCATGTGTTATGCATTTTTTATTATTATTGTTCCTTCTTTCTTTTTCCTTTTCTTTTCGCTCCTTTTCTCTTTTTCATTTTCTTTTCCTTTTCCTTTTTTCTCCTTTTCCTTCCTTTTCCTCTTCTCTCCCTTTCCCTCCTTTTCCATTTTTTTCCCTCCTTTTCTCTCCCTTTGTCTCGTTATCCTTTTCTCTCTTTTTTCTCCTTTTCCCTCCTATTTCTTTTCTCTCCTTTTCTCTTTTTCCCCTTCTTCACATTTTCTCTCCTTACACTTCCTTTTCCCTCCATCTCCTCATTTTCCTTTTCCCTCCTTTTCCTTCTCTCCTTTTCCTCCTCTCTCCCATTCCCTCTTTTTCTTTTTCTCTCAATTTTTTCCCATTTTCCCTCCTATTCCTTTTTTCTCCTTTTCCCATCTTTCCCCTTATTCACATTTTCTCTCCTCCCCTTGCTATTCCTTCCTTCTCCTCATTTTCCTTTTCTCTCCTTTTCCTTCTCTCGTTTTCCATCCTTTTCCTTTTCTCTCTTTTCCCCTCCTTTTCCTTCTCTCTCCCTTTCCCTCCTTTTCCTTCTCTCTCCCTCTCCCTTCTTTTCATTTTCTCTTCCTTTTTCCGCCTTTTCTATCCCTTTCTCTCCTTTTCCTTTTCTCTCATTTTCTCTCCTCCATTTCTCTTCTTCCCCTTCTCCAACTTTACACATTGTAACCCTTCAAATAAATCTTGCAGAATTAACGTGAAGGCTTTCATCAACAACGTCAAAACTGCTCTGGGTGCCACCAACCCGGTGAGTGCTTTGTGTTTTAATAAGAGATTTTTGGCATGATTATCAAATTAATATATAAATCGTCTGTACTCTAAAACCTACAGATATTTATAATCGGGGTATACTTCATTGAGAGAACACGTTATTCCTTTTACATTTCTTGGTAGTAATTTCAGTCAGTTTATTGTATTGTTTATTTAAGTCCCGATTTGTACAGAAAAGTGTATGTATGTTCAGTGTCTTGCCGTTTGTATTTGATTTCAGGCGGTGAGGACCTCAGCCATTGCTCTGCTGGGGGTGATGTATTTGTACATGGGGGCTCCTCTCCGTATGTTCTTTGAAGATGAAAAGCCGGCCCTGCTTTCTCAAATAGATGCTGAGTTCGAGAAGGTATGAGAAGACACCATGCTAATAATAATGGATCAGGCATTAGCTAATAATGCAAATACAAACAATGCAAACCGTGAACAGTGTTGCCATGCTAATGATTTACTATCTGCTTGTTTTCTATTATTAGCAATATTAACATAAATAGATTATTTATTATTTTCAGGCATAGGTTCTGTACTGTCTTGTGGCTTGTAGTTTCTAGAATAAAGTCAGATATTATTTTTTTATTTGAATGCTCATCTGGATGGGTGATATAATGCCCTTTATGTGTTTGTGTTTATCTTTTGTTGTTTCAGATGCAAGGCCAGTCACCACCTGCTCCTACCCGAGGACAGACCAAAAAGGGAGCAGAAGAGGACGGGGAGGATGCTGATGAGGAGGATGGAGTGGATAGGGGAGCTGGTGACATCATGGACCTGCTGCCCAGAACTGATATCAGGTCAGTTTTAAACTGGACCGCTTAAAGGGGCACTATACCCCCTGCATTTAGCTCCACACTCAGCTCAAATTTGGAAAAAGCTTCAAAATGGGAGGGGTAGTTTGGGAGGGGCACTGGGTGATGTATAGGCTAAGAGGCAGGGCAGGAGGAAGAGCTGATTGGCTTAGCTGCAGAAGCAGCAGCGTATCTCTGATAGCGGTGAGACTTGGATGGTTGGACGACAGCAGGGGAACGGCATTATTGATTTGATTTATCTGCATATTGTAATGTGTCTGCGTACCAAAGTACACATTCTCGCTTATCCTCTCTTATAGCACATTTAAACATGAGGGGGAACTACAGAAATAGAATTTACCACAACAAAAGTGTTTTTTTTTAAGGTTAGGAAATGTTTATAAAAATGTTAATGGCCACTGGTAGGGTGTTTTTTTTTTTTTTTTTTTTTTTTTACTTCTTTACTACATTTCAGCTTTTAATGGAAAAAATATGATTTAGGATTTAGTGGCTATTTAAGGCAGCTCTACAGGGTTAGCTTCTATTACTTATTTGCTGTAGTTCAAATTATTGAAGCAAATTTCAAACTGCAAAAAAGGCTGATCGCTGCAAATGGTTCAACATCGTTTTTTTTTAATTAAGAAATAAGAAAATCTGCATTAGAATCGTAATAAACATGTTATCTATTCATCCACAGTGATAAGATCACTTCAGACATGGTGGCGAAGATCAGCGATAAGAACTGGAAGATTCGGAAGGAGGGTCTGGATGAGGTGTCTGCTGTCATATCAGAGGCTAAGTTTATTCAGTCCAACATCGGAGACCTGCCCATGGCTCTGAAGGGTCGCCTTGGTGACTCTAATAAACTGCTGGTACGATGTTTGTTATATATTTTCTGCCGATTAATTTAATTTGTTTATATTTTACTTCTACTTTTTCTTAATTTGAAGTCATTCAATCAAAGCATTTTACATATACAGACCCATTAAAAATTGTGTATGTGTGTGCACATGCAGGTCCAGCAGACGCTGAACATTTTTCAGCAGATTGCCACAGCTATGGGCCCGTCCCTGAAACAACATGTGAGGAATCTGGGCTTCCCTATAATCACTGTGCTGGGAGACAGCAAGGTAAACCAACCCTCTGTTTTTATACACTTACTTTAACCCACCCACTGGCAACAACTGCTCACCCCTGATAACCTCCAACCCTACCCACAAGCTACAGCACCCTAAATAACCAAAAACCTCTCTACTGTCATCTGAAAATCGGAATTTTCTGAGCAAGCCCCTGAGTGGAGTTTTTTTAAAAGTGCTACCAGTTGCTTCACTCACTGATTTCTACTGCTGAATGTTTAAAAAATATAAAAGTTAAATTAATTGGTTCATTTAAACCCTTCATTGATCGATTTTATAGTTTAGAAACCGGCATTACATGTAGCCATTAAGTAGAGATCACCATACTGTACGCACTGCTAGGCTAGATTTTATTTTAATTGTACAGTACCAGTCAACAGTTTAGACACTCTTTAAATTCAGTGCCTTTTTTTTTTAATTTTTAAATGTTCTGCATTGTAGATCAATATTAAGTAATCTGAACTATGAGGAAAATTAATTATTTAGTAAATAATAATAATAATAATAATAAATAATAATAATAATACATTTTAGATTCTTCAAAGTAGCTCATTTTGCTTAAAAGACAGTGTTGCACATCTTGGCTGGATTTTCTCAGTCAGCTTTATGAGGTAGAGTCACCTGGAATTCAGGCTTTCAGTTAACAGCTGTGCTGAACTTGTCAAATGTTAATTACTTGAATTTCTTGTTTGAGAGCATCAGTTATAAAGTTGTGAAGAGGAGTTGGTATACAGTGAATAGCTCTATTTGAGTAATATTCTAATACATGTTATGGCAAGAAGTACTCAACTAAGTAAAGATAAATACTTTTAATAAATGAAGATCAGTCAATCCGAATCATTTCAAGAACTTTAAAAGTGTCAATGTATATTCGCAAAGACCTTAGAAAATGTCATGATGAAACTGGCTCTCATCAGGTCCGGCCCAAGAAAGGAAGACCAAGAGTTACCTCTGTTGCCCAGGATAAGTTAATCCTCAGAGTTTCCACCCTTAGAAACCACAAGTTAACAGTACCCTAAATAAGAGTCTCTTAAATGCATGAGTGTTTAGGTTTTTTTAAGTTACCACATGATTCCTTATGTTTCTTCATAGTCTAGATGAATTCAGTATTAATCTACAATGTATGAGAAAAAAATAAAATAAAACATGGAATGACCAGGTGTGTCCAAACATTTTACTGGTACTGTACATATAAACACGCAAATACTGCTTTCCTTGATAATGTTTAGAAATCTTCTGGGTAACCATACACATGTGAAAGGGACTTGATTTTGATTTCTTCCTTGTGGTGCTTCCACACCTGTTTTGTTTGGGCCTAAAGAACTTAAAGTTTAGTTCAAGCCAAAATAGCAGGTATAAAAGGTTCCATGAACTACAGTCTGGACAAAAGGAACAAAATTTGGTCCGACCCAAAGAGGTGGTCTATTGAAGGTAGTTGTATTGGGGAAAGTTGGCACAATTCAGCACAAAATCTGGAAAGGCAACTATCTGAACTGATAGTAGGGGTGGGCGATATGGCTCTAAAATAATATCACGATATTTCAGGGTATTTTTGCAATAACGATATACTTGACGATATAGGAAAGTTAAAATAATTCATTCATTTCAGGAGTATAGTATAATAGTAAAACAGTATAACCATAATGTGGAAAAATAAATAATACAGCATAAAATAATATAATGCAGCAAATAATATTGCAGAATATTTAGTCCATGCATATAAACTAAAACAATTATACAATAAATACACCTAAAGCTTCACAGTAAATAATAGACTACTTTTAAGACAGAACAGCCCTATTATCATGATATGGATTTTTAATATCATGATATTTCTGTGTCACGATATATTGTATACGATATAATATTGCCCACCCCTAACTGATAGTATTCTACAAACCATTCAGTGTTAAGCCTATGTAGGTGATGACGGGGATTTAGCCAAGTTCTTTAAGCTGCTTAAGCCCTGGATACACTACACGACTCTTATAGCTGGAGCAGATTGTAAACAGACTGCACATATTACACTACACAACTGTACACTACACAATTTTTTTTTTCTTTTTATTTTAAGAATTGAAAACCATATAGCCCACACGACACGGCTGGGCATGATGCACCACACCACTAGATTGCTGATCACAACCCCTACCATGCACGTTAATATGTTAACGGTTGCCATTGCTAAGGAGATTCAGACGCTAACATGGAGGTGCACAGGCTTACTGCAGTCAAAGTTTGTGCAGTAATGACTCCAGCTGCTGCAGTAGTGCTAGCGGTATATGATGGAACAGAAATAAGATTGATTATTTGATGTCTATGGTTAGACCGTTTTATGTAGTGTCACTTTCTTGTTATGCTAATATAGGCAGAAGACGGGTTTAGTTCAGATTTGAGTCAGTGAGGAGTTTACACTTCCAGATTCCACCAAAAATCATAAAAAATAAATCACATTTGATTTTCTGCAATTTTGAAGCTAAAAATAGAGTCTCAGCCCATCATGCACTACACGATTTTCACTCCAACTGTCAGCTCAGACTGCACCAGAGTCTGCAGACTAGAGCCACTATAATCAGGAGTTTGCCAGTTTAAATCCTGTTTATGTAGCTTGCCATCGGCTACCGGAGACGTCAGAGAGCACAATTGGCCTTGCTCTCTCTGGGTGGCTAGATTGCACTCCCCACATTTCTCCAAAGGGTGATGTCAATCAGCACAAGGCCTCTGTGAGCTGATGTATCGGAGCCGAGTCACAGCACATTCCTCCGAGCGTGCTGTGATGCTGCATCATCATCAGCAGCAGTTTAAAAAGAGACTGTGGCTGACTTCACATGTTTTTGAGGAGGCATGGGCTAGTCTTACCCCTCCTGGTGTTGAGGCATCACTAGTAATAGGGGGAGTCCTAATGAATGGGTTTGGTAATTTACCTTCTAAATTGGGGAGAAAATGGAATAAAAAAATAATTAATAATAATAATTGTATAGTGTGAAAGCAACTATATTAAACTACAGTGTGACACCACTAAATCGAACCAGACCAGCCATATACAAAGTACCAACACCTGAACTCTTTTTGGGACTTATCCCACTAGGATAAATCTATAAAATGTTATTTTAAAAACCTAAACTGAAATAAACTAGGTGTGTATTTGTGCCTTCTTCTATCACTGTAGCTCATCATCAGTAGCTTTCAGGAATCTCTGGATCAATAACACCATCTGCTTGTATGCATGAAACTAAACCCAACCTCTGCTCCCCAGCCCAACATCAGAGCCACTGCCTTAGCAACACTGAACTCATGGGTGGAGCAGACTGGTATGAAGGAGTGGTTGGAAGGAGAGGACCTGTCAGAGGAGCTGAAGCGGGAGAACCCTTTCCTCAGGCAGGAGGTAAGCCCCACCCCCTAAAAGTCTGCCCAAGTATACTGATCCCAGACAGACACATTAGTGAAATTAGATCACTGGAGATAGGAGGAAAGCTAATAACATCAGCTCGACCATTTACACGACGATTTCAATAGATCACAGTCAAGATTATGGGATGCAGTTTCGTGACTTAATACAGCTGAAGCTAATGCTGTGCCTGTGTGATAGATCTTGTTCAGTTAGCGCTACACTTATGCTAGCTTAATGTACTTACAGCCATGTAGGCATTTTTGTTTGGACTACTTTTTTAAGCACATTTTTGTTTCCACAAAGAGTGAAAAATATTCACTCATATTTACATTTATCAACCAAGACATTTCATAGTAGCTAGGCATTAAAGAAAAAAAGGAAAATATTTTATACATAATGTATATACAATATATAATATGTTATACAACATAATATTTAATAAACAGAGACAATATGAACAGTTAATAAAAGTAAATGAGTTTTTTAACAAATTCATCAAATATCAAGATTTTCTCAGCAATGAATTAAGCTTGGTCTTGAATTAAATAATAATATTGGTGTTATTTCTTTTTTTATTCTGTAAAATTTTAATTGGCAAGAGAGATAAAATAAGCACAAATTAAAATTACCTTTAAATAATTTTTACTTTAGCTTGAAAATGTGTGCTGAAATAATTGAGAAATTAATATGGTTGCTAAGTTGTTTCTGTCCAAAGAGTGTGAAGAGTGGTTGCTATGCTCTTTCTATGGTTTACCACATGGTTGCTATGGTGTTGGTAAGCTTTTGATAAGGAATCTCAGGTAGTTGCTAAAGTGGGTGCTGTTTTGTTGCCATGGTTTACCAAGTGGTTGTTTAGGTGTTGCTAGGGAGTTTCTAACATATTCCAGGTGCTTGTTAAGGTTTTGCTACGTGGTTCATGTGAAGATTATTTTAATAATTAAGTAAAAAAATAAAGCATTAAGTACTTAAAGTAAATGGAGTCTGGCGTGTTTATAATGCTGCAGATTGTTTATTGATTGTATAATTGTATAATGCAGATGCTGATTAACATAAGGGATGATATTCTACGTGCAGAGTATTTCAATATTTGCTTTGCGATGTAGTCCAATACCAAGCTTAATCCATGGCTCAGAATCTGGTTCTAAATCCCTCAGGACTGTGCTTCTCAAACCAATCCTTAGAGATCACCAGATGGTCCAGATTTTTGTTACAGCTCTGTGTGCTACACACAAGAATGTAGAGAAAAAGCGGACTGCATGGGGGTCCCCAGAGACCCATTCAAGAAACACTTTGCTTAGACATGAGCTATCTCCAGTTTTCTTCAGTTTGTCCTTCACTGTGTGTATGTTCCTTTCTGTGGTAGTTGCTGGGGTGGCTTTCTGAAAGACTTCCCAATATGCGGACTGTGCCTGCGGACCTGATGCTCTTTATCCCCCATCTATATGCCTGCCTGGAGGATCGCAATGGAGACGTACGGAAGAAAGCCCAGGATGCACTTCCAACCTTCATGATGCACCTGGGCTACGACAAGATGAACAAGGCAACTAGTAAACTCAAGGTGGGTGTGTTTGGAGTTAATCCAAGCTGCTGCTTGGATGCTTAAGGGCCCTATTTTAGCAGTCTATAGAGCACCGGTCAATTGCATATTGCGCAGCGTAATTTAGAGCGTTGGTGTGTCTTTGGTATCATAAGGGTGGAAATAAAGCATGTATTAATTCTCTTACTTAATCATTGGTTTGTTTGGGCGTAATGTGAAATAAACCAATCAATGTGCACACTGCACTCCTGCATGGCTAAGATATGATCGGATTGCAGACTGTTGACAGTCATGGATTTAATCAGTCAGTGGCGCACATGTTTTTCCAAGATAGAAACGCACCAGATATTTACCTGAACACGCTTCTACATCCATCAACGTCAATATATTTCTAAATGCAGACCCTATTTTAACACCGCAGGCGCAAAGCGTGAAAATTAAATGTTGACTGGAGTAAGATAGGAATGAGCATCGTGACATGCCTTGCATGGGGAGTACTATAGGACTCTTAGACTTTCAGTCCCTCAGTGTTCTGGTTGTATAAACTGTAAAGTTTTCTACAAATTGTTTGCAATACTGTAAGAACAAATATTGCTGTGTATTGAAATGGGTTACTTCTTCTATTGCCAGGTTCTTGTGAATACACATCCCTGCTTAGACTTCCTAAGTATCCATGCTTAAGCCAGCATTAGTAGAAAATGGATTAGTTCTGCGGTTGAGAGAGTTAAACTGACCTGCCTAAAATCATACAACCAAAGCTAGTATGATGTCACATGACTTTTGCCATTTCACATGAGAGCTAAAGGTTGCAGCACTAATCTGCGGGTTGTGTTTAAAAAGTTCATGCATTGAAAAAAAGTGTTTTCATGTACTCACCCTCAATTTCACAATGTTAAATTAGGTGTAGGTATAAATTAAATGTTTTAACTGCATCTATTTCCCTCCTGGCTTTGGAAACTGGCCTTAATGTCGCAACCTCCTTCAGTTCTGCACTTTCATAACGACTAAATTAAATAAAACGACATTGTGGGATTTGTGTGACTAGTGATGTTACTCTAATCTATTTCTCTTTTCAGTAACAAGTAATCAAACGGGTTACTGTTCCCAAATCAGTAATCAGATTAAGGGAACTTATTCACATCCTTGTTCGTTATTTTTTTTTTTTTCTCATTTTCCTTAGTAAAATGCATTACAGTGATCGCTTTATTGCTGGAACTTACAATGGTTGTTGATTGCAGCAACTACACCAAAATAACAACAGGCTAGCGAGCTAACAAGCTAACAGGCATAAAAATAACTTAAAAGAAAGTAACTAAGTTACTTTATTGATTACTTGATTTTAAAAGTAACTAAGTTACTTTTAAAGGGGTAATCAGTAATCAGATTTTTCTAAGTAACTATACCATCACTGCTCCAGACTAAACATTGCTAAATGTTAACAAGTAATTAACAGTACTTCCTACATTAGAAATTAAAACTAAAAAATAAACTTAGTGTTCAGTAAATTAGACATATATATTGTAAAAGTGTTTGTCCAGATTTCTGATGCCCTGGTGCTTTTCTCTCCGTGTAGACATCATCAAAGGACCAGGTGGTAGCTATGCTCGAGAAGGCCAGAGCAGTAATGCCGGCCAAACCTGCTGCACCTGCCAAAGCTGCTTCATCTAAACCTGCTCAGAGTGCTCCTGCTGCAAAACCTGCCTCAGGTAAATCCTCCCTTTCACTCTTTTCTTCTCTAAAATCACAATTAATACCACAGTGGCAAAAGAGTGTGTGTTTATTATTTAATGTAAGAATGGTTATGGAAATACTTGTGCACTCTTTTATTTAGTGGTAGTAACAATTATATGATCTGAAGATTAATCAGTACACGTAGATTTTTTTATAGCCAGATAATAAAGATACAGTAACTTTAATAAAATATAATTTATTTTTCAGTGTATGTTAAACGTTTTAAATAAGCCTGTATTCTAGCTTTGTTAAAAAAACAATGTTATTTGTGTTGATTTGTATAATTGGCTGCAGAAGCAGGCTCGGACTGCAGTCAAGCTAAGCCTGTCTGATCAGTGTAAGCACTGGTAAGGTGCTTATACTGCAGCATTTAAATCACTGACTGGTTTTGTTTGTCTCCTTTTTTCCCTTCCTATTCAGCTCCAGCTAAAAGCCAGCCTGTTGTGGAAGACTACAGTGGGGGAGAATCCAAACCAGACAAGAAAGTCAAATCAGCAGGTCCTGCAGCTAAAAAGGTCCGAGACAAGCTTTTTATTTTTTGCTACAATACCAGTCAAACCTTTAGGACACCCAAATCTTTCCCTTTATTTTTGCTATTTAAGCTCTAGGTCAAGTCAATAACCAGATATAGTACAAAATCCGGTGTGCAACATTTAGCAATAAACTGCCTATACATTTGAGGTAAAAATAATTAAAAATGGTTAAAGACTTACAGCTGCTAAGTAGCAAAGGAAATAAACTGAGCTTTGGAAATGAATTTTAATGAAAAAGAAAATCTATTTGCAAAGCCTGTGTTACTGCACTCTCTATAGCAGCATTTACACAACACATTCACACTTCCATCATAATAACTAGAAAAAATATACAGAAACACGGAAACCTCTAACTATGAAAAGTAGAAGTATTTTCTTTAGAGAAATTACAGATGAAGCCAGAGAGTGGTGAAATCTGTTTCCTACACCTTCAAAAGGCTCTTGAAAACTGGAGAAAAGTGGTATAGGAAGAGTCGTATCTTGCTGACCCACATGGCAACAACACTTTTTTTAGCTCTTTAGTTTAACACTGGACTAAGTCTCAGTTTCAGCAGTGAAGAGAAGTCTGATAAGTGAAGAGTATTAGTAAAGCCATTGCTAAGAGGAGAAAATAAAAAAAAAGCCATACAGCACTGCTACTGGATTACTGAACAATAGTGGTGTTCTAAAACTTTTGAACGTTAGTGTATACAATGAATAGCTTTGTTTTTGTTTCATTTTTTTCCTGACAGTCAGATATTTTACTGCTTACTACATTTTAAACCGTCTGTTGCTTATCAATTTCAAAGCTGATGAACACAAACAAAATGAAATGCAGTTCTGTGCCTTTCATTTTAATATGCAGGCTCCCAAATTTGCTGTTTCTAGTGTTTGCCCAATACTCCTGATTTAGAGAACAGAGGTTACACAAGTAAACTGAATTTAATATTGCTTTCACTGGTTGTACAGTATCTTACTATGGAAAAGATGGAGCCAGTTCCTGTTTAAATAACCCTGATTACAAAAAAAATAATAAGAGCCACAGTTCCCAAACCATCCTAAATAGAATATACTGCTTTTGGAACTATCTGAACATTGAGATACAGGAGGACTAAGATCTCCAGAACTGATTAGAGCCTACAGTGAGAACTGTATGTGCCAGAGAACACTTTGTATCATCAAGCCCATAAAATCTGATAATGTGTCCTGCGGTGACCAGCTATCTGCAGCACATTTGTCCCCAAAACAAATCAATTTAGAGTTCACTCTAACAGAGTTTTGGCTACTTCATGAGCTATTTTTAATGTTGTCACCTCATGAGTGTATAGTTAATATTTAATAATTATTAATAATTAATAATTAAGCGCCCTATGTTCTAAAAGCGAATGAGCCACTGTGTGCGCACACATTTCTACATTTTATTAATTTTAAGTTATTCCATTGTAATAAACATGTCAACATGTCTATATGATAAAAGAGATGTATTTTAATATTGATATAAATATGGTTTCTAGGGTTTATGGTAAAACCAGCTGCAGTACTTGCATTATGTTTTGTCTTGCTGCATATGATAGATCATACATAATTCACGATTAGAGTAAACCTTTTATTGACCTCCAAGTTGACAAGACGATTACTTACAAAATATTTAAAAATTCACCTGCATTTTGTGAGTTTCAGACAAATATTAATATGTTCAGTCATATATTTCAATTTGGAATTACAAATAGATATATATAGTATTTACAAAATTAATGTCTCATCTCATGAACCCAATATTGTCTTGTCTTGTAAATTGTGTGTCTAGTCACACACCTAGTCTTGTCACTGTCATGTATTTAAAAAAAAAAAATCATACATCTACACCCATAAAACGTTTTTGTGTGCAAGTCTGTTTGAAAGACTATATTAATAATACTGTGTATATTTTTTACCCCTTCAGGGAGTAGTGGGGAAGAAGGCCCCAGCTAAGCCTGCTGCTAAAGATGAAGAAGACAAATCAGGCCCCATCTTCATCCTTGTGCCCAACAGCAAGGAGCAGAGGATGAAGGAGGAGAAAGCTCTGAAGGTAGGCTATTTATTAGGAGCTGTGTCAGCCTCTTGTCCACTACTTTTATAGTACAGTGTAGTGTTCACTTTAATGAGGCCCTTTAAAACCTTATTGAATATTCATTCTTTACGTGTCTAATACAGCATATTCTAGTTGAAATTTAATTATTCATAAGCTGGCACTTAACTTTGCTGGAATTTATATCTGAATCAGGTAGACGGACATTTTTTCCATGATGAAGATATAAGAATTATGTTTACATTTTAATTACAGATTCACTGAATATTTGGCAACCAACAGTATTAAGTTGAAAAATAATGAACACGTACTCCATGTCATATTGGTGTCCAAATTATTATACAGACAAATTCTAAGTCATATTGCAGTGTCTTCTCTAATGTTAGCATTTTTCCAGCATTTAATTTACAACGAAATTTGCACTACTGAAGTACATTTATATTCCCAACAGCACTACTAAGGTACATGTATGACTAAAATTTGTATTCTGCAATAATAAAGTCAATTCATGATATAACACTACTGAAGTAAATTTATGATTTAGAATAGCACTGCTGAGGTAAACTCATAATTAGAATCGTGCTACTGAAGTAAATTAATGATTAGAATAGCACTGCTGAAGTGAATTCATGATAAAGATTGTGCTACTGAGTTAAATCATAATTTGAATAGCACTACTGAGGTAAATTCATTATTTATAATAGCACTGCTGAGGTAAATTTGTAATAACATCACTGATGAAATAAAATCATGTGTTGCCATGTTTTGTTGGTATGTCTGCTGCGAAAATGTTGTGTTCAATAAATATGTTTTAATATATAATATAGAAAAATGGCAAAATTTAATGAAGACAAATGTTCAGTATTCAGCCTTTGATTAAATATTCAGTGTTCGGCCACTATTAAACAGTGTTCGGCCAAAATATTTAATTTTAGTGCATCTGTAATTTGAATTCTCCTATTTGACAAGTTTTACCTTCATACAAAAACCTGTGTGGATTTGAGATACATGCAGGTTAATTTTTCCCTCTAATGAGTTTATGATGTTCGTATAGATCCTAAAGTGGAACTTCATCACTCCGCGGGACGAGTATGTGGAACAGCTGAAGACTCAGATGGCCTCTTGTCTGGCGAAGTGGCTGCAGGACGAGCTCTTCCACTTCGACTTCCAGCACCACGTCAAAGCTGTTAACGCTATGATTGAGGTGAGGCCACAATAAACATGTTACACTTCATCACAAACGTTTAATCTGTCATTAATGTCATTGATCTAATTGCTATTTATTTAAATACACAATTTCTAACCCTTCTTTATTTCTTCAGCACATGGAGGCTGAGGCAGAGGCTGTGCTTGGCTGTCTAGACTTAATTCTGAAGTGGTTCACACTTCGGTTCTTTGATACGAACACCAGTATTCTGATTAAGGCCATGGAGTTCCTCAAACTCCTCTTCACCATGCTGAGCAGAGAGAACTACCACCTCAGCGAATACGAGGCTTCCTCTTTCATCCCCTACCTGATCCTCAAGGTTAGCAAATGCTGTGTATTCTCACGAACACATCAAAATCCCTGCCTTGCTAGATGCTGGTCATGTTTGCAATCAGTTAAATTTATATAGCCAGGAACTTTTAATGGATGTCTTTTAAAATATACACTTTAAATTATTTTAATTTTATTACCAAATTGTTTAACTGAATGTGTCAAACAATAGTAATATTTCTAGATCATATACCTGATGCTACTTTCATTTGAGGCAGTTAACCTAATTGTGTTTAATTTAAACATTTAATTTAATTTAAACATTCATCTAATAATAGTGGTTATTTTCAAAAAATTAAGTGTAATTTTCATTTCTACATTTTTTTACGTGTTTTTATATATTATCCAAATCTTACTTTCTATATTCCTCTTTTTTTCTCTTGTCCAGGTTGGAGAATCAAAAGATGTGGTTCGTAAAGATGTCCGGGCCATCCTGACCATGCTGTGTAATGTCTATTCTGCCAACAAAATGTTTCCATTTCTCATGGAGGGGACGAAGTCCAAGAATTCAAAGCAGAGATGTGGTTAGTTGCATATTATTAATAATAATTATTATTGTTATTGTTATTATTATTATTATTATTATTATATAATTTACTATATCTTTTGTTATATCTTCTTAAACTGCGATCATTTTTATGTTACACTAGAACAGGCTTATGTTAGTATAAAGCATTTTACAGAATGTTACAGAACATATAACCTTTTTAATAAATTGTTTTTTTAGGAAACACAAAAAAATCATATGAGAAACTACGTATTGCTAATTTTTAATTTGCCAAAACAACTAAGAGCATAGTTTCTCAAACAGCAGTCGATGCAAACAGAAACAGTCCTAAATGAAATGTTTGAAAATATTGATTGAAAAGACAGAAAACGGTTAGCATTTTAACAGCCACAACTTGTAGAGCATTTCTAGCTAGCTTTTTATGGTCTTAGCTTTTTTGCTGATTAAAATGTAGTCTAAAACATAATCAAAAACTAAACATCTATGCAATATTTATAGCCTATATTAATAAGCAATACATTTTATATTATAGTAAAAATCGCTTACCAATCACTTACCTATTAGGGACAAGCTCTGAATTGTGTAGATTAGTTCAGTTAAGGTAAGAATCACCATCTTCGAAAGTGATTCAAACTGCCTACATCACATTTTATTTTCTTAGTCAAAATGAATTAGCCTAAATCACACTCCTGACATTATAATAAAGCTTAAGAATCAAATGATTTGATCAACTGAGAGTGTATGAGATTTTACCACAGGTGGCCATGCAGCATCATGAGGAGATGAATAAGGCAAAAAAAAAAAAGTCAATTCAATTTCTGTTTCAGAATGTCTTGAAGAACTTGGGTGCCTGATTGAGAACTATGGAATGAACGTGTGTCAGCCGACTCCAGCTAAAGCTCTTAAAGACATTGCCGTTCACATTGGTGATCGTGACACAACGGTGCGAAATGCTGCTCTCAACACGGTGGTGGCAGCGTACAATGTCTGCGGAGACCAGGTCTTCAAACTCATCGGCAACGTAAGGCCACGTCTTTTAACTCTGAAAAAATCTTTTAAGATTAAATGATCTTTAGACTTTAAAGTGACATTTTGCGAGTCATACTTGTTAGAGGGCTGCTATAATGTTGAGGCCAGTTAGTGCTATTATGTATTGTGTGTGTTTAACATGCTATAGTGATGAATTATTCTTCATTTTGATCACCAGCTATCAGAGAAAGACATGAGCATGTTAGAAGAGCGAATCAAACGCTCAGCTAAAAAGACGCCTGCTGTCTCAACCAAACAAGAAAAAGCTCAGAGAGAGCATCCGACCAATCCCAACGCAACGTTCCTCCGGAAGCCTGCTCAGGAGGATGTGCCCAACAAACTCAAGTACGTTCCACTGTCGCTCAGGGCTCTAGAAGCAGCAGTTAGAAAAATAAAGTAAAAGTACAATTTATGTTTGGCGATCAGATTCATTGAATCAGATAATGAAGCATAAAATGAATGTGTTTCTTGTGTGCTACTAATGTCTTCTTCACGTTTGACATACTGTCTTTCCAAACTCTCTTCTCTTCATTGCTGGAATACGAAGCCAAGCCAGCTTGCTTTCAGGTTAACTACTGAACCAAGTTAACGTATGGTAGCCAGATATAAGCTTAGCAAGGTTTATTTGCCTTCAACTCAAGTCTACCTCAACGGAACAGTGCAGGAAAATCTAATTTAATTCTCCATCCTTACAGTAGTTCATCCCCCAAAACGCATACTGTACCTTTGGTTTAGTTCTGCACTGGAGTCATCAACTAGTCATCAATAAAAATAAGCATATAGTACCTGGCATAGTTATATACCATATAAGCAAAAGCCTGACTTGTCCATGTTTGTGTTTGTAAATAACTGTCATACATATTTTTAGAAAAATATTGTTCTATAAATACAAGTAATAAATACACAAAAATATTGGTGGCATTCAACAAAAACACGAAAAATCCCAATAGGCAATATAGAGGTCAATAAAAATTGAGCCATGTGTATAAGAATGGTGTTTCTATCATCATAATTGTGACTGGTCTGATTTAAAAATCACTGAACAGCTGTTATGGTTAGAGTCAAGAGTGTGATTTTAAAGGAGAAATCCGCTATGAAATCAAACTCTTTACCATCAAAGAGGCAGTATTTTGAATTGTGTACTGATAACAAGCTGGATGGTTCCTCTCTTCTTGGAAGAATCACTTTCCAGCCTTTTGTTGCCCCTTTTTTTCAACTTTTTTGAGATGCGTTGCTTCCATCCAAGTTCTTAAGTTCTAAACAAGTGTGTATATATATATATATATATATATATATATATATATATATATATATATATATATATATATATATATATATATATTATTTTTTTTTTATTTAATAAAATGGTAAAATGTCTGCCTTCTATTGTGAATTAAATATGGGTTTATTTGATTTTACAAATCGATTGATTATATGTCTTATACAGCGTCAAAACTTTTTTTTTTAATTAGGTTCTGCAATTTTCGAATCCACAAGAATCAGTGTAATAAACCCCCAGTGTCATTCTTTCCTCTTGTTTCATTGCATGTCGTGTCTCTTAAACCTGAGCCTGTCTCTCTCTCTCTCTCTCTTTTCCTTTATGATGATTTTTTTTTCTCTCGCTGCTCTTCCTGGACAGAATAATGTATCGCACGTATAGGATGTAAGTACTGCCGACTTGCTGTAGGATCCTCTGTTCACGAGGCACGCACCTCCCCGGAGAGACTTAGACAGATAGCAGAGGAACAGAACAATCCCCTGTCATTTCAGCTGCTGACACCATTGCAGACGTTGTTCTAGCGTCCTTCACTAGCGCTGCGCCAAAAGTTCTTTACACTTCAGTCCAACGTTCCTGATCCAATTGATTGCTAATTTGTGTAATTAAGTAATGCAAATGCAAATGGAATCCACACACCTGATAATCAAGTGAAGTCATTTTTATGGGATGTGATAACATTTTCTTAAGCTATGGAATGCCAATGGATACTGTTGGAAAAGTGTACAAGGGCCTTCAGGTGTTCGTTCTCCCGCACATCCACCTGCTCCCTGTCTGTTTCCCAGTTCGTTCAAAGCTCTTCGTGTTGTAAAGCTGTGAACTGCATGACTTTAAAATTCTCTATCCTTTTTTTTTTTTTTTTTTTTATATAAATACCTCCTCCACCAGTCAAGCACGGTCGCAGAACGCTCACTCCGAGCACACAGCCCCCTCTATTCCCAGGGAGTTTCAGCTGGACCTGGACATGATCGAGAACGACCACACACGGGTCAGCGAGTTCCCTGATCTCGTGCAGCACAAACTGGACGAGCTGCTTGAGCCTGTCTCCATCCCTGAACCCAAGTAAGAAATTCAGCTGACCACCACACACGGTGCATTTGATGATTTTTTTAGGCAAACACTAGGTTGAAGTGTTTTCCATGCATTAAATTTGTAGTGTTGCTTTTTTTTTTTTTTTTGTGATCTTTAGTACTCAGTCTTAAAGTCATATTTATTGGCCAGAAGTAACTCTTAAATATTTTGGTTCCAAGCATTGGTGTTTCTCTAACTCTAAATTTACAGAAAATGTGTATATACACAATATAGTCACAAACAGTATACACTTTTGGTCAAAAGTTTAAAACAACCTGATTGTTTAGTAGTCCAGTAGCAGTGCTGTATAGCCAATTTCTAATTATTAAAGTTTCCAAAGTTTTATTTTCGTTGCTACTTACCAGCTGTAAGCTGTTTCACCCTTTCAGACCTGAATTATCTCCAGTGATGGGGGAAAAAAAAATAAGAATGCTGTTTTCTATCTGTAATTCACAGAAAAGAAGACTCAAATATTTAAGTTTATTGGATTTATTTGCTATATAGATTTTGTAGTGGAATATCAAAGTTTTTTTATTATTATTTTTATTGCATTTTACGCCAGTGTATAATATTTTATATTGACCTTTTTGTTTAGTAAACCATCCCTAAACAGTAAAAAAAAAAAAAAAAAAAAAAACATGATTTAAATAAATTAGTAAGTAAGATTAGCTGTTACTTTGCCTCATTGGCTGTAGTACTAATGTTTTGTAGTGGGCGTGGCCAAGCTAAGTACTGTTTCATTGGTTTATTGACGTGTTCATTAGCTGGTTCATGGTCTATTCTGATGGACAACCGCTTTCAAATAGTATTATGTGCAACAAAACATAAAAATAAAAATTACATGTCCACTGTTATGAATGCAGGGTCTGAAAGGGTTAACAAATGGACTTTCCTTTAAAGAAATATAGATTCATTTTTTAATTTTTGTTATTTTTTACAACTAGCAAATGTTTTATTTTTTTTTGTATTATTATTATTATTATTATTATTATTATTTTATAATACTAGAATTCCTTTTTAGGACCTGCAAGTTTTTGCATACTGGACCTGAAGAGCTTAAAAGTGGGAAAAGAATAAGAGTGTTCTAAAACTTTTGACCAATTGTGTACATTATATAAGTCATAAGCAATACGATTATCCAAGGACAGCAATTTATACAGACATTTTTCAATTTAATTTACAGACAGAAAATATACATTATATAGCATCATACAGATTGTGTGTGGGGTAGTGCAGTGAATGGTCTACATCCATAATCTTATGGAATGAAGCTGTTCTCTTGGGCTTTAAAAGGTTTTTATTTTTGTTTGTTTGGTTCCCTCTTGTGGTTGGGGTGTGTAGTTCACTTTTACTCCCCTGCATTTAAATTACCATTTGGGTCCTTCTTCATGAGTAGCTGTACACATGCATTTTTTAAAAGCTGGAGAAACACTTTTGAGTTATGCAGCATTACACGTTTTTGGGGAGATAGATGTGTTGCACAGCTCAACAAAAGATGCGTAGTGCAATAGCAGTTTTCTGGCCATACGTATTGTATGTACTCAGTGAGCCATCAGCATAATTATGAATGCTGCTTAATGTTGCATTAAAGCAATATTTTGACTTTTTGTCTGTACACTTTAGAGAGAACCTTTCCCCTTCAGTACATTTTATAAAGTGAAAGTCATTGTTTTGTTAAAATAGTGTTTCTTTTTGCTCTTCTACAGGATTCGCTCAGTGTCCCCTCATTTCGACGACCTCCACAACAGCACAGCCTCCACAATCAACTTTGTCATCTCACAGGTGGCCAGTGGTGACATCAACGCCAGTATTCAGGCTTTAGCACAGGTACTGCCTTTCTTACATCTTTATTTATTAAACTATACTTAATATTTTTTCATACTCCAGCTGTTGGAACCTGTCACAATTAAAAGGTATCTGCAATGAACTGCAAGGACTTTCCAGTAATGGTTATTCTAGCACTACGTTTGTCATCTTGCCCCATAGAAGCCAGCATTCCCTAATTAATTTTTATTTCCTCTGTAGATTGATGAGGTGCTTCGACAGGAGGACAAAGCAGAGGCCATGTCGGGCCACATTGACCAGTTCCTCATCGCCACCTTCATGCAGCTCAGACTCATCTACAACACACACATGGCTGATGACCGGCTGGACAAGAAGGACATCTTCAAACTTTACAGCTGCATCATCGGCAACATGCTCTCAGTAAGAGTTTCAGAAATCATCTTTATGTTCTCAATAACTGTTGTAGTTAACATCTATTTGACTACTCATGAGCAAATGGGGAATTATAAATGTGATTTCTCATAAACCATTTTTCACCTTTGTAGTAAGCCCACACCCTGTTACTCTCACAATTTGCATCAGTTTAAGCGGCCCTAAAATAGGTCTCAGGGGGAATTCTAGAAAATCTGTTATGATTGCTTTTATAGGGCTGTCAATATTAAAGCTTTAATGCGTGCAATTAATTTGGAATCAGTAACGTTATTTTTTTATGCAAATTAATTATGTCACCAAGTTGGACCCCCAACTTCCACCCACATTGGTTTTATCTCCCCTCAAACATACAAGTATATACTAGTATTTAGACACCACTAACATCACTAGTATAAATGTAATTGCATTTTACATTTCTTACATTAATTCTTTTATTTAGATTTAAATATCCACTATAAAACTTGTCTTAAGAAGAACAAGTTAGAGTAATCACAGTTGATCACAGAATATTGTTGTGATTGATCAGATAATTTCTTTTAACGATTGATACCACTATATTTTATATAATAATTTTCGTTTTGGGATAGATAACTGTATCATTTAATCTAGGGTTTAAGGGGTTAAGCACTTCTCTGTGTTCTTTTGGGTGAATGAGCATTACTGAAGCTCCTCTTCTTAATCTTACAACCTAACAACATCTCTACCTTGTTGTACTGTGTGTGTTCATGATGGGTCTTCACAACCCTCCACCACTCGGTTATCTTTCTTTTAACTATTTATTTCCCCTACCCATCTGGCTTCCTACCTGAAACAGAAGCTACCTAAAGTTTTTAATCATTTACTATAGGACAGGGGTGTCCAAACTACAGCCCGCGGGCCATTTGCAGCCCGTTTCCTTTTTTGGAGCGGCCCGCGAGGCATTTTAGAAATAGAATGAATGTTGGCCCGCTGTTAAGCAGGTTTTTATAATGTGAGATTCAAAGTTTGAACACTAGGTGTCAGAAACGGGCCAAAGAGTCTAAAAGCGGAGAGAGTGCGCAGTTTTAGCGCAGAAAAACAGACCAAAGAGTCTAAAAGTTGCTGTAATTAAGGAGTTTAATATTAAGAGACATCATGAAATTAAATATAAATTTGAAAAATCTTAGTTTACACAACACTGTCAAAGATAAAGATAGTAAGTCAAGAAAAATGGCGTGTAAATGAAATAATCAGGAAAAATGTATTATTTAAAGTGGTATATTTCATTATTTGTTTTATTACAGAGTCTGTGGCCCGTGACTTTAAATATATTTCTCCTTCTGGCCCCCAACAAAAAAAGTTTGGACACCCCTGCTATAGGATTTCCATTATAGTGCTTTCTTTTTCATTATTGTTTTCTCTTTTTAACTAGCTGCTTTTGATCATGTTACAGGTAACAAAAATAAATTATAAAAAATTATAAAAAAAATATAATACTCGTATGTGTTAAATTACAGAAGATTGGTTATTTCAGTATGTATGAAAAAGAAGTCTTTGTTTCAGAGCAGTGCGTAGTCATTCTAAGTGTGTCTGATTGTGCACAATTCTCTCTTGTTCAGTTGTTCTCTATGGAGAGCCTGGCGCGGGAAGCCTCCATGGGCGTGCTGAAGGACCTGATGCACGGTCTGATCACACTGATGCTGGACTCACGAGTGGAGGACATTGAAGACGGCCAGCAGCTCATCCGTTCCGTTAACCTGTTAGTGGTGCGCGTGCTGGAGAAGTCTGATCAGACAAACATCCTCAGGTCAGCCGGCTGACGAATGTTGTACAAAACCATGTGACACTTCAGAAAGCCAAAGTTCAAACACAGTCACCCCTTATAAAAAGCCTCGTGAGGTCAGCACTGTAAAACAAAGACTTGGTCATTTTGACTGTGCTCAATGTAATTCAGTAAAGAGGTTTTGTGTTTGTTTAAACAGATCATGTCCTACATTGTGTTTGTTAGTCAGTTCCGGATTCTGTATTGAGCCTGCTCATGAATGGCAGACATTTTTTGAGGAGCAAGACAGTTAATGTAAACTGTAAGGATGATTTGTAATAGTTTGTCTCTCTTGTTTTTAGTGCTCTGCTGGTGCTGCTGCAGGACAGCCTCATTACTACTGCAGGATCGCCCATGTTTTCTGAACTGGTCATGAAGGTAAGTAACGCTTTTGTTTGTTTGAGTATTTCTCACTATAGAGAACCCTCAAGGCTGAGACATTCAGTTGATTACAGCTCTAATCCACTACCTTTATCTCAAGAAGGGCTTGTTAATTAGCTGATGATGTGGAATAGGTGTGTTTGATTAGAATGGAAAGATCGATTGGCTGTGTTTAGTAATATAAGTACATAAGCTAAAATATGCGCTTTGAAATCAGTCAGTGTTTCTCTAATGTAGCCAGTAGTGTTTCACAGTATACAGATACTAGGAAAGTATCTCAGTACTTCATCATTAAATGTATATTCTCTTGTTCTATTATTTTCAGGAATTTTAGTTTATTTGCTGTGGTATTGTTTTAGTATTGGTCTTTAGACTGATATTTAGACTGGTATCATATCGAAAGTCACTAACACTACAGTTCTACATCCTAAGAGCCGGTCAGATCATATGAAGGAAGGCTCATTCTAAAGGCCTTTTCGGCTTTTTTAACACAAAGCTTCACACTTGAGTTGTGTAAAAGTTTTTTTTTTTTTTTATGAAGTTGATTCCATAAATCAAGGAGTATTTCATCTTAAGCGTGAGTAAATACACAGTACGTTTATAAAAACCCATGATCGACCCAATGACATGAAAGATGATCCCAAAAACACTGATCTGTTGATCTCTGATTGGACTTTTAAACACCCAAATGTCCAGAGCTGGAGGTCATTCAGGACTAAAGGTGTCAAAGGATTCATATTTTTACTAAAATAGTAGGTATAAGTATAGATACTCTGTGTTTAAAATACTTCTGTAGAAGTTGATGTATCAACTCAAGCTTTTTACTCTTTAAGTAAAAGTATAAAAATACTGCTTTTAAAACTACTTAAAGTATAAAAGTCAAGGTAATGTGAGGGGAAAAAATGTCAATAAGGACAAAAGCTGAGGCTGTGCTACAAGAGCCTATAGTGCACTACTAAATATAGATAACCAACATTTCTAGTAAAGTAAGATAATAAAGAATTAGTACTTCATTACTTGACACCTCCATTAAAGAGTAGAGCTATGAATCACTGCTCTAAAGATGTATGTAACTGTTTTGGATTGTCTTTATTTGTGTATTCCAATTTACTTGCTTAAATAAAAATGAGTTCTTTACACCTCCATCTGTCTCTACAGTGTCTGTGGCGAATGATCCGTTTCCTGCCCGAAACCATCAACAGTATTAACCTAGACCGCATCCTCCTGGACGTCCATAATTTCATGAAGGTTTTCCCTAAAGAGAAACTGAAGCAGCTGAAGAGTGATGTACCCCACCGCACACTGAAGACCCTGCTGCACACGCTCTGCAAGCTCACTGGAGCCAAGGTACATCACAGAGACCCAGACTCATTGAAAAGTTACTTTATTTTAGTAATTCTGGACAAAATGTGAAATGTATATATTATATAGATGTATTACACAGTGATCTATTTTCAGCGTTTTATTACTTTTATTGTTGATGATTATGACTTGAAAACCCAAAGATCTGTCTCAGAAAATTTGAATATTATATAAGACCAATTGGTACTTTTGTCAGTGTGGGCAGTGTGCCAAGTCCTGCTAGAAGTGCTGTAGGATTTTGCAGAAAAAACACTGCACTGATTTTAGACTTGATAGAACACAGTGGATCAACACCAGCAGATGACATGTCTCTCCAAACAAACCATCACTGATTGTAGAAACTTCACATTAGACATCAAGCAGTTTGGACTGTGTGTCTGTTCACTCTTCCTCCAGACTCTGATCTCTTCATTTACAAATGAAATGCAAAATTTACTGATGATCAGTGATGAAAAATGTTTCTGTTGCTGCTGTTACACTGAAGAACCAGCATTGTAGAGAATTTATATTAACTGAAGAAGACACTCCTGCATATTTGCATAGAAGGTCACAGTGCACTTCTGTGGCTGTCTGATGGCTAATCAGCATACAGAAGATTTGAATATGTAAATTATTATGTAATGTTTTTGAATATTTATGATGTTTACAGTAGTCTCCTCTGCACACAGATCCTGGATCACTTGTCTATGATCGAGAACCGTAATGAGTCTGAGCTTGAGGCCCACCTGAGGAGAGTTGTCAAGCATTCTGGAAACCTGTCAGGCCTGAAGTCTGACCTAAACACAGAGAAAGGAGCCTTACGATCAGTACGTCATCCCAAATATTCTTTATGAAATACTTTGACCTAACGTTTTAATGTTCTGATTTGATTTCTCTTTATTTTTTATTAAAACACTTGTTTGCCTTTTTTTTTTCCTCTTCCCTACTTTGTGTTGCAACAGGATGATAAACTGATTAAAGCAAAAGTGAGCGATATCCTTTCAGAGATCTTCAAAAAGATTGGCTCAAAGGAAAACACTAAAGAGGTAAGCAGCATTCCTCTGCTATCCATCTATTCTGCGTGATGACAAGTAGGAAGCCATGTTTGTTTAATCTGTGTTGGAAGTTTCCTATTTCCGTTTATATAGATTACACCCACAGTGATAATAAATGTACAGAATCAGTAATAGAATATACTCAATTGGTTACAGAGTGTTACAGTAATTGGAAGAAAAAAAAAAACTAACACACTCTGAAAAAAAACTCTTTAAAATAGACGTGGGACAATAAGGTACTCCACATTTGTTTATTTCAGATGTTTAGTGGTAACTGCTTCAGAATTCAGAATGTACCGTAACACTTCACGCAATTCTATCATAAATTTTTTAAAAAGATCCATTTTACTATTGGTTTATCACAGCACATTCAGAATAGGAGGTGAAAGAGCACATAAAGCTGCGTATACAGCTCTTTATGAAACACGGGTTGTAACTAAAAATAAACCGAATTTGTTGCGCACAACTCAGCAAATATCATTTCTAGGCCTGACACTGGATTGAATGAGTTGAATGATTTGAAAAGTGTCTAGATTTGCTTAGGAGGGATTTAAAATTCCATCCTGCATGGATCTCAGACTTGTCAGACTGCTGTTATCCCGTTAGACAGTATGGCTGGATCCGCTCAGTTGGTGGTGATGGCTCTGTGTCAGTGGAAGTGCTTGTGCTCTCTCACACAAGGGATCCCTGTGGACACATTGCATGCCAGACAGTCACAAGTGCAGAATAGTGGAGTCACTGTCAGAAATTCGGTGCTGAGAGATACTAAGGTATTTTCTACCATTTTTAAAGACCCTAAAACTACATTTATGTAGTTATGTAATTACGTAATTTATTCACTGGTGATAAAATGGCAAAATGAATAAAAACAAAACAAAAACACATTTGGTTTTCTGTAAAAAGTTTTATTAGTTTGGTTGTGGCCAGAAATGTTCAGTTCAGTGTATCTTTACTTTTTATTCTTGAGGGCATCACATGATCACATGTTAAAGGAGAACTCCGGTGTAAAATAGACTTTTAGTGTAGTAAAACATGATAAAGTTTACTTACCTTTGTTGAATAGCACACCTCTGTTTTCCCACAGCTTTCTGAGATCTAATAATTTAGTGTGTTTTTTAACCAGGCACTCTTCACAACAGCTGCTTTGGGCATACTTTTGTCCTGATAAATCGCTACACTATTATCCAGGCTCAAAGTAGCTTCAGAGGGGCTGTAGAGCCCTGATATGCACAAGAAGTTTATTAACAAACAACCTGAAGGGAATGGCGAGTGACATGCTGATTGGTTTATTGCACGTTATGCCCAAAACACACCCATGACTAATTAAAGAGCTACTTAACCTTAAACCATATTTTTTCCATTAATAGCTGAAATGTGTTCCTTTTAATATAATGAAACATATCAGTCCGGCTTAACATTTTTATAAACATTTTTCTAACCTACAAAACACTTTTATTTTGTTAATTTATGCCTCTGCAGTGCCCTCTCAAGTTCAGCTGTGCTATAGGTGAGGACGATGTGTCCATGTACTCAGACACTCACAATATGCAGATCAATCAATAATACCTTCCCCTGCTGGTGCTCAACTGTCTGACTCTCAGCGCTATCAAAGGCACACTGCTGCCGCTGCAGCTCAACCAATCAGCTCTCTCTTTTTTTTTTTTTTTTTTTTTTTTTTTTACCTTTATTTTACCAGGTAAAATGTTTGAGAACCAGTTCTCATTTACAAACATGACCTGGCCACATCCCTCCACTTTAAACTGCTGCACACCCACTTAGTTACAGTATAGGTACAAGACCTACAGTTAGTAGTGTAAGCCTGATTGAGACAAGGGGCCCTATTTTAGTGAACCGAGCAGCTTGATTTAGTGTGTCAGTGTGTCTTTGCTATCGTAACAATGGGAAAAGTATACCTTGCATGGCTCAAAATGTGCAAAAGGCATGTAATAATTTCTCTGCCTCCTTTTGATCTGCCTCTAAACCCATACATCACCCAGTGCCCCTCTCAAGCTACCTAACATTTTTTAGACATTTTTCAAATTTGAGCTGAGGATGAAGTCAGCTAAATTAAGTGGGTTTAGAGGCCCTTTAAGAGAAATTATTACATGCCTTTTGCACATTTTGAGCCATGCAAGGTATACTTTTCCCATTGTTACGATAGCAAAGACACACTGACACACTAAATCAAGCTGCTCGGTTCACTAAAATAGGGCCCCTTGTCTCAATCAGGCTTACACTACTAACTGTAGGTCTTGTACCTATACTGTAACTAAGTGGGTGTGCAGCAGTTTAAAGTGGAGGGATGTGAAAAGGGTTCTTATTTTGGAGGATAACTTTTTTTATTTTTTTATCCCCCGCTCTGTTTCTTCAGGGGTTGACGGAGCTGTACGAGTATAAGCAGAAGTATTCGGACGCAGACCTGGAGCCGTTCCTGAGAAACACCTCTCAGTTTTTCCAAAGTTATGTAGAGCGTGGTCTGCGTATGATCGAATCAGAGCGAGAGGGGAAGAGCCGCATCCAGACTTCTGCAGGTACAGACCCCACACACTTCCTCAGTCCTGATTCTAAAAAAAATGGCTTTAATTGGCTTTAAAAAAAAAAAATCAAACACTATTGCACAGCAGCATGTTGGAATTTATGCTCCACATTTAACCAATAAGTGACCATTCCGATCTCACACTGTGGATTAGTGCAATGAACATATCTAACCACTAATGGGGGTGGGGGCTAAGTTACTTGTTAAGGATTTACCTATTTAGGTCATGTCTGCCCCCAAGGTCCCCAGTGGATATGTGAATAAATCCAGTAGCATTAATTAAAATAAGAATATCTGGTGTTAATAATGCATCTTTCTATCTCTTCTTACAGTGATTCCCCAGCACAGCACAGAGTCGTACACCCCCAGCCACAGCTCCATGCAGGTTAACAGTAACGGAGAGGATTTGAAACCTGCTGTTTACTACGAGAGACTGAAGATTCTCAGGCAGCGGCATGGACTGGAGAACTCTAAGGTTTGTCTTACACATTGTTTTATCATGTTTTATACTTCACTCATCTTCAGCTCTAAATAAACTCTAGATGCAAGATGTGATTAGTATAAATCTCATTGTAAATATTAACTTATCCTTTACTTACATATATTAAAAACTTTACAATATATGATGTCTAAAGTCTGCATAAATACCCGATATAAAAAAAAATGGGGGGAAAAAATAGTCATAATGGCCATTGTGATAATACTGCTTTTCAATGGCACTACAATATGACTGCCTTTATGGCAACAATGCTTTGCGATCTCATAATGGCCATTGTGATTATGCACACCATTATAATGTTATAATGGCCATTGTGACATTACACCATTTGTAATGTTCAAAATACATTGGTGTTGCAGAATCCTCTAACTTTTTAGTATTATTTTGTTGAAAACAATTTAAAGTAATTTGTTTTTCTTTAGTATCAAGTAGGCCAAGACAGTTTATTGTCAATGTGTTCAAAACACAGTGTTATTATTATTATTATTATTATTATTATAAAAATGAATCATTTAATCAGTTTCTGTACAGGTAACAATTTGTGTGATTTTATAACAACAAAAAAACACATGCAGTGTGGCGTGGAAATAGAAATGGTGCGATCATCTTATAATTACTGCAAAAATATTACAATTTTCCCCATATTGTATTTGTATTAATTCAGAAATTTGGGCTTTCTAGTCAGATTGCCCAGCCCTAGTATCAAGCAATTTTTAGCATAATGTGTGATATTTGTATTTATTTATTATTATTATTTTTTAAACACACAAATACGCACAGCGAGCACACCCAGTGAGTGAGGATTTGTGCAAGTCCATGGTCTTGAACTCCATTTTCTTCTCCGTCTCTCAGCAGCAGCAGCAACAGCAGCAGCTGCAGGAAGACGAGCGTCCTCCGTTCTCCTCTCTGTCCAAGCCGCCGCTGGCCTCCTCCACAGATATGCTCCACAGCAAGCTGTCTCAGCTGAAGGAGTCGCGAGAGTCTCACTTCCAGCAGGACCCGCGCTCTCACAGCCCCGGCCGCGCCTCCTCGCCCGCCGCCAACCTCGACGACCTCAAGAAGAGGCTGGAGCGCATCAAGAGCAACCGCCAGTAGAAAAGCACTGCAGAACCTCTCATCCATCAGATCCCACCCACCCTGACCCACGTCTAGAGAGCTACAGCTAGCTAGACCGCTAACTCCGCTACGTCACGCTAGTCTTTCTCCCCCTCTGCTCTCAGCCCGGATGTTTTTTCAGGTCAAACGTATGTATAGATTAAGATAATACTAATAGGAGAAGAAGAAAAAAAAGAAACCACAAGTTTGTTCCACTGTATAAATTATGAAGTGAACTACATTTCCGTTTGTTTAGTATTGTGCACAAATGTTTGGGGGTTTGTTTTGTTTTATTTTCCTGTATATACTCACGGTTGCTAACCACTCCAGGCTTTTATGTGTCATGTTTAGGATTTGCAGTGGACGGTTTCCTTGTGCAGAGTGCTGTAATATGTGTAACTGGAGCTGTCTCAACATTTTTGTGTTTGTTTGTTTATTTGTTTTTGTTTTCTTTTGTTTTTCATTTGGTTTTGTTTGTTTGCTTTTTATTTAATAGACGTTTTAGAAAAAAATTCAAATGTCTTTCTCCGGGGTTTCACAGCCCATCCACTGTTTTGCCATTTTTCACTTTTTTCCATTTCAGAAGCGCTTGTAAAACTTGAAGGATTGTTTTTATTCTTTAATAAATTAAGGAGCATGGCATGAAGTACTTAATGTTATTTTGTAAATAGTTTGCATTACTAAACCCTTGTTTATTAATGCCATTCTTTTGTTTAATAATATTCCAACATCTTGCACTTGTTGGCAGAATGTTGGCGATTCTGATGCATCGTTTTGTATTCCATTCAAGTAGTGTTGAACTGTTGCTATTGAGTTTAAGTGTATAATCTATAGTGAAAATGGCAATAAAGATTTTTTTAATATAATTTAACAAACTAGAAAAATATCTGCTGTGTGTTTTTGACTGCTGTAGTATTTTTTTTTTCCCTACAGGTTAAAAATCATATACTTCAGTGCACTGATTTTCTAAATGTCATGGCACAGGAACTAGTATTCTGTCCCATGACTTTTGCCTTTTGTGAGGGAGGCTCAAAAACACTGCACTGACTGCAGAATAAATGGGAATCCTTCTGCATTTAATGTGGATGTGATTTTGATTTCTGCTAGAGTTGTCTGTCAGTTAACATGTACTTGTGTGTCTCAAAAAAAATGAATATCATTGAAAGTTACTTTATTTCAGTTCAAAATGTGAAATTTGTATATTTATAGATGTATTACACACAGAGTGATCTATTTTATTTCCTTTATTGTTGAAAACCCAAAAATCAGTGTCTCAGAAAATTTGAATATTATATAAGACCTATTGGTACTTTTGGCAGTGTAGGCAGTGTTCCAAGTCCTGCTGGAAAATGAAATCCACATGTTCATAAAAGTTGTCAGCAGAGAGAAGCATGAAGTGCTGTAAGATTTTGTGGGAAAACAAAACTGCACTGACTTTATACATGATAATAAAACACAGTGGATCAACACCAGCAGATGACATGTCTCTCCAAACCATCACTGATCATCAGTAAATTTTACATTTCATTTGTAAATCAAGGAAGCAGAGTTTCCACCAATCAGTGATGGTTTGGAGAGCTGACACAGATGAACATGACTCCTCAGCAGGTAAACAATGGCCCTATTGGCAGTATGCCCAATTTCATTTGTGGACTAGAGTTGGCAAGAGCGAGAGAGCTGTGTGCAGTGGAACTGTGTTCTCTGGACCATCATGGTGCTCCGTCCAATACTTTGAGATGAGTTGGAGAGTTAAGAATGACGCTGGGTGGTGACCATCCAACATCCTGACCTGGTTAATGCTCTTGTTGCTGAATGCAATCAAATGATCATGTTCCAATATCTAGCAGAAAGCCTGTCCTCAACATTAGAGACAGTTACCCCAACAACAAATATATAAAATCTTTTTTGAACCCTTCATTGTGGAAGAAACAATACATTTTCCATGTAGTCTGTACGATTGCACTATTATTCCACTAGATGGAAGCATCCTCCAAAATATATATATATATATATATATATATATATATATATATATATATATATATATATATATATATATATATATATATATATATTTGTTTTTATCAGAATAATTATACAGATTAATCAATGCAAATGCCTTTATTTAAAGGTTATAAAAAATCTGCAAACAAGGGATTTAGATCACCACAGGTGCTGGATCAGCCTCGGGTCTCGTCTCAGTTTGTCCCTCAGTGCGAGATACATCTGTGGAGCTTTGTCTTTGTGCCTGCAAAATATCACAATTCATACATCTTTGTGACCCACACTTTTATGATAGTCATTTATTTATATCAAATTATTATTTCGATTTATTTTAAGGCTGACAACATTAGCACATGCAGTTAATGCAGGGAAAACTAAATTAATCACGTGACAAAATTTTGACAGAGTCTGGTGATGCGTTATATATATAAATATAAATATGACAGCAAACTTTCCTCTTTTTTTAAGCTGTAGAGTGTGGAATATGGAGCTACACTAGTCTTTATTTTCTCCATTAAAAATTTCAATTAAAATAAGTAACAAAGTACATTACAATATTTTATTTCATTAATAAAGTAAAAAAGACTCTTTAAATGATGGAACATATGCAATATATAGATGCAGTGTAGTAAAGGGAAATTCAATTGTTTTCCTGTGTTTATTAAACTTAAAATAGAACTAGTTTTTGTGGCGTCATACAAAAATACAATTTTTTTCAGCAGCTTTGTGTGTGTGTGTGAGGGTGAGAGAGAGAGTTTACACCACTAAATACCACAAAAAAAGCATGGTTACATGATTAACCATTAAAGGATCCAGATCAAGCATACTCTTTAATGTATTAAAATTAACAGAAAAACTTGTTTAGAATGTTATTCATAACCACTTGGCTTAGAGTTTAAAATTTCTGCCTGAATTGCAGTTAAAAATAATAATGGTATATAAATTAAAGCCATAATAATTCACGGTGCATGTGTTTTCTATATATTTAAAGAAAAATACAGTACTTTTCACTTTTTCTCAGGTGAAGGTCTAAATAAAGCACTTTTACTTTTACTGCAATAGTAATATTTTACCTTCTATTTCTCTATTTTAACTCAAGGTCATGTTTTGTGCACTTCGTTCACCAGTGCTCATTATTAAGGTAAAACCTGACCCTGAGCTCAGTGTAATGTCGGTGAGTGTGAAGGGTGTACCGATTGAGACGCAGCTTCACTACGTGAATTCTAAACATGGCGTCGGAGCAGTAGGCCAGATATGCGTCCTCGTCCTCTTTGGTCATGGTGAGCTGGTTCTTCTGGTACCACTGCTGCTTCTGCTGCAGCTCCTGTGTCTCCTGAACACAACGACACAAAAAGAGAAACGGGCTTAACAATGATCATAATCACAGTGATGTGAAATTAATTTTATAAGATTTACAGAAAGTGTGCAATAATTCTTTAAACAAAATTAGGCAGGTGCAGAAATTTGGACACCCCAACAGAAAAATTACATTAATATTCAGCAAATCCTCCTTTTGTAAAAAAATTCAGCCTCTAAACACTTCCTATAGCTTCCAGTGAGAGTCTGGCTTCTGGTTGAAGGTATTTTGGATCATTCTTCTTTACAAAACATCTCCAGTTCAGTCAGGTTTGATGGTTTCTGATCATGAACAGCCTTATCATCTTTAAATCACACCACAGATTTTCAATAATATTCAGTTCTGGATTAAGGACTGCGATGATCATTCCAGAATGTTGTACTTGTTCCACTGCATGAATGTCATAGTAGATTTTGAGCAGTGTTTATGTTTAGGGTCGTTGTCTTGTTGAAGTATCCAGCCCCGGCGCTTTAACTTCAACTTTCTCACTGATTCTTAAACATTGTTCTCAATAATCTGACTGGACAAAAAATTGACTGGAATCCATGCGACCCTCAACGTTAACAAGAAAGTGCACTGAATAGCTGAACGATGCACAGTGACGCCATCGGCAGCAAGATGATGATGTAGATCTTTGGAGCTCTGGAGGTCTGTGGGTTGACTATGACTGTTCTCACCATCCTTCTCCTCTGCTTATCTGATATTTTTTTTGTTCACAGTGGAAACTGACAGCTGAAATCTCTGAGATTTGAGCTTTTTGTATCCTTCCCTTAAAAATCATGATGTTGATTAATCTTTGTTTTCAGGTAATTTGAGAGGTGTGTTTTGAGGCTCCCATGTTGCAATTCTTCAGAGAAGATGCAACGAGAATTTTGTGTTTAAATAATTAGTGCTAAAGTTATTCAAATCAATACAAAACGACAGGGGTGCCCAAATTTATGCACCTGTTTAATTTAGTTTAAAGAATTATTGCACACTTTCTGTAAATCCTATAAACTTTATTTTCACTTCTCAAATATCATTGTGTTCGTTTGCTATATGATATATTGAACTGAAACTGCTGATTCGAACAACCAATTATCAGGGGTGCCCAAACTTTTTCATAGCACTGTATACTGTGATTAAGTCAGAGACTGTGATACAGATGTGGGGTAGATTAAAATGTCAAAATGCAGAAATATGGTCAAATATAAAAGGTTCAATAGTGGATTTGATATAGATTTGATTCAGACCTTTTCGAATCGGGCCTGGATGAGGTTGGCTCGGTCTACGAGGCGCTGCTTCATTTCAGCCAGACAGTCAGCCACGAGCTGCTGCACCTGCTCCCGGGTCAGGCTCGCTGGATTTCCCAGCTTGGCTAAAAATGGAGCCAGGATGTCCAACTCCTTCTCTTCCTTGTTCAGAAGCTCCTCTTCAGCCAGACGCTTCTGCAGGAGGAAACAAATGACACAACTTTTAGCATCATTCCGCAATATCTCTTTTTTTTTAATGTCCTTGAGAAAAATTCTAATAAAAAGCCTAGGTTATTTTCATTTCTAAGTATTTTTACTGGTTTATCCATCATAATATTTTGATAAATTGCACAAGAAACAAGAACAACTGCCAGATTTTTACATCATCTCAAAAGTGAACAACAACTGCAAACAATGTGTTTTTTACTAGTTTAACAGAGTTTTACTGTCAATGGCCTCCTGATAAAACGTTCTCCTCACCAGCTCTTCTATGTACATTCGAGCCTTCTCATTTCTGGCGGTGTCATAGATGGAAATCTGAAGCGTGATGCCGCTCTCCTCCTGCTGCCTGGCATCAAGGATGGCCCTCACCTGACACACACAAACATACATACACACACACACACACACACACACACATGTTCGCAGAGTAAGGACCAGAATCAGCTTTGTTCGTAAAATGCTAATCCATCTGAAAAGGATGTATACTTAAGAGCATGAAAAGTATTTTCAAATTAGGTAAAGAATACTAAAAGTACATTTCCAATTCAATTTCCTTTATGAAAATACAAATTAAATATACTTCCTTTGTGTTTTCATAAAATGTATTCTTAAGCAATATGTTTTAAATTTTAAAAAAAATATTGATAGAAAATGTATGTAGTGTCATTAAATACTGCTTAAAGTATTAATGTATTAAAATGATAAACACATACTTAAATCTACTTGTTAAACGTTGCCAAAGTTATATGAAAAAAGAACTCAAAAGCACAACCTAATGCTTTTATGCTGTATTTAAATATAGCTTAATTAATTAAGTTGCCATGAATTGTTCCAAAATAGTACATTTATTATGTATTTAAGTATGTGTTAATTTAATGCTAAAAGATGTACTAATTCATGGTAAATATACCTTTAAAATATATATACTTAAATGCACTTTTCTTTTACAAGGGAATGTATAGAATAATATGGACATATATATATATATATATATATATATATATATATATATATATATATATATATACATATGGAAACCTGATTTCATTAATGGCAAACACAATTAGCCTACATCTTTATATCACTGTACCTCCTCCTCTGAGTCTTGGATCCCGGTGAGGACGTTCTTCTCCTCAGCCATAAGAGCCATGAGAGCCTCGTATAGAAACAGCTCCTTGTCGGGTTCATCACGGGGGTCTACCTGCAGGTACATGTGTGTATAGCACATGGTTTAGTCAGTCAGGTTCAAAGCAAACTAATACTAGTACTAACTAGTACAGCTCATCAGCTGAAATGACCTAATAATTCTGCTAATGTCACTAGGTGTCACGCTAAAAAAAATATGAGACCACTTCAGTTTCTGAATCAGTTTCTCTGATTGTGCTATTTATAGGTTTATGTTTGAGTAAAATGAACATTGTTGTTTTATTCTATAAACTACAGACAACATTTCTTACAAATTCCCTATAAAATATTGTCATTTAGAGCATTTAATTGCAGAAAATGAGAAATTACTGAAATAACAAAAAAGATGCAGAGCTTTCAGACCTCAAATCATGCAAAGAAAACAAGTTCATACTCCTAGAGCTTTAAGAGATCAGAGATATTTGGTGGAATAATCCTGGGTTTTAATCACAGTTTTAATGCATCTTGGGCATGTTCTCACACTGCTTTTGGATAACTTTATGCCACTTTATGCCATTTTCATCTTTCCACTTATTTCCACTAATAGTGGCTAATGCCACCCGACAGTACTACACTGAGGAACCCTGAGTGTTCCAGTAAGGTTCATCCAATGTAGCTTGTTTAAACACGGTAAACGTGCAGACTACTGGCTGATACTCACCTCATACGAACGGCAAAAGAGCTAGCGCTTAGCATGATTAGCGGCTAATGCTAATACTAAATTCACTGAAACTCCTGTATAATGCTGCACTTCAGTAGAGTGGCTTTACTGCTCCTTACAACCTGACTGGTAAAATTCATATATAAGGCACACTGAATTTTAAGGCGCAATGTCGATTTTTGGGAAAATTAAAGGATGCGCCCTGTAGTGCGAAAAATACGGTAAACTAATTTATGTGGTTTACAGAAAATGTGTTGTTTTCTCATAGAACAGAGAGCATATTTCCACTGGATTTATGGTGGTTTCTATGTTGTCCAATGTTTGGAGAATACCAACCTGAAAGGAGGAGGCCAGCTGTGGAGTGAATGTGTTCTGCCAGTCACGAGGTTTGATGAAGTTCCGCCAGGCAGGGATGCTCCTGTCCTCCTCCAGATGATACGTCACCTGGATTTGATCCTCCTTCAGCAGGAAGACTCTTTTAGCCACGTCTTCACTGGCTGCTTTAGAATGGTCTCTGTGAAACTTTTCTACCACCTTCTGCTCCAAGAGCCACAGCGCACAAATACACATGAAGACACGGTATTAATAGATGAGAGGGTAGTGTGAATTTTACAATTTTTCAGTGCAGATTATTACGATATTTTTTAAATTACAATTATTGCCACTTAGTCTAACTTGGTAATAATACAATACACTGCATTACTACATACACAAGTATTTGTTTAACATAGCAAAAGAAGTGAACTTCTGACCCACTTTCCAGGTCATATAGGCCACTGTTTGACCTATATAGTAACAGTGACAGTTTAGGATATAGAAGGTTAGTGCTTCAACCGGAGAAACACCTACTTATTCTGATGTTTTCTTTATTTAATTTTCTACACTGTAGATTAATATTAAAGACATAAAAAAAATTAAGGGACCCATATGGAATGAGCTGGATCACAGTATGAAGAAAATGCAGCAACTATCGTTGGTGGCACGGTGGCTTAGTGGTTAAAATGTTTGCCTCCCAGCACTGGGGTCTTGGGTTCAAGTCCCTATCTGGGTGGAGTTTCCATGTTCTTCCCGTGTCTGTGTGGATCCCCTCCAGGGACACTGGTTTCTTCCCACAGTCCAAAAACATGGAGATCAGGAAAATTGGATACTCTAAAAGTACCTAGAAAAATGTAATTCTCTAAATTTCTGATTTGTGTATTCATCTATAGGTATGTATATTTTATAGGATTGTGCATGTATAAAATGTATGTATGACTGTGCCCAGATATGGATTGGCACTGTGTGCTAGATTGGCAATGCAGTCCTCCAGGTGGACGGTTGTTTCCGGTTGAGAGTACGCAGTTCGCTATTGGCTGCTGCTTTCCACTGATGTGTGGTTGAGTGCTGAGTGTGTGTAAAACGTGTACATTGTAATCTGTCCCTGGGTTTCTATAAAGGTGCTTTATAAGAGTAACTTCATTTATTCATTATTCAGCACCTCCAGGAACTCCTTCAAGATGGTGAGAAAACTATTCCAGGTGACTCTCCTTCATGAAGACGCTGAGATTAAAATACCAAAAGTGTGCAGATCTGTCCTTAAAGATAAATGTGGTACGTTTAGAAGAACCTAAAGTATAAAGCATATTCTGGTTTGTTTACCACTTCCTATTTACAGAATAATTCTGCATGTGTTCTTTGATGTCTATTCAATTTACAATCATAAAAATCATAAAAAGAAAGAATTTGACACATTGGATGAGAAGAGGTGTGTCTAAACTTTTGAAGGTACTGTAATTGTGTGTTGGCATCACCTTGATGGGTCGTCGGACTTGTTTGGCATTTTCTGCCGGCTCGAAAGGTAGGACCTGCTTGTCGTAAACAACTTGTCGGTGATAGAGGAAGTCAGGTCGGTTTTCGAAGGTTTCTGTCATTTCAGAAAGTGTCTCGACTCTGCTGGCCAGGTCATCGACCCGAAAGCGGCTGTAGAAGTCCATCTGACGCTCCGTCTCAGGAATCAGAGTGACGTATCTGTGACCTGCTCAGAAGAAAAGCATCTCACATGAATCATATATGAACATCATATCAAGTCGGAGTGACAAAAATATCAAATTTATACAGAATTAGTCAATTAATCAAGATAAGCATGAGTACTAAATTAGCTTTCTACAATTATTTGTACAGATGTTTGTACATAAATTAGTTGCAAACATTAAATTGGTTGAGAATTTTTACCTGACCCATTTTCTGTCTGGACTGGCTGTAGAAACTTTTGCCTAGGATTCATGTAATTTTATCAATCAATTCAGTGTGATGTAATGTGGCTGTTAGATGGTACAGGAAGCATCTCCATATGAGGCCGAAGGGTATCATGGTGCAGAGAAGCAGAAATGTAATGCCCACATATGAGGATGCTGGGCCTCAATACGATAAATCGAGGTGTTCTGTAATCTCTAAAAGACTTGTTTTGTTGTTTTTTTGACAACGTTTGATTCTGTAGTTTTTATAAATAACAGTGTTGTGTGTAAATCACATTTAATGTTTAATCACATTTAAGGGCGTAGCTCCTCCCTGGTCTGAAATGTTCAGTGGTTAAACCGGTGGCCTTCTCCAGTTCCCTCTCGTCCAGATGGTCGTGCCGATCCTTATACCACTCCGTTACTGTGTTAGGGTGAGTGCCTTCACAACACAAAAAAGAACAAAGATAAAGAAAGTATGGTAAGATTTTAACATACAGCAACATTACTTTAATGCCCCTTATGACTGAATGCTTAGCAGCATTTTACCAGAGATTCGAATCCTGGTCATGCAGCTTGCTATTAGCTGCCAGAGCCCAAAGAGTGCACAATTGACCTTGCTCTCTCTGGGTGGGTAGATGGCGCTATTTCCCTTATCGCTCCTACAGTGATGTCGATCAGCACAGGGCGTCTGTGAGCTGATATATCAGAACCGAGTCGCTGCACTTTCCTCCGAGCATGCTGTGATGCTACATCAGCAGAAGTTCGAAAAGAGGCGGTGGCTAACTTCACATGTGTCAAAGGAGGCATGTGATAGTCTTCACCCCTACTTGTGTTGTGGCATCACTAGTGTTGGTGATCACATCACCACATCACATTGCCTTTAATGTGTTTGAGAGCATCAGTTGTAAAGTTGTAAAGAGGTAGAGTTACAGGTCTACAGTGAATAACTCTATTTGAGTAATGTTCTAATCCATCTTATGTCAAGAACTACTCAACTAAGTAAAGAAAAAATACTTTAAGAAAAGTCAGTCAAGAACTTTGAGAGTATCCTCAAGTGCAGTCGCAAAGACCATCAAAATGTTATGATGGAAATGGCTCTCATTTGGGCCGCAAGTGAAAAGGAAGATCAAGAGTTTCCTCTGTTACACAGGATAAATTCATCAAAGTTCCCAGCCTCAGAAATGGCAAGTTAACAGCACCACAGATAAGACCACCTACAGTAGATGCTTCACAGGGTATTTTGGTTTGTTTTACACTTTTATGTTTACTGTGTGTGAGTGTGTGTGTGTGTGTGTGTGTACTGTTTCAGAACAGATCTGTTACAGGGTCAGAGGAAGATTCTTTCTTTCCAACTGATATCCTATCCTATAATAATCATAATATGAACTTTCCCACCAAGCACTCTAGTCTGCTAACAAAATAACAGTCAAAGATTATTCCATGAAGTGCAAAATAGGGTTAAAGAACTTGTCACTTTAACACAGAATTAATTGCATTTTTTATTAATACTCTAATATTTTACACTAGCTTTTAAAATGGCTTGGCCAATCAGATTTCAGAAATTTAACTGGGAAATAAACTTGAATAAACTCACAATCCAGGTCATTGTAAGTGGTGAGCCTTGTGATCAGTCCATCCTTCATAAGATAAGGAGCAAATTTCTCCACCGTCGCCTGTCTGTACTGGATAAGCTTTGTGCCACCAGGATAACGACTTTCCATATCTGCAAATCCAGAAAAACAAACATTTACCAAAGGTCACAGTGGCCACCGCTGTGACTGCCGTTGGCTGCATGTTTTAAAGGCAATCGTTATGAAAGGTCATGAACAGGTCAAAGCCTTTCTGCTTCACCTTCTTGAGAGATGTGAATCCTTGATACCCAAGATGGAGGCATCTCAAACACTTCTTCAGTTTCCTCCTGCAGAATGAAGAAGAAATGTTGTGTGAACACTGTGTTATCACAACACAACAAAACCTACCTTCCAATTAATAGTAAAATATCAGGAGAAGAGTGGTCATTTTTTACTAATCAAGTCAACCAAACTATAAAGAAAAACATATGTAATTATTATTAAACAAAAAAGCATAAAAAAAACAGATTATGCTTTATATTTTATATTCTTCTAATTAGAACATCTTGCTTTCAGATAACAGTGTCAGGAGTTAATTACTTGAATTTCTTCTTCCTTCTTAATGTGTTTGAGAGCATCAGTTGTAAAGTTGTGAAGAGGTATACAGAGTTGAGTGTTGAGTAATATTCTAATTCATGTTATGAGAAGCAAGAACTACTTTAATTAAGTAAAGAAAAAACTTTAAGAAACGAAGGTCAGTTTAAAACATTGAGAATATTCTTAGGTGCATTTGAGTGCATGATGAAACTGGCTCTCATCAGGCCTGCCCCAGCAAAGAAAGATCAAGAGTTACATGTTGTGTCATCACAGCAGAAAAAAACCTACCTCCAAAATAATTGTAAAATATCAGAAGAAAGTAAATTTTTCACTAAAGTTAACCCAACATATGGAATTATTATTAAACAAAAATAACATTAAACAAACCAGAATATGTTTTATGTTTTAGATTTTTCTTCTTAGTAGGCAGCCCTTGCTTTTAGTTAACAGTGTCAAGAGTTAATTACTTGAATTTCTTGTCTCTTAATGTGTTTGAGAGCATCAGTTGTAAAGTTGTGAAGAGGTAGAGTTGGTATACAGTGAATAGCCCTATTTGATTAATGTTCTAATCCATATTTTGGCAAGAACTACTCAAATAAGTAAAGACAAAAAAAAAAAGAAACGAAGGTCAGTTAAAAACATTGAGAGTATCCTTAAGTGCATTTGAGTGCATGATGAAACTGGCTCTCATCAGGCCTGCCCCAGCAAAGAAGGATCAAGAGTTACCTCTGTTGTGTCATCACAGCAGAACAAAACCTACCTCCAAACTAATTGTAAAGTATCAGAAGAAAGGTCATTACTCACTAAAGTCAACCAAACTACAGTATGAAGAAAAACATATGCAATTAATATTAAACCAAAAAAAAAGTGTTAAACAAACCAGAACATGTTTCATATTTTAGATTTTTCTTAGTAGGAACCTCTTGCTTTTAGTTAACAATGTCAAGAGTTAATTACTTGAATTTCTTGTCTCTTAATGTGTTTGAGAGCATCAGTTGTAAAATTGTGAAGAGGTAGAGTTGGTATACAGTGAATAGCCTTATTTGAGTAATGTTCTAAATATCTAAATATCAGGAGAAGGGAGGTCATTTTTTTAAAAATAAAATCAACCAAACCGAAGAAAAACATATGAAATATTATTAAAACAAAAAAAGCTTTAAAAAAAACAGAATAGGTTTTATATTTTAGATTCTTCAAAGTAGTACCTCTTGCTTTCAGTTAACAGTGTAAAGAGTTAATTATTGGATTTCTACAAAATAAGAATTTTTTATGGTCTGTTTGTCACACACTATTTCAACATGTCAGTCAAATCAATCATCAAGTTTCCTAGTCAAAAACCAAAGATAAACAAGGAAAAAGTAGCATATTCCATGCTGCAGTAACTTGATGTTTTCTACTTGTCTGTGTTAATTACCACTACAGGGTCTAAAAACAGCTGCTCTGACTGCTCACACTGAAGGTTTCCAAGAAAATGCCACAGATGGTGTCTGGACATGTGTTCGGTGGAATTCATGCTAAAATCTCAGTGTTAGTCAGAATATAAACAATATTTGAATTGTAATGTCCTCTGGAACAGCTGTGTCTTACTCTAGTTAATTGATTATCTACTTGTGGTATGAAAAGCATCCCAAGTCGGTACGCCAGATGACACCTGAAAATTTGACGCATGTACTAAAATATTCATGATTGAAATGCATGAAATAACTTTAGATTTGTTTATAATTTTAGTGCTTAACTTGTTAGACTCTGTATACAAGCCCATATTCCAATTCTTTACTCTCATAACTACATTACTAAAATTATTAACATCAAGGCATTTATAAAACAGTCAGATTTATAAAAGGATAAGAGGAGGACTGACCACCTGCCTACTAAATTCTCAGTTATTCAGAGAAATAAAGAAGCAATAAACAGCATTGTGTACATACATCCTCCTCCTCCTCATCCTCCTGATCATTCTGGGTCTTCGTGTCAGAATTGAGAAGAATGTTGTGGCTGGTGGAGCCACGCAACAAATATTCCCACTTTACAGGATTGCCCAGGTCAAAAGTCATCTCCTACAAAATAAAACAGACAACATGGAACAAGCTTCCTAGACACAGATTCTGTAGAAAACTAGACTAAAAAGCCTTAAATCAACTGCTAACCAGAGCTCAATTCATGTTAAGAAAGCCAGCCAATCATGCAGCTGGATTTAGAGCATGTCGGTGTGTCTTTGGTATCTTGAGGCCATAAAAAAATACACCTTATGCAGCTAGAAACGTGAAAAAGGCATGTACTAATTTTCTTAATTAATCATGGGTGTGTTTTGTGCGTAACGTGAAATAAACCAATCAATGTGTCACTTGCAATTCCCTTTAAGAGGCAGAGGCGCTTTGACTTTTGAAGGCTGGTATCTTAACAGCTACATTAAGATGCAATTTTTTTTTTAGATATCATTTCATTTCTAATTTTTCCCCATTTTCTCCCCAATGTTGCTCAGCCAATTACCCAACCCACGCATTAGGACTCCCCCTATTACTAGTGATGCCCTAACACACCAGGAGGATGAAGACTAACACATGCTTCCTCCGAAAGGAAGCCACCGCTTCTTTTCGAGCTGCTGCTGATGCAGCCAGCATGCTCAAAAAAAAAAGCGCAGTGACTCAGTTCTGATACATCAGTTCACAGACGCCCTGTGCTGCAGACATCACCCGAGGAGTGATGTGAGGAGAGAGCGCCATCTACCCACCTGGAGAGAGCAGGGCCAATTTTGCACCCTCTGAGCGCCGGCAGCTTGATGGCAAAGCGGGGGTTCGAACCTGTGACCTCTCGCTCAAAGTGGCAGCGCTTTAGACTGCTGGACCCCCCCTCAGACGCTATTTTAATGGCACAGGCGCAAGGCATGAAAATAGCTTGTTGATG
This sequence comes from Astyanax mexicanus, assembly GCF_023375975.1. Lineage (NCBI taxonomy): Eukaryota > Metazoa > Chordata > Actinopteri > Characiformes > Acestrorhamphidae > Astyanax > Astyanax mexicanus. The sequence goes on from NC_064417.1 coordinate 7,188,363, forward strand.
GGGTGTAAGATAGCAAAGAGCACTGTGATGCACCTTGCGCAGGGTATACAATAGGGAGCTTAATGAATTTGAGTTTAAAGAATATGTGGTTTACAGTGTATGAGGAAATGCCACCAGAGGCTAAAATCTCAAAAAGAAACAAAAAAACAGAAGCTGTGTCAAACTCACCCCTGATATAGACCTTTAAAACAATGTTTGTCAACCATTATGAAAAACTAATAACATTAAAGGTCCAGGACTGCCCACACTGACCGTGCAGCCGAAGCGGCAGTCCTGCATGTTGACCCAGTAATTCTGATGGTTCCAGATGCTCTCGATACCCAGGAACTTCTCACTGGTGGTGGGGTAACTTTGTCCTGCCAGCGGATCAATAAAGAAATTCTCTGGAACCTCTCTGTTCCCAGACAGAACCAGCACCCAGCAGTGAACCCGCAATCCCAGGAGAGGATCTGGAGGGGGGCGCTCACGCTCCTGAAGAGCAGAAAACATGAACACAGCACATCAAAAGTCTAAATACACTTACAACACACAATAAACCTTCCTGTCTCTACTTCTCAAGTATAAAGAAGCCTCAGTTAATTAACACACTATTCCACTACCTCCTGCAGTCTCTGGGCCTCCTGCTGTTGGCTGAGTAGAGCAACACGAGCTTCCTCCTGTCTCTTCTGCTCCTGGCGCTTCTCAAACCTGCTGTACAGGTCATGCGGGGGCTTCACTGTGTACTTCGTCTTTTCCTCCTTTTGTTGAACTACGGCCTTCTGATAATACACACAAATACATACATATAAATAAAACTTTAATACAACTACCCCTATTGGGATGTGGGGTAATACATTTGTACTATAACTTTATAGTAAAAAATGAATTTTTGGAGCAGGTCTATGGGTCCATTCATAGAATTCATACACAATTTACACTGTTAAAAAAATGTGCCTAATTCACATTATGTCACGGTAAAAACATACAAAAACATACAACATTTTTGCTGGGCAGCGATAATATGTGCTATACGTACAGCACCAGTCAAAAGTTTGGACACACCTCTTCTCACTATTTTTTTCTTTCTTTTTTATATTTTTTACATTGTAAATTTAATATTAAAGACTATATTAAAGCTATACAGGAACACATGCTGGATTATTATTATTTTGTAAATAAAACGTGTTAAACAAACCAGAATATGATTTATACTTTATATTCTTCTAGGAGCCCCATTTAGCTTTAAGGACAGATTCGCACATTGCAGATTTGTCTTCATGATGGAGAGTCACCTGGAATAGTTTTCTCAGCGTCTTGAAGGAAGGAGTTCCTGGAGGTGCTGAAAAATAGTTTCTGCTTTTTCTTCACGCTGTGAAGCTCCAGCTCATCCCAATTAAATCACCTCAATCAACATCTCATTTAATCAGGTTTAGATCAGGGGACTAATATGGAGGACAAACACCTTTTTTTACTATTTACAATGTAATTCTATATGTGGCGCATAATAGTTTTGATGTCTTTAATATTAATCTACAATATAGAAAATAAATCAAATAAAGAAATAAATAGAGATGAACAGTGAATTAGAAGGTGACTGATACTGTATATTTCATATATATCCTTTATATAGTATTTTACACTCATTAAAAAAGGAGATGTTGGGATCTAATGACCTTGTGTGAATATAATGAAGATATATTTAAGTGATCACAATTGAATAAGTTTACAGGGTTTTATTCTTTCCTCTATTCATTCTGTATGTTCTTGTTTTACTCATGCAGCAGTAATGAATTAATGGATGTTCGGACCAATAAATCTTAAACTGTCACACACCTTGACTTGGGGTTTGAGTAATGGGCATTCCTGGCGGTTCTGATTGAGAAGACACATTTCCTTCACAGCGTAGCCGCTGACACAGTAAGCGTTGTAGCCTGCACCCAGCAGGAGACTGCACAGCAGGGTGGAAAACTCAAAGCACGTTCCTTTCTGAGTCCGCAGGGTCCATGTAGGAGAGCACAGCTTTTTTGGCTAGACCAAACAACAGAAAGAAATGATTGAGATCACGTCTAAATAATGATACTATTCACCATTAATAAATAATAAACAGCTCTTAAACAAACACAATCAGGAGTGGAAATGAGGTAAATCTCTCACTAGGTCAACTGGAGGATCCAGTGGTTGCAGGGACAGGAAGTCTGAGATGAAACTGGCACAGCCCTGCCAGTGATAGATCTCAGGGTAGGGTAAAAGTGTGGGTCGAAGTGTGGTGCTCACAAACTTCTGTTCAGAGAAACATGCAAACAGAGGAGGAAGAAGAACACCAAGAAGGTTAAGAGTCATTTTAACTTGTACACTGACATGCCAAACTTCATGGAAGAGCATATTGTTACTTGTGTTACTCGTAGGACAGTTTGGAAACACCCAGATCTGTATAAGTTGTAAAAAGCTATCTTGTGAGTGAGACTGAACACTGGTCAGAGTACTCATGGGAAAGTTATGTGAATTATCATTACAGTAAAAGTAAGGCCTGAAAAGTAAGGCCTAGCCCTTTCTACATATGTGTTATAACTGATTATTAATGATTTAAGGCATTTATAACCCAAGTAGTTACCATTAATAAACTAATTGTAAACCATTTATAAACCCTTTATAAAGGTAGTCTTATTTTAAAGTGCTACCCTATATTGTAAAACTCATATATTATATAGATGTATTAAACACAGAGTGATCTATTTTAATATCAATATTTTGTTCCACTTAAATGCTAATAATAAATACTGCACCTGCACTCCGCACTCGTTGAGAGGACAGAGGAGCAGTGGTGTGCGGTCAGGGTAGAGATAAGAGTACTGGCAGTTGAAGTTATCTGCCATCGTCTGCAGCAGTTTCTCCTTAGCTGAATTCTCCCTGTATGAGACAGGCAATTTTGAACTGTCCGCTTCAGCCTTCGGATCCAATCTAGAGGAAAGAACAAGAGCAGATATTCAGTAAAATACGACATCATTAATTCATTAATTCAAATAAAAGAGCAGGGTATAATATTCATGGGCAGCACAACTTAACATAACAAACACAGACCAACCTAGAGTTCAAATATAACCAGTTTTATAAATAGAATTGCTACACAGTAACACAACTCAGGGGTAGGTTTGTCATAACTCCAGAATTTTGATATCAAAGTTGACTTCCTAAGCTATTAACAGAAAGAGCTCTATATAGTGTATTATGGAGAATAAAAATAAAAAAAAAAAATTATGGCACACCTTTCTAAAGCATTCTTTCCTACGTTAACAGCTTTAAAACAGACTGACTTGTAATAAGGAGCATTTTGTCTTTACCTTTGCTATTTTGGGAGTCTAGGGGTGACTAAAATCACAAATTGCACCAATATCTACAGTGGTGTGAAAAAGTATTTGCCCTCTACAGACTGTTTTTACTTTTTTGTCTGATTGATATATTTTCAGTTATCAAACTAAGTTTAATAAGAGACAAAGATAAAAAAGAGTAAATATAAAAAGCACTTTTTATATGATACTTTTAGTTATTAAAAGAAACAAATTGTCCAAATCTATCTATCTATCTATCTATCTATCTATCTATCTATCTATCTATCTATCTATCTATCTATCTATCTATCTATCTATCTATCTATCTATCTATCTATCTATCTATCTATCTATCTATCTATCTATCTATCTATCTATCTATACCTGTCTAAAGAAGTGTTTGACCTCTAAAACAAATAAGTGGATTGTGCCACCCTTGAGGCAAACACTTTTTTTTTTTCAAAGGGCTAGATTGGTTTGGATCAGGTTTTGCCCTTAATAAATTAAATCACTGTCTATAATAGAAAGAGAGCACTCATCTTTATTGATCTCTCTAAAGCTTTGGATACAGTCAATCATTCCTCACTTTTAAAGAACCTACACTGTTTTGATTATAATGCTACAGATTGGATCAGCAATTTCCTTTTTACGTATAACACCAGCAGATGACATGGTTCTTTACTCTTCCTCCAGACTCCTTTGATTTCCAAATGAAATGTAAAATTTACTGATGGTCAGTGATGGTTTGGAGAGTCATGTCATCTGCTGGTGTTGATCCACTGTGTTTTATTATTATCAAGTCTAAAGTCAGTGCAGTTTTGTTTTCCCACAAAATCTTACAGCACTTCATGCTTCCCTCTGCTGACAACATTTATGGAGATGTGGATTTCATTTTCCAGCAGGACTTGGCACACTGCCCAGAATGCCAAAAGTACCAATTGGTCTTATATAATATTCTTGGGTTTTTATTGGCTGTAAGCCATAATCATCAACAATAAAAAAAAAACTTAAAATATATCACTCTGTGTGTAATAAATCTATATAATGTAGTAAGGTTTTACATTTTGAACTGAATTACTGAAATTAAGTAACTTTTCAATGATATTCTAATTTCTGAGATGCACTAGTATATACTACGGCATATGGCTATAGAACAAAATGCACTTTTAAGCAGCATGTTAACATGCTTACAGGCAAACTTAAGCAAAAATGCAGCTTCCTATATCAAAACAACATGTGTTTCCCAATTAGCATAAGAAGATTAATAAAGCAACACTGTTGTTTATTCTGGATTGTTTTAGATTTTGTGAATCACTCTGCTTTAAGGTTTTTTATTGGTGACCTAGATTTTATACAGCAAGCATCACTGTGTAAAAAGGTTGAGTGATCTTCTCTTTCATTAGGAAACACATAAAATTCTGTCAGAATCTTACTTTCAGCTATATATTACTTATTATTAGACTACTAAAGAAAAGCAACACTCATTAGGTGTGTTGTTAACTTGACCACCAGATGTGAGGCCATGTTTTCATCATGCTTGAAATCTGGACTTCCTATGGTTTTCTCAAGACCACAACATGCTAAGAGCATGCTAAAGCCACTGTTTGCTATCTTAACACACATGTTGACCTTTAGTAACCCCATACTCAATACACAGCCTATTGATTTTTGTTTGGGTGGTCTTCCTGAGTGTGTTTTCCCCCTCAGCACAGCGTGTATGAGACATTACATCTTCATGTTTGCAGTCAGTGATTGTGTAATGCAAACAGTCGGGGTGGCATAACCATGATACCGGCTCACTTTAACACAAGCACAGAGTTTACCAAGCGCCAACGAACTATAGTAACCTCACAGTTGGGCTGCTGAGGGGGCTATCTGCACTTTGGCCAGCGTCTCCTCCAGTTCCCGTAACTCGCTCAGACCTCCATCCTCTCCTCCCTCCTCCTCCTCCTGCTCTGCCTCCTCCTCCTGGAGCTCAGCTTCTTCCAGCTCAGGCTCGACCTCCGGCAGCATCTCCATCTACAAGGAGTGAAAACAAGGCACATGCTGCAGTCCAGGGGACCTGCCATCCCACCGATTCATGTTTTCAGGCTTTCATGTTTTCTAACACACCTGCTTTAGCTCTTGAACATAACTGGCAGATGGCAAGCATGAAAAACATTAGATAAGAGCAAAACTGTGCAAATACAGCAAGACCAAACTGTGTGAAAAACATACCTTTTGAAGAATATACGGTGCTGTGAAATAGTATTTGCCCCCTACAGATTTAGTTTAGCTTTCAGATTAACAAACACATTTTAATATAAAACAAATATAACATATATAAATATAAAAAGCAAAAATCTATCCAAACCAACTTGGCCCTATGTGAAAAAGTATTTGCCTCCAAATCTAATAACTTGGCTGTGCCACCCTTGGCATCAACTGCAATCAAGCATTTGCGATAAATGAATCTTTTTCACCCACTGTTCTTTGCAGAATTATTTTAATTCAGCCATACTGGAAGGTATTTGAGCATAAACAGCCTGTTTAAAATCAAGCCACATCACTTTTTTTTAAGCCATTCAGATGTAGACTGATATGCCTTGGATAATTGTCCTGCTGCACAACCCAAGTACGCCTACGCTTAAGGTCACAAACTGATGGCCAGGCATTCTCCTTTAGAGTTTTTGGTAGAGAGCATCATGGTTCATGGATTCATGGTTCCATCAATTATAGCAATTGTCCAGCTCCTGAAGAAGCAAAGCAATGTTCTTTGTGTTCTTGTTGGTCAGCAGTGGTTTTTGCCTTAGAACTCTTTCATGGACGTCCGTTTCACCCAGTCTCTTTCTTTTTATTGAATTATTAACATTGACCTTATCTGAGGCAAGTGTGATAGATGTCAATGACTTTACTTTGAATTTCTTTTTGATAATGTGTTGCTGCTATATACAGTACTAGTCAAAAGTTTGAACACACCTCTTCTCATTACACTTTTTTCTTTCTTTTTATATATATTTTTTTACATTGTAAAATTAATAAGATCACAGGATTTCATTTTCCAGGGGGTTTCATTGGCTGTAAGCCATAATCATCAACAACAAAAGAAAAAAACTCCTAAAATAGATCACTCTGTGTGTAATGCATCTTTATGATATATGTCACATTTTTAACTGAATTACTGAAATAATGTAATTTTTCAATAATATTATATTTTTTCAGATGTACCTGTATGTATGTATCTTATATGTATCTTATATTGTTTTTAACCAGAGCTCTGCTCTTGGAAAGATAGATTTTACTGTTTTGATAATTTAAATAAATACAAGTGCCCTGGTAAAAATCAGTACTTATACAGCTCTGGAAAAAAATAAAAGACCACCAGTTTCTTTGATTTTACCACATTGAAAACCTAAGAAATATACTCAAGAGGAAGATGGATGATCACAAACCATCAAACCAAGCTGAACTGCTTGATTTTTGTATCCAAACAGTTCAGCAAATAAATGGTCTAAATGACAATATTTTTATTTGGAATTTGGGAGAAATGTTGTCTGTAGTTTATAGAATAAAACAACAATGTTCATTTTACTCAAACATAAACCTATGCAAAATCAGAGAAACTGATTCAGAAACTGAAGTGGTCTCTTATTTTTTTTCCAGAGCTGTAACGTTATTTGTTAAATGTGAGTGAGACCCAAAAAAAACAGAATATCACAGCTAAATATATTTAGATTACAGACAGTTAGAAAACGTGCACACACTAACCCTTGTTTTACAATCTTCACTACATAGTAAAGCTGTATATAATACAGACTATTCTGGTTTACTATATGAGATATTTACGTTAGTATGAACCGCTTACCTTTTACTCCTCAGTAACGCTGGAACTGTTTATACTCGGTTTCCATAAGCGACAAAATCCCCGCCCATGGCCCTTCACCACCTAAACCAATCCGCGAGCCGCATTCTCCCAAAGCCCGCCCCTCCGGCGCTCACTCCTGTGCTTGGATTGGCTCGTGGATACTCACGAGCTCACGTACGTTAGATTTTAAAACATATTTAACCAATATTATTTTTTAAAATCACATATTTCACGTTTACTGTGCAAACATTTTGGCACATGTGAAAATAATTACAACTAAAATCTAAAACGATATATGAGAATAAATACTAAATGTTAACTCAAAAATATTTATGCTTAATAAAATATTTTCAAATCTCTCCTTATTAGGAGTCTGGTATTATTTATGGTTATCATGTAACACGTGTTTTAGTAATCAAAAAATGATATGTCGTATAATGAGTCCAAAATGAATGAAGCAACTGAGCAGGGTTTATAATTGTCTAATTATTTTCATACCCAAAATATACTAATTTCCACAACACAGAAAAATATACTAATTTCCACAACACAGAAAAATATAACATGTTTCAGCACCGAAGACAAACCTTTTAAACAATCAAATGATTATTAGTCATGTAGTAGTGTATCAGTTTACTCCTTAAGAATTTTCTCAATGCTAATGTAATCCATGACTGACTGGCCACACACACACACACACACACACATACAAAGGATGTATCAGGAGCGGGAACCGTGTCAGACAATAACAGAATAAAGATTGCTGTTTAATTTTGTGTGTGTAAAAATAGATTATAAGAGACACTCTTCTCGTATGGAGGTGACATCATGTTAAAATAAAACAATGTGTGGCCACGACTTAGTAAGGCATGGGAATGAGATCCTAAGGCGTGGCCACGGCTTATAATAATTAAGTCGAATAATAAAGCTTGCTGTTCTGTAAATAAATGCCCATGAAGAAACTGAATATTACATCAAAGCTCCAATCCAAGGATAATCTTTTGTAAGAAAACGGAGAGTGGATTGGTTTCTATATATTTTCATCTTGGAATGAATTATAGTGATATTTAGATTTATACTCTTGCAGTGAGACTGGGCTAATTCTAAGTAAAAGGCCCATATTTCTCATCTCATACACGTTTATCTATCTTAGGCAGTCATACTGTGCCAGTTGTACAGAATAAATTTGCCATAGCACTTTAAAGCATTTGCTGCTTGTATAATTTAATAAGAAATGTTATCTGTGTTCTGCACACGTGAAAAAATAATGTGTAATTTGACCAAATTCAATCAAATCTGAGAAAATTTTTCAAAGTGACAGAGAAAAACTGTAATTTGAGTTCTTAGCCATTTAGCTCCATTTAGCACCCATTCATTTTGAACTCCCTCGCGGGCTCCCTCTAGCGGTTTACAGTCATTTTCTAATATAACGGGGAGATTGCACGTGGGTAGTCTATTCTCTGCATTACCCATCTCTCAGCAGAGTGAGAGTACTACAGGAGTATTAATGAACCTAACATTCATCCCAGCTGTAAATGATTAACTGCCCAGTAGTACGATCAATAGAGCCAGGACACTGGTTCTGTGCGACAGATCCCAACGAGAATGCATTACTGTTAAGGTTTTTTTTTTAAAAGCAGTCAGAAAAGTTCATTTTGGTTCATGTGGTTAAATAAGGTTTGGTTTAGGACTCCAGGGGTGTTTATATAACAGTGTGTGTGTGTGTGTGTGTGTGTGTGTGTGTGTGTGTGTGTGTGTGTGTGTGTGTGTGTGTGTGTTTGGGGGGGGGGGGGGGTTCTAAGGACAAAAAAGAAACACTGAAAGTAAAAAGATGCAGCTGCTCCTTCTTGATTTCCTACAATAATATTAGAATATTATATTCGAATATAATGATAATATTAGTTATTCTACACCAATTGTAAATATTAAAATATCACTGCATTGGCTATTATATTTATGTTCATAGCCTGCAGGGCAATAATTATAAAAACGAAAGAGAGAAAAGATATAATATAATATATATATATATATATATGTGGTATTTAAGCGCGTTTCTTGTTGTGTCCTGTCCGGCTCATATTTACCTGCTGCGCTGACCTCATCGCCCCCTGGCGCTCCCTCAGCATTAAAACTCCTCCACTGCTCCGGGCTCAGACAGAAAGTCAGCCCAGCCCGTTACCGGAGAGCCAGCCACACGGAGAGGAAATCATGCAGGGCTCGCGTGCGCTGAGCTCCGTGATCATCGTTCTGATTGCCCTTCATCAGTGTTCAGCCTTCTGGCTTCTGAACGTGATCTTCCCCCCTACAGCCAAACCTCGTGTACCAAGTAACAGCACACTTCCACCACTCATCATAGGTAAGATAACGCTTTGGTAACATAGTAGATATAGTTTAGTAACATCATAGTGTGACAGCATTTATGTTTGGGTTTGATGCCATAGCTGGAAATGCTTTGATGGCATAGCCAGACACAGTTTGGTGACATTCCTGTACATAGTTTATTGACATTAGTGGATATAGTTTAATACCATTGCTTGATAGAGTTGGGTGACATTGCTGAATGTAGTTTGAATGCATAGCAAGACATGGTTAGGTGGCATTGCTGAAAAAAGTTTGATGGAATAGCCAGACATAGCTTGCTGGCATTGCTGAATAAAGTTTGATTAAATAGCCAGACATAGTTGGTGGAATTGCTGAATATAGTTGGGTTGCAATGTTGGACATAATTTGATGGCATAGCCAGACATAATTTGGTGGCATTGCTGGATATGGTTGGTTGACATTGCTGGACATAGCCAGACATAGTTTGGTGTCATTGCTGAATGTAGTTTGAATGCATAGCAAGACATGGCATTGCTGGAAAATGTTTGATGGAATAGCCAGACATAGTTTGGTGGCATTGCTGAATATAGTTGGGTGACATTGCTGGACATAGTTTGATGGCATTGCTGGATAGATTTTGGTGGCATGGACAGACACAGTTTGCTGACATCCTTGTACATATTTTTTGGTGGCATACCTGTATAGAGTTTGGTGACATTGCTGGATATAGTTGGTGACATCAGAGGATGTGGTTTGGTGGCATTGTTGGACATAGGTTGATGGCATAGCCAGTGGTGGCATGGCCAGACACAGTTTTTTGTAGATAAATTGGTGGCATTGCTGGATATGGTTTGGTGTTATTACTAGAAATAGATTGGTGGCATTGCCTGTTATGATTTAATGCTATTGCTGGACATAGTTTGATGACACTGCTGGGCATAGTTTGGTGACATTGCTGGAGTAAGTAGGGTGGCATTGCTGGACATTGCTGCTGTTGCCGGATAAAGTTGGTGGCATTGCCAGACACAGTTTGCTGACATTTCTGTACATAGCTTGGGGACACTACTAGAGTAAGACAGTTTGGTGTTGGTGGCATTGCTGGACATTAGTGCCTTTACCAGACATAGTTTGGAAGCATTGCCAAACATAGTTTGGTGGACTAGCTGGACATTGGTGCCATTACCAGACATAGTTTGAAGGTTTTGCTGGACATGGTTTGGCAGCATTTTTCGTTATAATTTGTTGGCATTGCTGGATATAGTTTGGAGGCATTACTGGACATAGCTTGGCAGCATAGCTTGAACTGGTTTGGTGGTAGTCCTGGACATAGATTGGTTCCACTGCTGGAGCCACTATGTTCTGTAGTGAAAATTCATGGGCTATGAAAATGTCTCATTTGAACTATTACTCTCCTGAACTCCTTGACCCTGATGATTTAGTGCCTGGGAATTTGGGAAATCGCCTTGAAGCGAAGATTGACAAGCCTTCACTGGTCCACTGGTTATGCTACAAGAAATCTGAGGACTGGTTTCCCCTGTGGATCGACCTCAACATGTTCATGCCTATTGGTGTTGACTGCTGGATTGATAACATGAGGTGAGGAATTGAATAGCACATCTTACATAGGTTAAAATGTAGGTATTTTAAGAGTTAAGGGTTTGATATGTTAATATCAATATAATAATATTTATTTTCTTACACTTATGTATATTTGTGAGAAAAGAAAGCTGCCAGCTCATTTGGGCTATGATAACTCAATCCAGGTGGCCTTCATATGGATGGTCCTAACTCACTCCCATGACACCACCACATTCTTTCCCTAATACCCTAGGAAAGGTCAGTGCACATGTATAGCATCCCACTGGGGACTGGCAGATTTACCATCTTTCCCACTCGCAAAACATCCCTAAAAGTGTAAGAATTCTGGCAGGGATCAACATGGCACTGGTTCTTAAAAAACCTTCACTGATATATTTAATAACCTTGTGCTACCTAACTCACACTGGAAATGGAGAACCAGTTTTTTAGGCCCAGATTAAATTTAGTATGGTGGTAAATCACCAAAAACAGTCCCTACCCAAAATATTTTGGGTAAGTAAACTGCAATGTGGAAGGTGTTCTACAATTAAAACTCCCATTTAGTTTAGGTTTAGGTTTAGTTTGACCAGAAACCATCTTTACAATTCAAACACTGTCCCATCTGTCCATTGAATAATGCTTTTTTGACTGGCAGGTACAGGGGTAAATGCCCAGCTATCAGATTTTATGGCTGCCCTCCAGTTGCTGAAGCAATTAACCTTTTGTCTGTTGTTTTTGGATAGTTCTCAAACAGCAAACATGATGACGACAAATGGACCCCAGTTGACAACATTTCACAAAAAAATGACTCACTGTGTGTCTTTCTGTACAATGTAGGATTGTGTACAATCGGACAACTCGTAAAACCTCCAATGCTCCAGGGGTTGAAGTTCGGGCCCCAGGCTTTGGGCAGACATACACTGTAGAATTTCTAGACAACAACAAGTTGGCAGGTGAGTGGAGCAACAGTATTGCATATCTGTGTTAGGGTTAGTGGAATAAAATGACATAAATTGCATAACCCATTGCATTTCCCCCATATTCCATAAGTGGCTGGCCAGACAAAACATGTCTGATGACTGAAGCTAAGCTGGCATTTTTAGTTTAAGTAATGGAACTCTGGATCTCTAACTATGTGGAGTTGTTAAGTAATCTCCAGTTGACTTGCATGTGTGTTTTTTCACTATGTATGATGTTTACATTTAGTTTTAGTTTTTAGTTTTAACAATTATAGAAATATAGAATTAAATGTAACTTCACAGGTTTTATTATTTGTTTGGAAAATAAATTACTGAGTAACATCAATACATTTACATACATTTTAATATGTAGTTCAATGTACTTAAACATGTAGATGTACTTAAATCTACATAACACATAATAAACTGATCTAACAATGTATTATTGAAGTATTGTCAGTTGAATTAAACTCAACTTAAAAAGTATACAATGTACTTTTCTATAACAGAATATAGGTCTTTCCCTTTAGCCTTGTCATTTTTTTAATGCTGATGTGTCTCTGTTGCTAGGTTATTTTCACACCATGCTTCAACATTTGGTTAATATGGGATATGTGCGTAACGAAACCGTTCGAGCAGCACCATATGACTGGAGGATTGCGCCAAGTGAGGTTACATTCAAACACACACCATGCAAACAGTTCTCTTCTCCCACACACACAGTTCATTCTTTGTCCATCTAGCTTCTCTGACCTGATCTGTGGAACGGAACGGGTTCATTTTATTAATTTTCATTTATCTCTCTAATTCACCACATTACCTCCACCCTGACTCTGACTCATAGTAACATGTATTGTGACCTTACTTTACACACACACACACACACACACACACACACACACACACACACACACTAGATTTTGCAATGTTCTTACACTGTGTGTGTCTGATGTGTTCCAGATGAGCAGGATGAATATTTCTCACAGTTAAAGCGTCTGGTGGAGGAAATGCATGACGAATACAAGCAGCCTGTTCACCTGCTGGGTCACAGCATGGGCAGCAACTATATCCTCTACTTCCTCAACCAGCAGAGCAAGGCCTGGAAAGACCGTTACATTAAGAGCTTCATCTCACTGGGAGCGCCGTGGGGTGGAGCAGTGAAGCCCCTCAGAGTATTAGCCTCAGGTAATAAAAAAGGTCACTGGCCCTCACTGTTCATTAAAATAAATTTCTTTTTTAAACCAAGTTATGCAGTTTTCAGAAAGATTCTTACTACTGTTTGTTTCCCTTACTTTTTGGGTCAGGAAAACTTTTTACCAATTTGGATTATTATGCTCCACCCACTTTAATCCATTGCTAATTTTCATATTATGCAAAACCTACGTTTGCAAACTAGTCATAGGATTTTTAGACATACAAGCACCTGAACCATAATTATTGTGTGAAGGCTAAAAATGCTTTTTTTTCCAGCAATTTTACATCAGATCAGGCTAATATTTTGCGTTCACTAATGGTGTCAGACAACAAGTGGGTTATATAAATTATAGGATAATACATTACTGGCACCTTTCCCTCTTCGAAAACACCCACCAGGGCTCCAGCCACTAGATCATTTGAAGAGTTGTCTGATTTTGGTCTGCAGGTTGAGAACCTCAGACAGTACTCAGCAGGATTACCCAACAGACTTTGTCTGAGGAAGGGATCTGTACCAGCAACAGCTTTTTTGCATAAAAAAGACAGAACCATTAAATAGCTAATTCTGAATGGGACTGAAACTGTCAGGAATAGAGCTGGTGTGATCTCTTTATGTGAGAGTTATTTTTCTATGCAAAACAACTTAATGCATATGTTTTATTTAGCCCATAGACCTTTTTTAACTTGTGTAAAAAGTGCCTTACATAAATTACTAAAGTCACTATAGCACTCAATATGTTGAAGTAACATTATTATCCTACTACAGATCAACACATCAGTTTCAAATTTTACATTTTTCTTTTGCGATAAACTAAAATCAGCTTCAGAGCAAAACTAGATTCCAGATAATATGATAAAATTTCAGTTCAGATATTTAATCCTATGACTCAAATGCCATACTGACAGCACAGAACAGCTGTCTTCATTGGAGAGCACAGCGACAGTAGCACGATGTTATCTGATGGGATCAAATCCATGACCTTTTACCTCAGAGCTTCTCCAAGTTCTACTAAAGCTCTCATGCGAGACAGAAATATTGATTCATTAAAAAAGAGCCTGCTAGTGTTATATTTCTAGTATAAAAATCTTCAACAAGTCATTGGGCTTCAATGTGGGTTTTTTTGAGAATGGATGAAGACTACACGAAAGATAATTTTTTTTTCCTTAAATTATTGATTACTTGTTTAAAAGGCAAGCAAAGGTCAGGATATCTGTCATTACTTTCTTCTCTGTGTGTAACAACAGTGGATTTAAACAGGCCAGCAAATGCTTATAAATGAATCACAAAACAATATATAAGAATATAGATTATTTGACATAATGTGCAAATGCTGATACTGGGAGGTATGTTGAAAAGTGCATCTTCAATACCCTCATAATCTAAGAAATGAAAATCTAAATAAAAAAATGTAGCCAAAATTTCATTCCAGCAGAATTCCATTACAGAACGGTAGTCAATGGTTCGTATTGGTCTACATACAAAGTTCATTTTGTAGGGTTCTGGCAGTGCTCATCGTGTTCCTCCTTGCATAAAGGAGCAGATTGTGGTCCTGCTGAGAGGTTAAGGACTTTGTATAGCCTTGTTTTTGTGCCACCCTGAAGAAATGGAACTACCTGTACAAGCTCTGTAGATTCCAGGTACTGCAACATGGTACTAGAGGTGATGCTGAGCCTACCAAACCGCAAAACTAGTGAAAAATCTTTTAGAGAAGAAGATTCATTAGAGAAGAAGAGTCATTCTTGTTTTGTTCAGATTTAGCTTGCCTTTTTGAAGGTAGAATTTGAAAGGTTCACTACAAAAGGATATTCTAGAAAAAGAAAACAAATATATACAGTATATAAGGTACCAGTCAAACGCACATTCACATTAATATTTGTTCTTTAATATTATTTTGTACTACAATATAGATTAATATTGAAGACTTACAACTATGAAGGAACACATATCCAATTAGGAAGTAGAAAAAGAAGTGTTTGGCCTTTACAAAAACCTGATTTAAAAACCTAACCCCAGGTGGCTTAGGATGAGTTGGAGTTTAGAGTGAAGGAAAAGCAGTTAATAAGAGCTCAGCACCTCTAGAACTGCTTTAAAAGTGTTGGAGAACCTTATAAAACGGACTGAGAGAATCAGCCAAGAGTGGGCAAAGTCGGCATCAAAGCTAAATGTGCTACTTTGAAGAACCTAAAGTATAAAACATATTTTGGCTTGTTTAACACTTTTTTTGTTTATTTTATAATTCATTCCTTCATAGTTTTAATGTCTTCAATTTTAACCAAAAAATGTTGAATGTAGAAAATAATTAAAAAAAAGAAACAAGCAGGACAAACAAGCAAGGACAGCAGACAACAGTTTGAAGAGAGAGAGAGAGAGAGAGAGAGGGTTTTAACTTGTGTAAACGGGTTAAATCACCTTTAAGGTGTTTAGTTGGACCGTCTGGTAATTACTTGTACCTTGGGGGACTAAATGTTTTGGGTCAGTTTCATATTTTCTTACAATTTTTCAGACAGGACCATAAAAAAAGAATAGAACTGACATAAAGCTGAATGTTCTAAAATAACTTTATAACGTTTTGGATTATCTAATAGATGACAGTAGATTTCACCAGCCAACTGATATTGATCTTTTTTTTTTTTTTTTTTTTCAGGTGACAACGATGGAATCCCACTGGTGTCCAACATCAAGATCCGTGAGGAGCAGCGAATGACCACCACAAACCCGTGGATGATCCCGTCTGAAGAGGCCTGGTACAAAGAACACGTCTTTATCTCCACTCCGTTCTTTAACTACACCAACCAGGACTACCAGCGCTTTTTTACCGACATCCACTTCGAGGACGGCTGGCACATGTGGGAGGACACGCGGAACCTCACTGCTGGACTTCCCACACCAGGGGTGGAGGTCTACTGCTTCTATGGCGTGGGCCTTCCCACACCGGTCACCTACATCTACGACGAGGAGTTTCCCAACTCCGACCCTATTGACTTTGTGTATGATGACGGAGACGACACTGTGGACAGTCGCAGTATGAGGATGTGTCAGCGCTGGATAGGAAAGCAGGAGCAGCCCGTGTACGTGACTGAATTTAAAGGCTTGCCCCACCTGGACATTGTGTTCAACCACAATGTCTTAACCACCATCCAGGAGATCCTGGAGGGGACCTTTTATCAGGAAAAGAGCATTAATACAGTTACAGTAAAAACTCCTGCTAATCATCCACGAAACACCGTCAGACCAGGCCCATAGGTAGCACTGAGTGGGGGAATGTTTGGAAAACACTTGTGGCTTCTGGTTACAAGTGATGATTTACTTGGTTTAGGTGTCCGGTTTAAAGCTGTAATTTTTTTAAAACATAGTTTCCTGAATGGTTCTTCGATCTTATGTTTATGTCCGTCTTATGTTTATACTAAAACTTTTTAATCTATAAAAATATTTAAACTTCTTAACAGCTGTAAAGAACCTTTTTTGGCATCTTTATGTTAAATAGAGTTGTTGTCCACTTAGAATAAAAGGTTGATTATGTTTTGTGTCACATGCTGCAACATAAGCTTAAACATGACTCATCCGCCCTCATGCTTAACAGTTGGAGAGATATTCATTTCATAGAAATATGTGCCCTTTTTCTACAAACATACCAATTCTCATTAAAGCCATCTATAATATATGATTCTACAGGACTTGTTTCAAAAGCATCAGGCTTATTTGTTGTTCCTTTGCAACCTTCTGTCACTACTTTTTGTGTGAGGTGCAGGAAGATATATTTAAAGGTGTAATTTAACTATAAATATTTAGTAGCATTTAGTATTGGCTCTTTATGAAATACAATATGTCACTCCGAGTTGTATATGCATGCTGAACCTGAAATTGTTCTTCTAACACCATTCCCTGCATTATCCAATTAAAAGAAAATAGACAGAATGTCATGAATATTCATGATAAGAGCAGAAATCCTATTGTTTTTCCCCGCCCCCTCCTCCATCTAAATAATACAGCCTGAAGCAGAAGCAATGGAGCACTTTTTCTCAAAAATCAGCTCACAGGGCATTCAGTCATACTAGAGACCACCACAAAATTAATTTAAAAAATATATGAATTAGACATTTAATCATTCTTTCATAAAAGCCATATTTGTAAAAGTGTTGCTGCACAGTTGAACAGTGCACCACCACCTCTCCAACTTCAGCTAAATCTTCAGTCAATGGTTTTAATTTGTCTTTGGCTTTTTGCCACTTTTTCACTATTGATTAAAATATCCACAATAATACCGAAAATGTATTAAAAAAAAATTAAATTTTACAATATTTTTTGAACATGTAACCTTTTTAATGTACCAGCAGACCAACATGAACATAGCATGTTGAACTCATCAGTTCACATCAGTTACTAACTGTCTCCATCTGCTGGACAACAACTCTTAAAGGCAACTTAAATGATGTAGTGTAGTAAGTTTTGTGTCCCTATTATTATCAGTATTTACTAATAGTCTCTCTTTTATTTCTAGTGTTAGTAAAGAAGCTCCTTTGTGTCTAACTGCACTAATAATGTCTATAGTCGGTATAGTAGGTTTGTGTTATGTTGTCTTTTTTGTATATAAAACATCAGTGGACAATGTAGACTCCAGCAAATATGCACCTGTATTTATATGATGCAGACTGAAATGATGCTAAATGTTTAATTCTATTGTGTGCTTATGTATATATATATAAAACAAAAGGAAATAAAAGGAATTTGTAAACTTTTATGGTGTTCATTGTTTTCTTTAAAAAAAAAGAGAGAGAGAGAGACCACTTCAGTTTCTGAATCAGTTTCTCTGATTTTACTATTTATAGGTATATGTTTGATTAAAATGAACATTGTGGTTTTATTCTATAATTCTAGGTTACAAATAAAATGTTGTTATTTAGAGCATTTATTTGCAGAAAATGGGAAATGGCTGAAATAACAAAAAAGATGCAGAGACTTGAGACCTCAAATAATGCAAAAAAGTTTAATATTTATAAAGTTTAAAGAGTTCAGAAATCCATATTTGGTGCTATAACTTTGGTTTTTAATCACAGTTTTCATGTATCTTGGCATGTTCTCCTCCACCAGTCTTACGCACTGCTTTTGGAAACTTTTATGCCACTCCTGATGCAAAAATCCATTTTCCTCTTGATTATATTGCAGAGGTTTCCAATTTGCTCATCATTATTAAGTATTACTCTAATGTTTTTTTCAGAGCTGTATAATGATTTCCTTCTATATTCCCATGTGTACATTTTCAACATAAATGAAAATAAGCACAGATCACTATGATCACTATTGGGGTTAGTCTGTTATCGCACTCCTCTCTGCTTTCCTCGTAGCACTCGGCAACCCTTGACCTGATCCAAGGGGCCAAAGTCTGGTGTAAATCAGCCGAGAAGTCAATTTTCTAAAAACACCCTTTACTATGAAGCGGTATTGGATACATAGGAAAGAACGGGCTGTTATTGATGAACGGCTGAAGAGTAAACAAAACAAGTGATAATGCTTACACTGTTAAAGGCAAGTTCGTTGTGGGACTCATTTTATGAGCTTTACCAGATACGTAAAGCATACTATCATGACTAAAATAAAATTCATATATTAAATATTAATACAATACATTTTTGCAAATCAGCAGGTTCAGCACATCCTGTCAACTGAGGAGGAATTTCCTTGAAGTTTTGTGATGCAGATTTCTTGTATGTGGTTTTCATAGGTGGTGAAATGAACCAGGGGCATCCATTACAACAAAACAAATATAGCAATATTAATTACTATTCTAAAGATAGTAAAAAAACAGCCTGCATGCACCCCTCTGCTATTAATGGAACTATTTTGATTACATCTTAAACAATATCTTTCAATATGTTCCAGGTATCACATTGCAATTAAACATTACATATAAAATACATACCAAATGTCGCACTTTGCAATTAACTAATCTCTTTATTCCAAACAACATGTTAATTAGTTTCTGTATTGTTTCTATTTAGTGAATACTTCTACTTTATTTCTTCACATTTTTATTACATTATTCTAAAAACAATATAATATTATTCTCTTTTTAATCCTACATTGTAGATTCATATTAAACACATGGAAACAATTAAGGGACAGATATGGAATTACGTAGTAAACAAAAATGTGTTTTCACCCAAAGAAACTCCTTTAAAACGCTCAGAAAACTCAGTGACTCTACCTCATGAAGACACTGAGATTAAAATACCAAGAGTTTGCTGATCTTATGTGGTATAGATATAGATATAATGAGATAAATATGGTACTTAGAAGAATCTAAAATATTAAACATATTCTGTTTTTTTTTTGTTTACAGAATAATTCTGCATGTGTTCCTGTATAGCTTTAATCCTCAATATATAATTTACAATGTAAAAAAAAAATCATAAATAGAAAGAGATTTGACCTGTACAGTACCTGACAATTTTTTTTTACTTGCAACTTCCTTTTTATGCTTTGTTACATATTTGACATATATATGTAAAACATTTTACCTGATTCAGTGCGTGTTATGACATTTTTCATTTCTGATCATTAGAACACCTGAAATATTGCATTTAGTTTTTTGGAGTTTTCAAAACAGGTCAGTGTAACATTTATTGATTTAATTTTTAGACTGTTTGAGGCTAAATGAAAAATAGAAAACTGGATGTAAAAACATTTTAATGTAGTGCAGTGAACAAGAAATAAGTTTTTTTAAATTTTTCCAATTTTATTTTTTTTTATCTCTTCCCCTCACAATTATAATTTCAGGAAAAATGAAAAAACTAATATTTTCTTTATTTTCAGATTTTTTTTTTTGCAATTCAGAAGTTAAATATCTGATTATACCATCAGATTTGTGTTAGAAGACACAAAAATGGAAAAATCTGAAAATCAAGATAAGATTCAGCTTTTCATGTGGTCTTGAAATTCTGTTTGTGAAAGGCTTAAATGAAAACTCAATAATTGAAAATTGGAATTTAGCTTGATACAGTCAAAAAAATGTAACTGTCAAATAATGGTACACCATGAAAACGGCACAATAACTGAGCAACAATGACCGACAGAAAAATGTGCATACTATGTAAAAAACGTCCAGGAGGAGAAAGTATGGTGATAATCAGCATGATTGTGGTTTTAGACTTTAGCTTTAAAAACACTAAACAACCCGGACATCAGGAGCACGTGACCGCCAGCGTCCCCCGCTGACTCCGCCCCCCGAGACGATGCCGTCGCTCAGCGGTTAGCGCTGCCTGACTCCGGCGTTAAAAACTCTGCTGCTTGTTGTGTTGTGTGACACTGTGGCTGATCTGTAGCAGCAGTCTGTGCAGTTAACGCTTCAGACTTTGGCCATGGCTTTGTTTTATCACCAGAAGAGTTAGCCGGCTGTTATTTTCTCCTCTTAGCCGCGGTGTGATCCCCTGGAAGATGGTTTGTTTGGGCCAGTTTCTGCTCGGTTCAGTCCAGCTGTGCCTGCTGCTCTGCTTCGCCTCCTGTGTGCCTTTAAAATGCTCCGACCCGAAGCGCTGCTCGGGCAGACCACCTGTAGTACTAAGTAAGTTTATCTAGCTTACATTACACTTAACCTACAATTCAGAGCTAAAGAATAGATATATTTATATATTTATACTACCGTATTGTCATTCTCTGTCCTTTATTCAGTTGCTAAGTTAGCTAAATAAACACAAAAAAAGTTGTTTTAAAGGGTTTAATGTTGTAGTTAGCTACCCAGCTACTAGCTATATTATTAGTTTACCTTCTAGCTTAGTTAGTTAGTTAGTTAGCTAGTTTAGCTAAACTAGACTAGGCTAACCCAGCTGTTTTCAAGCTGTAGTATAGAAGTGTTGCACAAAACAGAATTTCTCAGAAAGCTCAGTAGCTAACACAGTCAGGGAAGATTGCCCAATATGTAGCTAGTTAGCTAGCTAGCGTTGCTTTACATACAGTAATATAGTTAGCTTAGGTTTGCTAGGGTTGTCTAACTTAGGTTATAGTCCTGCTTTGTGAAATAACCCACAATACGTTTCTGAAACTTCAGTAAACCCTTCCTGAATGTCTTCAGTAGCTGGTTAATTAAATAGATAACTAGCTTGTAAAGCAGCAATTATTTGTCTTCTCTTATTATTTGTTAACCCTCCTATGCCATAGAGACTTAATCGATAAGAAAAATAATTGCTGCTTTATTAGCTAACGTTAGCTTAACTAATTAACCAGCTAATAAAGGCATTCAGGCAGGGTTTACTGGTCAGATATTTTAGAGTAAGTAAGCACCCAAAACATGCTGAAATGGTATATCTACATAACGTTGCTCAAAGACAACAAATTGACATCTGTTTTAGTAAGTTTATAACAGTAACAGCTACATAGTAAGTATATAACCAATATACTTATTTACATATTCTTGTACATACACATCTTTTACTTATGACCCACTTGTATGTCTCATTGTACTGGACGTAGATAATACACCTTGTAACATTTTAATGTAAAACAGAAAAAACATATATAAAAATATGGTATGGTGTAATAACCTCTATGGCAACACTATGCCATAGAGGTTTAGATAGCCTAACTAGCTGTTATACTGTGCATTATAACATCTACTTCACTCTCTGTTTATCTTATGCTGTGTTGTTTTTAGCTGAGTAATGTGGCTTCCCACAGACTGCTAGTCCAGCACGACCAGGCTGCACTTCCATACTCAAATGTGGGATTTGGAAAAGGGAACCAAAACCCGTGGTACTAAAACACGGGGCTTTAATTCCTGAAATAGCTTAGTGTTTTAATAATACTAGGGAATATGTGAATATTAGAGGAAAAAGCCCCGCTGAAGTTAATGTTCATCTGCTGTTTATTATTTTCCGCATGTCAGGGCACTCATATGACATGTGGTCACATGATCGAGGAACAGAACAAGAGTGTGACTCATTACCACCGTTATTTGAGACGAATTCTGATTATCCAAAACAAGTTAAAGCGGTTTTAGCGCAGAGCAGGGTAATGGCGGGATATTCAATGCACTGAGTTAAGATAGCATATCTCTAAAATCTTAATATCTGGTGTAAACATGATGGGAAATGTATAAGTCTACCTAACACGCCTATTAAAACAGCATTAGCTATCTTAACAGATAGCTTGGTGTATTCGGTACAAAATACATGATATGTATATTGTAAAACCCAACAAGAAATATATAAGAAATTAAGCAGTTTCTATAATTAGCTAAATTATTGAGGGTAGCTTGCTGGGTAGCTTGTTAGTTAACTTGCCATGTTTGGGCTCAATCTCAATTGGCTCCATACTCCCTTTGTAGTGCACTAGGTGGGGAGGTTGTGAAATAACGTTTAGTGGCGTTTTTCACAATTTACTACCTAATTCCGTATGTGTGCCTTAATTGTTTCCAAATCTTTAATATCAATATCAGTCTATAATGTAGAATTAAATAAAGAAAAATTGAAATAATAAGAAGATATTGTTGACTGGTACTGTATATAAAGAGAGAATAAGAATAAAACGTGAGGAAATAAAGTAGAAGTATACACTAAATGTAAACAATACAGGAAGTAATTAACAGGTTTGTTGCACTAATAGAGTGTAAATGACATCATTGTATGTCCTATGTATAGTAAACTATGTAGGAAGTACCAAGCGGTTTGGTTCAAACCACATAACTATATTCTGCTGTTCCTTCACAGCGTTTTATCAGCAGTCTGATGATTAAAATGTTAATTTAAGATAAGACGATAAATAATAAATTAGCATACAATAATATATACAATTAGCATACAATAAATATAAAAACATACCATATGCTGGTAGGCTAGTGCGTTAAATACTTTGTTTGTTTGTTTCAGAGTTTTTTCTTTTGGCATACAATATAATATGGAACATCCCTAATTCAGATACTTTATTTATTCCAACCAGTATTTGAGTATGATAGTCTACCCACCTAAACTTAAATAGATGACAGTTTGATTACCAGCATGGTCAGACTGACCTGCTAATACATTTAACTTAAATTAAATTAAATTTTAAGTCTAGCTGGTTAACCAGTTTAACCTACAGGCCTACTATAGGGTATATTTTTGAAAGGCCATCACAAACCAGCTTAGAACATGATAAAAAAACCCACTAACTAAGATGATTTACAATTTAGCATGAATTGTACTGTTTATATAATGGTTTGGTATTACTTTATATCATTATGTAATATTTTAGCATTCCTGTATTTCTGTTCTTATAGTTGCTCTAACCTGTAGTCAACTATAGTAACTGATTTTGTCATAAAGAAATCCTAGTACAAACATTGTACAAATTGGGACTATATTAACTTGGATCAGCAGTACAAAAAACTTTATTGTTGGTTTGTGTGTTTACAAAGGCCATCCTTATTTTCTCATTGTTATTACAATCAGTAATTATACCAGGGGTGTACATATTTCACATAGGACTACATATAATTTATTTTTTATGTCAGTTAATTTCATCATATTATATATTAAAAAAAAAACTAAATTTGGGTGTAATCTGTATTGCCTTTAATCAAATATAAACTGAAATGAAGCTACTTTTCCTTTTCTCATCTGAGGAACGTGACAAGAAGATAGGAGCAACTTCAAGTAAATCCATTTGGCATGTTTCAGTAACAAAAAGTCAATGAGGAGTAACTTGGAGGTTTTATCGGACACAAGGCCACTATTTGCACACATGCTGATAAGTGGGGCGAATAAAAAGAAGCTTATCTGGCACCTTCCATCAGATCTGTGGTCTCAGCACACAACATAAAGCCAAGATTGGTGTTCGCAAGAAGTGCAGAGTCTTTCAAATAAATGTAAATATAGATGTGACCACAGAGAAACACATTGGGCTGATGTGATCTTTAAAATGTTTGATCATCAGCTAATAAAGCAGATCAGATACAGAACCGGCTTATCATACAAAGCCAATCATATGTGTAGAATGAAATACTGCACACAGTAGCTCTGAAAGCCTTTAGATCAGTACAAACATGATGCTGTCATTTATTTTTCTTGGGTATAAATTTGCAAAAGAAAAAAAAATTGTAAGAATTAAGAATTATTAATTAGGTTATAAACACATGAGCACAACTGAACAGTTTTCATTTTTTGCATTGCAGTTCCAGGGGATCTTGGGAATCAATTAGAGGCAAAGCTGGACAAGCCCAGTGTTGTCCACTACATCTGCTATAAGAAGACAGATGAGTACTTCACACTGTGGCTTAACCTGGAGCTACTGGTGCCTGTAGCCATCGACTGCTGGATAGATAACATGAGGTAAGGAGCTGACAGACCCCATTAGAGATTTAATGTTCTTCAATATAAATAATATACTGTGTAATAACTGCACAGTTTTTATTCCAGCATGCATTTACAGTTTATGTAGTATTTTTCCAAGTGTGAGTCTGCAGTGTGCCTGCAGGGTGATTTTAATCCAGAATGAATGTACAGTAACAAAACAGTTACGTTTATTTGGCGATATTACTGCATAAGATACGATATGATACGTGATTTTAAGTGCGTACTACTAATATATTATTTCAGGATTCCGCAGGGAAAAAAATCCAGACTAACTACTGTACATTCTTATTCCAAACAATATATTGTACTTTTCTTACCTTACCATATTTTATAGCTAGAAAATTAAATAAATTCTTTTTTTTTGAAACAGTCTGAAAAGGTGCAATTTCAGTTGTACTGGTCTTAAAATCAGTTGGTTTCGTCACGGCCACTGTGGCTTTGGTTTCTCTGAGGAAATTGAGTAAATATAACAATGGAGAAAACAAATGTAGAAACGGATTACTTCCTTCCTTACTTTCAGCTTCTGCTTATCAACTTCAGAGTCTGATCAAAAGATTGAAGTGTAGACTTTCAGCTTTAATTCAACCCCCAAAGCATTCCTTTCGATTAAAAAATTGTCACTGTACAAAAACTTATCAACCTGCCTGTACATTTGAGCAGTTTGTTTTTTTCAAGTAGAATTTTTAACTAAACTTATTTCTGATAAATGATTTTCTGTTGAGAATTAAAATATAAGCATGTTGTTATAATTACACTCGAAACAGTGAATAACTGGTAACCCTCTGTGTTTTGTGTTTCTGTGTTTTATCCATCAGGCTGATCTACAATAGCACCACCCATCTGACTGAAGCTCCTCCAGGTGTGGATGTACAAGTGCCTGGCTTCGGACAGACTTTCGGCCTGGAATATCTGGACCCAAGCAAACGCAGTGTGGGTAAGTACAAATCAACTGATCAAAGCTAAAGACTTTTAGCACAATCCCATTTTACCCCAGCTAGTGTAATATGTCTGCTGACTGTCCAACTTTTCCTCCGGTCTGTATGCCTGTTTGTTTACCAGTACATTTGTCTGTTGTAGGGATATACTTCTTCACTATAGTGCAGGCAATGGTGGACTGGGGTTATACCAGAGATGAAGATGTCAGAGGAGCACCCTATGACTGGAGAAAAGCTCCAAGTGAGTATGCTGGCACTTGCTATTTACAGCCATGTGAATTAATACTCTTGTATGATTTGTAAAGTTGTTTTGCACCACGTGTGGCGAAAACGCATTTCTCAACACTTTTCTGGGTAGTTGAATGATTAAATACCGTTAAAATAAAACTATTGTTGTCTTGATGACTTTTCAGATGAGAATAAGCAGTATTTCCTGAAGTTGCAGCAGATGATTGAGGAAATGGCTGAGAAGTACGGTGGTCCGGTGGTTCTTATTGCTCATAGCATGGGCAATATGTACACATTGTACTTCCTCAACCACCAGCCACAGGCCTGGAAGGATAAATACATCAAAGCCTTTGTGTCTCTGGGCCCACCATGGGCAGGCGTGGCCAAGACATTGAGGGTCATGGCAAGTGGTAAGAAATGACTTTCTTTATATGTCTATTAGATGTTTATATTAACTCGATTTGGATACTGATTAGCCAGGACCGCCACAGAGCAGGTATTATTTGGGTGGTGAGTAATGCTTAGTACTGCAGTGACTGTGGTAGTGTGTTTGTGTGTGTTGTAGGAGTGCATTATTAGTGTCATGACATTATTTATAATATTGGTTAGCAGGTAATGCTAACTGAAACTCCTGTATAATCCTATACGATGGATGGATGGATGGATGGATGGTTGAATACATACATGCATGCATACATAAATTTAAAATATGTGAAGTTGTATCTTGATGTTCACCAGCTTTTTTTCTTCTCTTTTAGGTGATAACAACCGCATTCCAGTCATTAGCCCACTAAAGATCCGTACCCAGCAGCGCACAGCTGTCTCCACTGCCTGGCTCTTCCCATACGCCCACACCTGGCCCAGCGACATGGTCCTGGTGAGCACCCCAAAGGCCAACTACACAGTCAGTGACTATCAGCGCTTCTTCAAGGACCTTAACTATAAAGACGGATGGTCGATGCGGGAGGACACAGAGCCTCTGGTAAGTGCGCTTGAGGCCCCAGGCGTGGCAGTGCACTGCCTGTACGGGACAGGCATACCCACGGCGCAGTCCTACATCTACGGGACGTTTCCGGATGCAGAGCCCACCAAGGTGGTAAATGGTGAGGGTGACGGAACGGTCAACGTTCTGAGCGCCGTCCAGTGCAAGCGCTGGAAATCCCAGCAGAAACAGCCAGTCCAGCTGCTGGAGTTGCCTGGAAACGAGCATGTGGCCATGCTGCTGAACATAACCACTGTCTCCTACATAAAGTCTGTGCTGTTCTCTCCCTGACACGTGCATTTAACCACATAAACTGTCCTCCTCAGACTTCCCCTTCAGCTAGAGAAGCCACCAAAAGGATAATTCTCAATTTCCAGACAGAAAAAAAGACTCAGTTCTGTCAGATTTGGCACATGAGGTTTGCCACTTCTGACTTTGGTTGTATACGATGCTTCAGTGGAAGGCGTGTCATTTTTCAGGTCTGTTTGTGGAATGTGAATTTAGCCGTTTCTGGTTGTTTAGGGAGATTGGATGATTAGCTGATTTCTTGTGACTCAGAGATAATCTAGATGTGCATTGATGTGCACAATCAAAAACTCAGTGCAATTTTATATGTGAGGTTTTAAAAAACCCTAGATTTTTAAGTTATAAATGTATTAATATTTAATATGAATTTTAGACCAAATGTTCAGTCAGTCTGTGTCATTCAAACTGATACTAACGTGAATGTGCCTGAGAGTTTATTGAACTGAGGGGAATCATTGGTATATTAATGTGTCCTTTTTAGTCATCCTTTTGACCCACAAAACCTTTAAGCCTTTAAAGGTTTCCAGTGTAAAAATGGGATGTTACATTTTGAATTCTGGCTGTTTTTGCTCGTGTTTCTCCAGATCTACAGTTAGCCTGGTTACAGCATTGCTTTGCTCAACACGGATTAAACAATGTGGCGAGACATTAGAGAGGATTTTTAAATGAGAGATTTTACTGTAGTAGATTATATTTGCAGTGCAGCATGTGGTATAGAGTGTTTTAGCTTTTAAACCATATTCATTTATTGGCTTTCTAAAAAGGCGATTGAGGATTAAACAACTACAAATCAAAATCAGTTTTGTAAGTTGAGCCACATTTTTAGGTTGTTTTCACACCTGCATTTTAAATCTGGTTCATGTACACTCATTTTTACCATTAATGCGATTTGTTTGGGCAGCTGTGAACAACTTCAACAAGACCCACATGGAGGTGGTCTTGTTCCAGTCCCAAACGAGCTAAGAAAATACCTAAATCAAAGCAATTCTCAGACATACTCTGCAAGGTTGAGCTGAACATCTCATGAGTCTAGAATTAACTCATAATTACTACAGCTTAGTGCTGGGCAGTATACTGGTTCATACGGTATACTGTAGGGGAATTTAGAAGCGGTATGCATTTTTCACATACCACCATACCACTAGAGGCGCTGCGGAACACTGGCCAGAACAGCACAGTCAAAGAAGCAGACACAAAATGCCAGCTAAGGCTAGCCAGTTAGCATAACAAGCATCTCATCAATCTAGAATTAACTTTTGTATATTGCTCTGATAATTACTACAGCTCTGAACAAACACCCTCTTTGCCGCAATTGCTCCAAAATGAAATTGCACAGAAATATGCACTAGTCTAGAACACAAGACAGGTCTGACCTGATAAGTGAAGAGAATGTTCTCACATGGTTTGTTGTGATGTAGTCTCAATTTATCCTGTGTGAAAACAAACCAAACCAAGTGAAAACTTCCAAAGTTTACAAACCTCTTTACTGATTTTCAACAGGTAGAATAGCATGTTAAAACTTCATTGAGGTTATTCACACTTTTTATTGTTTAAACAGTGTAAGGGTAAGTCTTCTCTCATAGGAGAGAACAATAAAGTCAGTGCCAGGACTTTAAAAGGAGTTAACATAAATGCATAAAGCTCCATTCAGAGAGAGATCTGTGCATCTGTTCATATTTGAACTTTAATTATTTTGGTTCTTTTTCTTCTCTGCATTTCACACAGTAAAACCCAAACAGTTCATCCCAAACATCATCCTAATGTTGTTTCAAGCATGTCACATTTTCTGTTCTTGATTTGAGCAGTCAGTAGCTGAACAATCTGCTTTAATCTGTGTCCAGGCCAAACAGGACTCATTTTAAAGGTATGCCAAGTAAAATGTTCACATTTTGTTTTAGCATGTTATTGTTTGTTTTATTACTGATGGTAGCTGATCTAGAGGACCTGAGGAAGAGCTTCAGATTTTTAAACTTTGGTTCATGCTGCTTTGTTAACTGCAGAAGAGCTTATAGAGAGCTCTATGACTGTGACCCTTTACACTGTTTGCTACACAAAATGTTACAATAGTTTACATTTTTCTTGTTAGTGAATATCATACTTGATGTACCTTTTTAAACTGTACTCCGAGACTCAGAATCTACACTGGCTGTACTATACTCTGTCTACACTCCACTTTGTGCACACCATTATTCCATTAAATCTCACCTATGTGGGAACAAAAAATTTTTTTGGGTCCGGTCATATCTCATATGCTCAAATCTACCAGGTACAGAAGTTATACAGTTAAAAGGCACAAAATCACTGGAAGCAGCTTTTGAATGTGTGAATGTGGTCCGAACTGGAAACTTAAAGGCTTCTAGGTTTATCAAGTTTGTTTTAGATGAGAAGTTAAAAATATATGTTTTTTCCCCCAAACTGAATGTAGGTATTATAATGCCAGACCAACCATGTGTTTAATCGTACTTTTTTATGTGTTCCTTTAAACTCTGCTTGATTTGCATGCACTTATTGTCCAGTCTGTTAGTAAACAGTATAATTTGAGATATTTAGATGAGTATTTCTACCGATGAGCCTTTAAAGTCATGATGTGCAGTTTTAAAGTTGCCCAACACCGGTTTTATCCAGGGGGTGGTGCTAGGGAGCAACTGTATCAGTAGCTGAAAGCATCAGTATGGCATGTAAATCATAAAATATATCCAAAATGACTTGATTTGAAGGAGTTTTTTCACAGCAGAGAATGAACATATCGGGGCGATACACCAGCCTAGTAACAGCCTAGTTTTTGTTTTCCTTCTATAGATTTAGACCTAAACCAAAGACCAAAGCACATAAGCTTCACTGCCAGTGTTCTGTTTACCTAAATAAATAAGAAAATAAATGTTATGTTCTAATTGCTGTGAAGGTCCAAGTAAAAATGGCCTTTTTATGGTCAGATAATTGTAATTTGTAAGTATTCACTACTGAATTTCTAGGACCCTTTTTGCTCCATGGAACCTTTTCTCCCCTAATGGATAAAAACTTGGGCAATTTTTATATTTTTAAAAAGAAAATATTGAGAACCTCTTTGTGTGTGCGCTTGTGTGTAAGTACAACTGTCTAGTACAGTGGGTAAGACCAATGTTACAGCAGAGCCCACTGAAATCAGTGTGTTGTTTCAGTGCACTGACTGTTTCTAATGCAATGAACAATGCTGTGTAAAGCAAAGACTGGTGTGTGTCATTTTTTGCTTGTGCAATAAGAGTGCAATACCTTGGAGTTGTATGGAGTTGTAAGACAGGTTTTGCTCTCAGGTAGACAAAAGTGATGACTGTACAAGCTCCTGAAGGTGAGGAATAAATCTTGACTTGAGCAGAATAACAGTGACCTGAAAACTGAAGTATATAGAGATCACCTTCATGCAAAATATATCACATGCAAACTTGGACAATAAGAAATATTATAAGGTATATTACAGTAATGTGTATAGTCCAAAAACAAGTTACACTGAATAGTGCAGACGTAAATTACGCAGACATAAATTACACAAAATATTGGAAATTTAAGTAAATAAACGGTAAACTAAAGGTTTTGAGGAGAGAAATCTGTGTAGATTAACATGCAGCGCATGTTTGACTATTATTATTACAATCATTAAATTAGTTGCCAACTATTTTAATAATTGATTTTAATCGATTTGTTGTTGCAGCCATACTAACAAGTATGAATTGTTCAGCAATAACTAATTAAGTATCCTCTGTGAATTATTCTGTTCCTATGATTTATTCTATTTTGTATCTATACTCACTACTATGATTTTTTTTTTTTACTGTGAAAATTGTATTATATTATATTGGCCAAAGCAAAATAATGTCAGTAAGTGCACAGTAGAAAATCCTTCTCTGTTTTTATTCAAGTTTTTGTAAAAAGTAAAAAAAAAAAAAAAAACTTAATATAATTACAATAGCTTATTTTACACTATAAAAATATTAACCATCTTTTCATAACATCTTCTCAAAAGCTACTATTTAAATCCAGGTGTTCAAAGTGCATTTAAAGATTGTTAGAGTAAAATATTTCTAAATGCATATTAATTATAATGTGTCACAGCAGAGGGAACAGAAAGACCTTATTCCCTGTTTTGCAGCGGAGCTCCTTACAATTCAACCTTAACTGAAAGGGTCCATCTTCATGACCATCCACCAGATTCTGCACAGAAATAAAAAAAAAACACAGGTTACTACAGTTCACTCACTCAGCAGGTTCTAACAGATCAGTCAGGAAATAATGTGCCTGATAGGAGAAACTAAAGCAGTCAATACACAAGTTCAGTAAGTGATCATTTTTGATGGATTCTTGGTTAACCGTTGATAAGATTAAGTGCCTGCTTTTACCTGCAACTTTGATAAACATGCACCCTGTAGTTTCTCAGTGAAATCACCAACACACCAGGCCAGGCTCACATGAAACGATGGATCCTGGATGAGGAATGAGAAAATAAAGCCACAACGTAAAAATAAAAAAGTTGAGAAAACTCAACATTTCAAGGCAACTTACTGCACTGAATTTTAGATTAGAAGTCCCACCAACTTAAAAAAAATCACTTTTAAGTTTTTAATTGGCCTACTTTAAGTTCTATGAAATGTGTATTGTGTATAAGTTCTGCTGATGATCCTATAAGATCAACTTTACAAAATAAGTTGTGTTATTGCCATGTTTTACATTAATCAGAATCATTTAGTAGGTACAAGATTTTCCATTAATTTTAGTTTCAACTAGGAATTTATGATATTACGACTATTACATATCTGTCTTATTGTCAGTCACATGAGCTTGCAGTGAGGCAAATGTGAACAGCTGGACCCAACCAGAATATAGTCACACTCAGTAACACAAAACATAGCAACTTGCTCTTATAGCCTTGAACAATTAATTATTATAAAGAGTCAAACTGAGCATGTCTAAAGTAATTGGCTTGGATTCAACTAAGGTTCAGCTACAATTTGTAAATTCTGCCAAAACAGATTATTTAGTCAGACCATCTGTTAGTTAAGGTTATACATTATAGTGAAATTCAATATTTTTTGCTGGATAACTTTAAGGAGAACACTTAAGCTTTTTTTTTTTTTTTTACAGTGTAGAGGATGATATTAATGCGTATGCATATTGAGTGCATATTAAGTGTCTTAAGTTATCTGTCTAACTTTTGCACGGAAGCTATAAGCCTATTGTAGCTAATAAGTAATGGAAGATTATGTACAGCAATTAGCATGGTGCTAACTGCAGGCCTAAATAACCACATACTTTCCTCAAACTGTGCAGAGGTGTTAGGGAATCTCTAATAGGTTTGTTTGTGTGATTTCTGTAAACTGTTATCAGTAAACACCAGCTAAATGCATTACATTATAAAAAATGACATACTGTAATAGTGCCTAAATACATTTTATATAAAGTGGAATTAGAAAAGACCTTGTAGAAAGTGCTGAGGTTAAACTCCTGCATGGTCTGGTCCACTCTTTTCACTATCTCCAGTAGTTGTGTGCAGCCTGTCGAGATTTCCATCCCGAGAAAAGTCCTGCAACCACAATTTGATTCAACCAGTTAGAATGACATCAAGCCCTTCTGATCAAGTGTTTTAGATATGAACTGTATTAGATATGCAATGAAAAAAACAACAACATACAAAGAAACCGGCATCCAAACCCTACCTTGTTTTTTCATCATTGCAGTACACCTTCAACTTATCTGCCAGACATACAAAACTGCAAAAACAACGAACACAGTCTGATACAACATACAGTACCAGTCAAAAGTTAGGACACACATTGTCATACAATGTTTTACCTTATTTCTTTATTTGATTTATTTTCTACATTATAGATTAATTTTGTCCTTGACAATCCCCTGACTTAAGCCTGATGAACTGAGATAGTGATTTGAGGGGATTTAGGATGAGCTGGAGCGTCACAGTGAAAGAAAAAGCAGCAACTATTGTTCAGCACCTCCAGGAACTCCTTCCTTCAAGATGCTGAGAAGACTATTCCAGGTGTCTCTCCCTCATGAAGACACTGAGATTAAAATACCAAGAGTGTGCAGATCTGTCCTCAAAGATAAATGTGCTACTTAGTAGAATATAAGTTAAAAACATATTATTATATGTTTACACTTTCTGTTTTGATGATTACTTAGTTCACAATCATAAAATCCCAAAGGATTTTAGAATGATAAATGTATATTTAGAAAAGTGTACAGCTTACAATTATAATTCAATGTAGATATTTAGAGAAACTACTTTTCCCAATGCCAATAGATTTTTTGTTTTAGTGGCTACTGTACTTTAAAATGAGCCGATTATAATCAAAATAGGCTACCATTCTCCAACTAACCCTAGTCAGGCAACAAAGTGTGTGCCATTTCACGATTGCTTGGGCTTGGATTCATTATTTTTCCCCTTCATAACATTCTAACAGTCTATTCATGTCCCATCCAGCATTTCTTGATAATATTGTGTTGACCCGGTACTGAATTGATGCTACTCCTAATGCTAATATTCCACAATTTCAGTGTCATTTCTACTGTAAATACTGACCTTCTGCACTGTGCCAGGCCAGAGCGCAAAGACTGCACCGCTGGCTGAATCCAGTGGTGTCGTAGAACCACTGTTTTAGAGACACTGACATGGAACTCTTCTGCCAAGGTGAAGGAGACACCATGAGCTTCAGCACAGACCCTCAGCTCTTCTAGCAACTCCAGGAACACGTCCTCAGGCTCATCTGGTATTCAAACAGGACGAGTGATACAAAAGTATTACATTGTTATTGTAAACAATAATGACCAACTTTCCCTCTGTTGTGAGACTGTATAATTATCAAGGATTATCTGTTTTATGTCATAATAATATTAACACTCTAGTGACTCACAACCAACCGCCTGAAACCAAACCAACAACTGCCACATAAACTAGCAACAACCCTTAGTAATCACCTTAGCAACCAGCAAGATTACATTGGTAAAACCATAGCACCCACTAAGGTTGGGTGATATGGCCCTAAAATAATATCATGATATTTTATGGTATTTTCACAATAACTATACTAGAAAAAAATGTTTTATTTATTCACTACTGCAACAAAATGAAAATGTAATTTTATTATTGAATATGATATGATATAGCACACCACTAACTGAGATATTAAAAAATACAAGAATTTTATCAGATTTGTAACAGAATGATCCAGAATGTTATGATACTAATAATGCACTCCAAATATCTCCATATATCCAGGATTAAAGTAAAATAAATGATCCTGGACCGATATAATGAGAACAGTGTGAATTTTTCTTTTGCTAAAAACAGCAAAAAAGTAGTACCCTGATGTGATAATTAGGGGTGGGTGATATGGCACCATATTTCAGAGTATAATATCATTCACGATATTGAAAAATGTTGGTGCTATTATTGCGCACGATACAATATGTCCACCCCTAGCCCCCACTTAGGAACACCTATATGACAACAACAGCATATCAACTTACCTAGGAAACCACAGCAACAACATAGCAACACCACAACAACCACCTACCACCTTGTGACAACACAGCACCAAACTAGTAACTGCCTATATCCACTTAATCCACAAGTTCAAAAATTCACCTTTTTTTTCTTTTTCTTCAGAAAAAGTTATAACTTTTTGTTATAACATTTTTCCTATACAACACTTTTTTATTTTAGTTACAAATGGTCAAAATGCTTTTCATCTTAGTTAACTAAACATAGAATGATTTAACTCAAAATGTGGCATTACTGGTGCACTGTGTTTGTACCAACTTACCAATATAAACATCCTAATAGATACCAAGTATTACCAATATATCATTTTTGTTTCCTGCATTCAACAGAGGTTGAGGAAAACTTATGCAACATAGAATGAATGGCATGTTAGGAACTAATCAATCTACATTGACTCTTACATGGCAAATAAACGTAAGTGGCCCAGTTGCCACGTTCGTGCTGGAAGGACCGCTGCCGTCCTCCATGCTGCACACAGTCATCCACGTGCTGCTCTTCTGTATCTTGAAACATGTCCAGCAGGGTGGAGGGCAGGGGAAGGCGAGATGCCTGACCAGTTACAATCTCTCCTGCACAGTCACTAATGACCCTAAAAAGATAAAAGAGCTCAGTTGAAAGACCACTTAAAGGGAAGATCATTTAAAAAGTACCCACAGTGAAGCAACATGCCTGTTCTCCATGTTATCTTTCCCTCTTGAGCATTCCCTTTTCTTATAATGGGGACTGATATCGCTGCCATTTGTTTTTTGACGCTTTCTGCTTCGTCCAGCGACATCTTCACTTTCCTCTTCAGAGCTGCTGCTGTAATTAACCAGCATACTGAAACACACAGAGCCACAACATACTGTAATAGACATTATTACAAGTGGCCAGTTAATACAAGCATGAGGTAGCTAGAGGTTTCCAATAAAATTGAGTTACCTATGCGTTTTATAACAAAGTAGGGATTTCTTATAAAGTGGCCAATGAGTTTCCCCTCTCAATGCACAGAAATAATGCAAGAAAACAATAGCTTAATAACCATTACAAAAAACGTTTTTTTTTTCTTTTCTTTCTTTCTTTGTATCTTTTTTGTCAATTGGTATTATGCTTGGATGTGTTTCTAAACAGTGTTGTAAACATTTAAATTTGTTAATAACAATAAAGAAAATGTTGGCAAAGAAAATAACCAGAGAGCAGAAGCACAAGGTAGTGTTTCTGTTAAAGCTGAAGCAAAAGTTAGGAAGGAATTAAAAGTGAATATGAATGAGAGTGTATATTTTGCCGCATTTGGAAATCTACTCACATTCTCCTTCACCTTTCTTATGACCTCCCTCAGTAATAACTCAGCAGTAGTTTTTTTTAAATTTTTTTTTTATCAGAGCTGCAGATTATACAGCTAACCTACTAACCTGCTGTTTCTATTTTAAAGGCTCCAACAAGCCTGACAGATGGTTTACCGGCAAAACAAAAACGAGTTTTTGGGTAAAAAAAAAAAAAAAAACAAGTACAGCAGAACTAAAAAATCTAAAAATACTAAAAAACTAAAAAAAGCTGAAAATACAAAAGCTTAAATCAGACAGAAGCTGAAATTCTCACGCTGAAAACAAAAGGTTAAGTGTCTCCTTGTCAGGAGTCCCTCTTCAACAGCATAAGCTCAGAGGAGTTCCACCTACCCCAATAAGTGATAAAAAAAAATAAACAAATAATGGACAGAAACGCGAAATTATTTAAAGAAACAACTATTAAATGTTTTAGCTTATCAAACAAGCTCATGAATCAGTCTTCGCTACCTCTAGCTAATAGAGTAAATATCTTCGGATTCGCGCTCATGCTATTATTACTATTAATCGATTAAATATTGGTAAAAATAAGAAAAGGCCATCCTAGAGCTTTTTGACATTATTAATTCATAAACGCAACAAGAAATTAGTTATTCTTCGAAAAATTTCGGATCAAAATATTAAAGGTTCCGGTGCGCTGTGTTGTGGATGCTGCTTGTTTTGAACGAATCGTTCCTGTGAACCGAATCCTTTAGAAGTGAATCTGGTGAACCGAGTTACCAATTCCACTTTGATCTTTATCACAATTCAGATTGTTTTTGATTTCTATGTAATTTTAATAATAAAAAATTACAAGTTAACATTTTAGTATTATAATAATTCAAATTAAATATTTAATATATTAGTGTGGTTATGATTTAGCACTGTATTTAAAACAAGGGTATTTACAAAATATTAATTTTCTTAAAATTTCTTATTGTTCGCTAACTGTGAATACTTTTCTCTTTTTTCCTGAATTATTTTAATTGCCAATTAACAGTAGCTTCATTTTGATTACAAACACAATGCAGTTCAATTATAATAAATACGATATTCTTCCTCTAATCACCTGGAATAGTTTTTTTTTTTCTCAGCGTCTTAACGAAGTTCCTGGAGGTGCAAGAACACTTCTGACTAGTACTGTGTGTATGTACGGAATGAATCAACTGGTGATTGAATCTAACGTTCGATTCATTGAAACGGACAGTTCTGACGAGTCGGTTCCTGAAACTGAATCGAATTTCGCCGATTGTGAGTTATTCAGGTTCCTGTGTGCAACTGTGGGGGGTTTCGGTGGACAAACGCTGCTTTTAAAAGCCTCCATAAGTACAAAATGCGTTGCTGATTATTGCTGGAATGATGTCGGACAGAATTGAAAATTTTTAAATTATTTTCCAGCGCGTTTTATACGGACTTTCTCCACCGCTTCGTCTTTATCCACAGCCGAGAGACGGGCAGCGGCCTGCGGGTCGACGCGAGCAGGAAACACCGCGGATGGGATTTAGGCCTCGGAATTGAAACCCCCCCAGCGACAAAGACTTATCCACCAAAAGGAGTAGCGGCTTAGTCGACCCACAGCCGGTCTCGTAAAGGTATGTAAACGATAACAGCTACTTGTAGAAATATCTGGAATTCCGGCTTTAATCGTGGTTAGTTGTTGCTAGCTAACTAGCATATGTGGCTAATATTAGCTGGCTAGTGGTGCGATCGGCAGTCCGGTACCGAGAAAGCGAATCATCCAAAACGAAACAAAAGAAGCGGATTTTATTTACTGTTTTAGTTCTCTTCACAAAGTGAGTGGGAATATTTACATCTAGAGACCTTATTTATTTACTAGGGTCCCCAATTTAACAGAGTTTCAATTTAATAAGGTAAACAAATGCATTGCTGTGTGTGAGTGATGTTAATTCATCAAGTTTGATCTTTTTGCTTCTGTTTTGAGATGCTCCTCACTGTGTGTGCGTGTGATTGTCTGTCTGTATCTAGCTGGCCTTGATCGCTCTCCTCTTATTCTAAACACAGCAAGGTAAAGATGTTTCTGTACAAAACTAGACAATGGCTTTTTTTCGGCAAAGCAGAGCTAGGTAGCTAGCTATGCATTCTTCCACCGCCCTCTTTTTCCAGCCCAACATGGAGGCAGAAACGCCGCGATAAGGTGCTGCTTTCTCCATGCTTCAGGCTTGGGGTACTCCTGCACCAATACAACCCCATACACAAACTTATCTGATCTTTTGTTGTACTGACAAGATTTGGCATGATGCTACTTTCTTTTTATTCACTCTAAAATAAAACTAAAATTAACTGCTTAATACACGCGCCTTGATGAACTGTACATATTGCCTTTTAAACCCCTTTTAAAGCTTTTTTGGGGATCGCCATATATTGTTTTATAAATTATTTACAGTTACATTAATATAATAGACGGATAGACTGACTAGATCGGCTAATAATAAAAATAGGTTAATTTCTCACCCTGAGTAGTGGTGTTTTCTGCCAGGGTTATCATTTTACATCAGTTTACAGTCTTATTAAGAGAGTTTATTATTATGTAATTACATGTCTGTTTTGCATTTTGTAGATGTTTAAGATGCTCCACACTGTGTGACCTGTGTGTGTGTTATCCAACTAGGCACAATCATACCCCTCTCATTGTATATGTGGAAAGGTAGAGATGTTTCTGTTCCAGGCAGCACAAAGAGAGTTTTTTTTCGGCAGAGGTACCCATTCTTCCACTAACCTCTTTCCCGGCCCAATGTGGACGCAGCAATGCCACGATAAAGGTGCTGCTTTCCCCCTGGTATCATGCTATCAATGATGTCCATGCTATTCATGCTAGTATAGGCTTGGAGTGCTACACAAACCACTCCAGTAACATCAACAACAGCAACTCAGTCTGTCTTTTTTCAGTATGTGGGTTGTTTGCAGAGGAAGCCCGCAGACAATAATGAAATACAAAGCAATATTTATTAACCCCATTGTTACCTAAATGAGAACTAGCAGTACAAAAAACATAACCTTATTCTTAGCACAATATGTGTGAATGTGAACTGATGAGGGTGAGGAAAATGCTGTATTATAGTGCTTTATGGTACGTGTTATTAAAAAAAAAAAATTTCTTTCCCTCTGCAGGAGTTTCCACCAGTTTGAAGGAAGTCTGAAGGCAGGAGACGCTTTAAAATTTCAAGACACTCGTTAGTTGTTATCTCCACTTGGATGATGCCCACACACACTGTGGTCTGAGGTTTTCTGGAGCAGGCAACCGCTCCCAAGGGTTTTTGGGGTCACCCATTTTACTTTTTTCTCTCTTGTGGTGGTCCTTTGAACCGTCAAAATAAGTTCCTCTCTGCCCCCCCACCTGTCCCACCGCGGCCAGTCCAACAACCCCTTCCCCCTAGATTCCCATGGTAAGAGGTCCCACTACGGCACCAAGCTGAATCCCTACACTAGAGCGCGGATGACGGAAGCATGGCAGCAGCATGCTGTTGCCCCGCCTCCCGTTGTCCACACCATACCTCCAGGGGCAGAGAACGCCCTCAGCTGTGCAGTTTATGGCATCGTCCTGCAGCCGGATGCCACGTTGCAGCAGCAGCAGTCGCAACAACAACAGCAGCAGCAGCAGCAGCAACAACAGCAGCAGCAACATCACAGCCAGCAGCACAGCCAGCAGCAGCACCCAGCACAGGCTCAGCAGCCATCCCTGCAGGTGGGGAGCGAAGGAGGACACAAATGTGGAGCCTGTGGACATGACATTTCCCACCTGGCCAACCCCCATGAGCACCAGTGCATGGTGAGTCAAGATCGCTCGTTCCAGTGCACACAGTGCCTGAAGATTTTCCACCAGGCCACAGATCTATTGGAGCACCAGTGTGTGCAGGTGGAGCAGAAGCCCTTTGTGTGTGGAGTCTGTAAGATGGGCTTTTCACTGCTCACATCGCTGGCGCAGCACCACAATGCCCACAACAGCACCAACCCCATGAAGTGCTCCATCTGTGAGAAGACCTACCGACCTGGTTCCTCTGGCAATGCCACTCCCACCTCGTCCACCACAAACCAGGGCCAGCCATCCAACGATGGTGCTTCAGCCAGCAGCAGCGCTGCCGTGGGCTCCTCAGGCCAGCCCACCTTCGAGTCTTCTGCCCCCTACAGGCCCTACAAGTGCTCTGTGTGCTCCAAAGGCTTCAGACACCTGTCCGAACTCACCCGTCACGAGCGAGTACACACAGGCGAAAAGCCCTTCAAATGCGAGACATGCGACAAAAGCTTCAGCCAGTCATCGCACCTGGCACACCACCAGCGCACGCACAGCTCAGAAAGGCCATTTAAATGTGCCGTGTGTGAGAAAAGCTTCAAACACCGGTCCCATCTGGTGCGCCACATGTATGCCCACTCAGGTGAGCACCTATTCAAGTGCAACATGTGTGAACTGCACTTCAAGGAGTCGTCGGAGCTGCTGCACCACCAGTGCCAACCACAGGGCGCAAGGCCGTTCCGCTGTGCCACCTGCGGCAAGGGCTTCAAGCGTCCGTCTGACCTGCGGCAGCATGAGCGCACCCATTCGGAGGAGCGGCCCTACCACTGCGATGACTGTCAGATGAGTTTCAAGCAGCAGTATGCTCTGGTGCGCCATCGGCGCACACACACAGCCTCCGCCGACCGTCCCTTCAAATGCAACCTCTGTGATAAGGGCTTCCTGCAGCCGTCCCACCTGCTCTACCACCAGCATGTGCACGGCATGGACAACCTCTTCAAGTGCGCCTCATGCGGCAAGGGTTTCAGCCAGTCTGGGGAGCTACTGCGTCACAAGTGTGGTGAACCCTCCACCACCCCTACCAATCCAGACAAGCCGTACAAGTGTGACGTGTGTGGCAAGGCCTACAAAAAAGCCACAACACTGCAGCGTCACCAGACCACCCACTGCAATGAGAAGCCTCTCAAGTGCTCCCTGTGCGATCGCCGCTTCCTGTCCTCTTCGGAATTCGTGCAGCACCGCTGCGACCCGTCCCGTGAGAAGCCCCTGAAGTGCCCTGACTGCGAAAAGCGGTTCAAATACTCGTCAGAAATGAACCGGCACCGCCGTGTTCACACCGGAGAAAAGCCGTACAAGTGTGCCAGCTGTGATAAATGCTTCAAGCAGAGGGAACACCTGGCCAAGCACCAGAGCGTTCACTCCAGGGATGCACAGTTTAAATGTGTATGGTGTGGAGAGCGCTTCGCCGACCTGGGCGCTCTCCAGGAGCACACAGTCCAGCACACAGCTGAAGGAGGGGGGTACCCTGTACCCTCTCTTATCCAGTAAACTCCTTTACACTCCAATCTTGTCCACTCCGCTTTTTCCCTTTCTCCACTGCCAAATTCTACAAAAGCAAACATAAGCCCTACAGTTAATTATGTTGTCATATAGGTTTTAGAATATGTATTTACCTGGTTTCTTCTAAGAAATGAAAAGAAAAGGATAAAGGCAAGTTGTCCGATAACCTTATGAGTTTCATATATCCATACCAGATAAATAACTACTTGTAACAAGAGGTATTTAAACACAAAGTGGATTGAGATGAGGTCTGATTTCTTATAGATGCATTTTTTGAGAATGGAGAAGTATGTGAATTAAAAAAAAAAAGTCTGAATTTTGAGCATAGTATTCCAAAGTGAGCAAACGGAGAACAATCTGTTTCAGTATATTGATGGTGAGAAAATGGTCCCCCTATAAGTTCTGCATAATAAATGTCTATTTCAAAAAGGAAGCCTAAAGGAAACCTAATGAAGCATCATGTCTTTAAGCATCTACTGTCTTGACAGTAGAGGCTCCCCTTTAATTTTAATAAAATCTTTAGTTGGGTCATGCTGTGTCCCATTCGATCTGTGGAGTGCTGGACTTTATAAAAAAAAAATATAGACACAGAAAAATACGACAAAAAGTTAGTGTGCTGCTTTTGTCTGGTGATGAATCTTTTAGGAATTGATAATACTGTTTTTCTGATTACATGTCATTTTTTGTTACGGGATTATACATGCTAATGTGTTTTGGGTATAGTTTGCTTGCTTCCTGTCTTGAGTTTCATTTGCAGCTACAATTGAATTTCCAGGGAGCATTTTTTACTCTCTAACCATGTTCCAATATGAAGGAGTGTGTTCTCTTCTCAAAACAAAAATAATGGAAACATACTGTGTATATATCTCCGTAAGTCACCACTTGAAACAACATTGCCTGCATTTTAGTTAAGTCAGCTGGCCGTAG
The DNA here is from genome assembly GCF_023375975.1 of Astyanax mexicanus. Classification (NCBI taxonomy): domain Eukaryota; kingdom Metazoa; phylum Chordata; class Actinopteri; order Characiformes; family Acestrorhamphidae; genus Astyanax; species Astyanax mexicanus. The sequence continues at coordinate 7,230,420 of NC_064417.1, forward strand.
CTGACAAAATGTTTAGAAGCGGATGGGGGACTAGCGTATGTTGTGCTGTCATTAGATATTAAAACTGTCTGTAAGTGTGTATGTCAAAGTATATGTGCCCTTCAGTTGGGCAACTCTGGTATGTACCAAAAAATTTTGAAAAGAACAACCCGACCACCAATGTACTGTACTACACCCCAAAGGGACAGATTGTTAACCAGCTAAAGCATCGTGGATACCACGGTTTCTACATTTCACTGCGATGTACGTAAATATATAGAAACTATATAGAAATATATACTTCACTCTTGTATACAAACAGTTCGTATTACCACAAAAGTAAAGGAAAAGTATAAAAAAACTGTCCTGAAATGGCCTAAAACCTGAAAAGGCTTTCTGTGTTACTGTATGTACATAGGTTAGTATGTATGCTCCATGTTTACCAGTCCTGTCATTAGATATTGCATTGTCTTTCTTAACTATTTTATAAGTAGCTTTTTATTATGTGGTATTATCTTTAATTTTTTTTTCTTTTTTTTCTCTGTTTTGTAGATTTTTAGATGTAGAGTTTGATTGTCTGATGGTGTGTGTTCGCAGTTGTGTGAAAGTTGTCTTTGCAGAGTTTTGTTGCCCCTTTATTATTTTGCCTACGTTTTCATTGTGCGGATGAGGAGTTTGGGTATAGTTGCTCTCCGTGTCCATGACTGGAGCTCTATCGCCATACAGCTGAAGGGAAGCGGGATACGGTGTTGAGACTTCATCTGGGTCACGGCCTCTGGCCTTCCCTTCACCTCACATAGGCCTTCTTACTTTAGTGTTTATGTTAACCAGATCTTTCCCTCTATGAGTCCTCTATATACAGCACCACGAGTGTGGTCTTTATACAGCCTGTATAGATTTGTTTAGTTAATCTTTTCTGTTTATTCCTGCCAGTCCCGGTTATCTTGCCTGCGTTTATACTGTAAGATGATGATGATGATGCCCCGCCCTCTTTACTTTTGTAACAATCATAAGAATTTTATTTTTTTGTCTTGTTTTTAAATAAGGAAAAGCAATGGGTTTTTAGCTTGCCCCATGATGTAACTGAAAATGTTTAATGTGTTTAAGGGATGACTAAATTGCATGTCACTTTTTTGTTTTGCATTTAAAGTGGTCCAGTTGCTCTAGATGTTTGTCATTGTTTCTTTATTTTTACTGTGTTTATTTATATATATATATATATATATATATATATATATATATATATATATATATATATATATATATATATATATATATATATATATATATATATATATATTCGCCACCCTGGAACTTGAAAGGATGGCATAGGCCACAAACATTGGTTCTCCAAGTTCTTTACACATGCTGCCTAATTTGGGTGCTGGTTTCACAGAGAATTTGGAATACTTTAAAAGAACGTGACCATAATAGCTTTGGAGTGAGGGACTGAGTGACTGAATGTGTGTGTCTTTGTGTGTCAGCCTGGGTTTCTCCTCCTGCTTTGTGTCTGCGTGGTTCCCTGCAGTAGATCAGCAGGCTCGGGGCAGGTTTGTGTTTGGGCCTCTGTGGACTGTGCAGTATTAATGTCAGTGAGAGAGTGTGTGTATGTGTGTGTGCGTGCGTGTGCACGCGCTGTCTTATGTGGAGGTGAAGGCTCTGCTGTCCTGCAGTAATGTACGCTGAAAACTCAGTGTGACCGGAGCGCTCAAATATATGTGACACTTTGGCCTTAAGCAGGTTTAGTGAATCGGGGGGAGGGGTGTTTCCATAGTCTCCGTTCTGTATGTGTGTGTGTTTTTTTTGTTTTTGTTTTTTTAATATATATATATTTTACATCTTAATAGTGTGTTTATCCAATATTTGAAAATATCAAGGGGCTTTTTTCCAACTCCAGGCATTAAGAAAAGATTGACTGAGAGAACAGATGGGATTTTAATAAAACTATGTATTTCATGTTTTTTGGTTCTCACGTTTGCATTGTATATTAATTTTTTTATTAATATTGTTTTAAAATTTCTATATAAATATCTATATTCTTGGTGGCAGGGCCAGGAACCTAGTGGAGGGTGTTCAGTAAGACCAAATGAGATTTGGCCTGGCCTTTTCAGGCTATGGGAAGTTCATTGGCCTTCCTCTGTGGTCCTGCGCTCTGCCTTGTGCATGCCTGCTGTGTTAGTTCCTGTAATCTGTTTTAAAGTATTTGTGCTTCAGAGCACACTTACTTACTCTTTAGCTTTTTCAAATTGTAGATTGTGGATGAGCTAGTAAGAAAACTTCATGTGGCGATGGATGTGACATTCATGCTAAATATCTGTATGTAGCATTTAATATACACAGCACTAACTAATAAAACTTTTACATTAATAATGTGGGTGTCTGTAAATGCCTTCTGCTTGACCCATGTCTGTTTTTCCCTTTAATTAGTTTTTATTTAGTTTTAAAAGAACCTAAAAATACAATTACAGTTTAAGTCTCATGCCTATGTGGTTAAATCAGCTATTGTTTAATGTGGATCTTAATGCAGTGCTGTCTGAGGGATCTAAGAAGAGCAGTGTTCAGCATAGGCTTGTGTGGTGATGCCTTTTAGGTACTATAATTCCTCTCAATTAGTGGTCAGGACTGTAGTAACAAATTTATAATGACAAAAGAAATAAATTTTACCCAAACAAAACATAAAATATCATGTTTTTATAAGGTATGCAATGGATCAAAATCAAAGTAAACATGAGGGAAACTGCATTTTGTTTCATCCATACTGTTCCATATTTTTCTGGTTTGGGGCTATAAGCAAATGTGTCTTAAGTATTGATAATAGGGTTTTGAAATGCTGTTGAAGTATCAACTCAAGCTTTTTATTCAAGGAAAAGTGTAAAAGTACTGCTTTCAAAACTATTTAAAGTATAAAAGAAAAAGTAATGTAATGGGGAAAATGCCATCAAGAACAAAAGATCAGGCCGTGCCACAGGGTACTATAGTGCACAACCCCCCTCCCTGCTCAAAACTAATTTTTCTAAGAGCCTTGATCACTATAATGTTATATTAAAATATTAATGTTGAAAACTGGGATGCACTAGACTGCATGGTTTCAGCTGCATATACAGGAGCATCTAAAAAAAATCAGTAATTCAGTTCAAAATGTTCAAAAACAGTAACAAAAAGAGTAACAATGCTATTTTTAAAATGTAAGAAGTAGACAGTACAAATAGTTGCATGATAAAGTATGAAGTTGATGTAAAAAGTAGTGAAAGTAGTTCTTCTAATAACTTTTTTGCAGCACCTTTATTTTTGAGCGTATGGGATTTTTAATCATTTTGATGTTCAGTATCCAGTAATTAATATGTAACTACAGTGCAAGTTTGTAGTTATGATGCTGAGAAATGTGAAACCTTATACACACACACAAGACCGCTAAGAGTTTATTAGCTAATATGCAGGAAGAGGTGAAGTAATAATGCAATACGTAAGTGACAAAACACATTTTGTGGCATAATGATTTAAATACTTATAATCAGAATCTGAACACACCGAACAGGTGAACCCTGTGTTTCGGCTATTCTACAATAGAACCAATCACATGAAGGCTTCTTTAGCATTGCAATTGAGCAGGTAACAGAAGCTTCATTACGGTAGATGTTTATATGGGTGGCAGTGCCGCCTCAGCTGTAGCTCGATGCTTGTTCCATGCTTTGGTGAGAGTCTTCAATCCCATCTGCAATTTTTGTTTACAGAAAGATAAGTGATTTAATGGCAAATACAAAACAATGGGAAATCTTACAATTGTAACCAACCAGAAATCTGCTTTCTTGCAGGTTTTACATTAACTCATTTAGCCAATTAAGCACTTGGCCAGTAATTAGATCAGGTGTAGTTGATTAGGGGTGATGCTAAGTCCTGCAGAAAGGTAGATTTCCAGAAGCAGAATTGGTGAGCACTGCCCTAGACTAAAAGCCCTTTCACATAGCATCCTTAAATTGTAAATAAAAAAACATAACATACTATTAATTACAAATAATCTTTAAATGTTTTAAAATCTGTAATTTAAGTTCTGAGATCAAGTTTATGCAATGTTTACACCACATTATTACTATTTCATTACCATACTTTATACCATAGTAATAAAGTAATAAAGGTTATTTATAATACTGTGCCTTAAAAGCACCTAGAGATTGCATCTTAAAGGAGAAATACTGTGTGAGATCAAACTTTTGTTGAATGGCCCACCTCCACTTGCCCCCAGCATTTCAAAATACAGCACTTTTATCAAGTGCTCCCAACAGGCTTACTGTATAAAATCCTAACAATAGGGGCATAATGTTGCCCATTCTAAGAAATCACTATTTTTACACTATTAACAAGCTCATAGTATCTATACACTTTGTTGTTAGAATTCTTGGCCTTGACATTTTGGAAGTGCACAGGTAGTTTTATTAAAAACTCATTTCAAATTTTAAGTGATGAGCACAAACATATGGGTAGAGTAGGGAAACAGATTACAAAATGAATTTCAGGGAAATGCATGAATTCCATGCATTCCTGTTGCTTCTTTTATACTTTCATATATATCCCATTTTCACTGGATCTCCCCTTTAAAATAGCAGCTTTAGAATCATGGTAATGGTACACTGACTAATAGAGAGAATGACATTTCTGTAAATTACCATTCTGGACCGGAATGCTGCTACTGGTGAAAAAAAATTGCTGGAGCTCCGAGAAGCATCTTGCTAAGACTGTGTAACACTGTCTTTTCCAAGTCGCATTAATGTACAATCCTGCAATTGTACTCGACCGTATCAGACCATATGCTCAGCTTGTCAACAAATGCATGTGTACAGCTGTCCATGATGCTGCTCCCAGAGCATGATTTGTATTCATTGTAGTTGGGTAAATGTAAATTACACTCCAGGAGCTTTAAATACCAAAATATATTTTGTATTATACAGATTTGATACCAACAAGTAAGTTATCTATTTATAATTTTTGATGATTTGTTTCTGCTGAAGCTTTTCTTTACCCACCTCTGCGATTGCCACCTTGCGTTCGCAAAACCTGTTGTCCTGTTCCAGCTTGGTGTGTAAAGCATTGACCTCAACGTAGCTGAGCACATCTGGCACGTGGAAATCGGACAGCCGTGTTCTCAGTTTCTTGTTCTTAGACTCGGCTTTAGCATGCTCCTGTTGAGAGAGAGGCTTTAACAACAAACTTTGGAAAGAAATGTAGGAAAAGAAAAAATGTTACTTATTAAAAAAAAAAAAAAAAAAAAAAAACTGAAATGGGCTCACAATACCCCTTCAACCCCACACTGCACATAGACCACTGAAGTCATGCATCCTTCTGTAGTACTCGGTATGCCCATATTTGGTATTCCGTATCTATTCTGATTTTTTCTATGTGCAGAATGAATGGTCTTTCAAAAAGCATCCTGCTTGTTTTAGTGTTTCCTGCTGTAACACAGCCAGCTCACCTCAGCAAAGGCTTGTCAGTTAGTTCATTAGATGTACCATGGGGCTGTAATTAGTTTAAACAGTAGATCCCATGCGGAAGTGCTACTCCAGAACCAGAACTGTGAACCACTGAGCAGCTAACGTTCTCTTTCACTTTATATCTGCCTTTAACAAGCTCTAACACAGACTAAACTGCTCAACACGACCAGTCTGAAAGTAAATTTCTCTTAAAATACTTAATGATCATCTCAGAGGAAGAAGAATAATCCAAAAAATGATACAACCAGAGCTCAACGGCTGGTTTAATTCCACGGCTAGCCTGTTAGCGTACCGTGTTGCTGTCATGTCATGTCGATTCTGTGCACAGTAGTGTTAACCTTCATGTAGTTCATGTGACTTTAAAACAATATCGTAATTTAGAGGATCCAGTGATGTTCAGGAGAAAAATTTGCAAAAAATAAAACCTATAGAATTTTAAACATATTTATTTACCACAGAAAGTGGCAGAGGTATTTTTTTTGAAAAGCCAATTCCTTCTGCCCTTTAAGAAATTTAGATAAGACACGGAACACCAAATATAAGGGCATGGCATAAACACCATGGCAGCAATTACAAAATGAGCACATAGCTGCAGAGGTCTGTAGGAGCAGAGAAAGAGCTGGACAACAGCCATCAAACAGCATTTTTTTTTTTTTTTAGCTCTTCTCCCATAAACTAAATGAAATAAAGTGTTAGGCATCACTTATCTCACGCTTTGTAGGAGTTCACAACCTCTTCATAAACTGGCTATTTCCCGCTTAAAAGCACGAGCTGCCGAGGGTTAGCTGAGCTAAATTTAGAACTTGTGTGTTTTACTGAGGAGCACTGCTGGGGTAATTTATGACAATTTATGAAATTGCACTGCTTAAGTACATTTATTATTAGAATAGCACTGCTGAGGTTACTATGTGTGACTAGAATAGCACTAGTATATAATCAGGATTAGCGAGCGTAGCACTGTTACAAAAAGTTAGTAAAAATCTAAAAAAAAAAAAAAAAAAAGCTAGTTTGTATATTTACATCAAACAAACCACCAAATATCATCCTAAATTAATTTGGCTGATTTCTTTAATTGTACTGAACTCCAGGTATTTAGGTGATGCTAAAATTCTACAACAAAATACTACAACCAATGCAAACGTGTTGATGTTGGATGAATATAAAGCATGCTAACCTTCTCCACCTGCTGAGTTTGTTCCTCAAGCTTCATGAGCATGCCTTCACGCGAGGCTATGTCACTGCTCAGCGACTCTGACTCAAGAGTCAAGCTCTGAAGCTTTGTCTACAAGACCGAAGAATATAAGATATCAAACACTGACTGACTAAACATCGTAAGAGTGAAGAGAAAACAGTAAGGAGAAGTGGTAAACGGTGACTCTGATTTATATATATTTTTTTATTTTTACCCCATTTTTGCCCCAATTTTGAAGACCTGTTACCAAATCCTTATTCATATCATTAGCAAAGCCCCCAACACCAGAAGAGTGAAAACTAACACATGCTTCCTCCAACATGTGAAGTCAGCCAGCTCCTATTTTCAAATGTCTGCTAAAGCAACATCACTGAGTGCCGGAAAGTTCTGGACCTCCAGCTTTCATAAAACAGCTAACAGACACCTGTGCCGACCATCATCACATTAGGAGTGATGTGGAGAGAAATTGATAATGGAAAGCATCATGATCTGGCATTTAGACCAGAGATCCTCGAATCACAGTGACAAGCAGTTTAGAGAGCAGCTTAAAAATTGTATTAATGGTATACTGAGGGTAACAGGGAAATCGGCATCTTTGTTGTTTCCACTCTGATCTGTTGCACTGCCACTGCAGTATGGAACTTTGGTTAAGCTGCATGAGACCTCTCTAGAACAGAATAATAATGCATAACTTAAATCATATTTTTATAAAACCATTACACATGCTTCACTGTCTACACCAGGAACATCCAATCTTACCTGCAGAGAGCCAGTGTGGCTGCAGGTTTTATCTAAGCCAAGCAGAAGCACATGATCATTGTTGTTTGAGGACTGATCAACTAATAAAACATTGAATCAGGTTGTTTAGAATTAAAAACCTGTAGTCACACCAGCCCTTTGTGGATAAGATTGGTTACCTCTGCTTTACTTCTAACATTAATATTAGAATATTAGAATAGAATAATAATATCCGCTGGTGACGGAATTTAACACATATATGTTCTAGCTGAGGGCATCCAAGAGAAATCCGGAACCAAGCTCTTTGTGATCTAATGTGATCACTATAAAAACACAGATTTTAAAACAACATATTGTTAAGAGAAATATTTCAAAATATGCGATTTTGTCTCCAAACCTCTGCAAAGTTCTGTATATTTGGAGAAAAAATATGTAAAATAATTTTTCATAAAGAAAAGATATAAAAAAGTATTCTTGGCAGAAATCTGTACCCTGTTTTGATTGAAGACCTTCAGCATGTTTCCACCTTGCACACTGAGTTGCTGCAGGTCCTGGCTAAGTTTGTCAATTTGCTCAATATACTGTCTCTTCTCGATCTTCAGCTTCTGGAGATCCACCTTGTGAAAAGTTTTTTCCACCTCCTCTTTCTGCCTCATTTTTAGTTTTAGCTTACGCTTCTGTGTGTGACGAGCCGTGTTTTTCTGACACAGCCTCTTTGCGGGAGTCTCCTGTGAAGCAGAGAGCAACAGATTTAATCGTATGATTTATATATATATATATATATATATATATATATATATATATATACAATTATATATATGATATATAAATTATATATATATTATATATATTAGGTTTGTTGTATGTATAAGTTCCCTACATTTTGACAGTATTTAATAAATGAATAAAATGAAAGAAAAAAAGGACTAGTTCACAGCAATTTATTTGAATTAGCCAGCATTCAAAGTTCTCCTCCATATGCGCAGTGCATTTACAGAATCTCACCAGAGGGGTCTCTAACGGGCCGCCTTTTAAAAGAAAAAATTCTGCACCAAAACAAACACAGAGTATTTCAGCTTTCTAAATTAAATTTCTAAATAGATCTGTTTTCGGTCTTGACTCAACCCTTTGCTTTCCTTTAAAGGGGCACTAAACCCCCTGATTTTTGCTGACTCCACCCTCAGCTCAGATTTAAAAAGGCTAAAAAATGGGAGGGGCACTGGGTGATGTATGGGTTTAGAGGCAGGGCAGGACGAAGAGCTGATTGGCTGAGCTGCAGCAGCAGCAGTGTGCCTTTTATAGCGGTGAGACCCAGATGGTTGGACATCAGTTGATTAACTGATTTGCACCTTGTATTGTGTTTACATACAAAAGTACACGGACACAACATCCTCAACTATAGTTGAAAACAGTTGAACCTGTGAGGGTGCTGTAGAGGTGGAAAGTACCACAATAAAAGCATTTTATTAATGGTTAGGAAATGTTTGCAAACATTTTAAGCAGGATTGGTATGTTTTGTTACTTTAAAGGAACACATTCAGATATTAATAAAAAAATATATAGTTTAGGGTTTAGTGGCTCTTTGCAGATGCAGCAATACAGGTGCATGCTTTTACTTAATCTACTGTAGGTTTGATTGTTGCAAACTTCTTATACTAATAACAATTAAAAAAAATTCTATCAAAATACTTCCTGAAGCTTCGTTATCTTGTCTAATTTAAATAGCTAAAAGTGGAAACCTACTCAAAACTCAGTATGGATTTTACCGGGCATCTGCTCACACTGAACCAGAAAATTATTTATTTGAACTTTATTTACCATTTATTTTTACATTTTTTACCTTATTCTTTCACAAGAACCTGAATATGGACCTTTATTTTGGTAAAAAACTAACCCAATATTCATGACTGACTGGCTGACTGGTTGGCCACAAGCACACGTAAGCCCATACACACACACACACACAAGCACAGAGACACACACAGGATGTTTCAGGAGTGGGACAGAACATATAAATAAAGAACGCTGTTTAATGTTGTGTGCTTGCTCAGCTGAAAGAACGTAGATTGTCATTTGCAGGTTCCCAAGCCCCTAAAAAGATTGGCAACACCTCTGGTTACAAGTACTGATGCAACACGTAAAACAATTATCTAAATAAAAAGTACTAAACTCATGGAAAATACGTAGTGAAATAAAAGTGGAAGTAGGAGAAAAAATGTATAGTTCAGTAAAATACCTAAGTACAATAGTAAAGTAGTTCTACTTTGTTATACATCTGTCTCTCTTAGGAGAAAAAATGTGAAGAAATCTTTAGTCAGTTTAATTAAAAAGTAATATAACCTTGTCTGAACTTTGTCTTAGCTTCTCCAGGTCATTCCTCAGCTCCTCCATCTCCCTCTGAGCAATGAAAACCTTCTGCTCCAGCCCCAGCAGCTGTGATGATTCCTTCTGAGATGGCCTCAGAACTTTAGATTGCCTCCTGCGCCCGGGATGCTGGTAAATAATATATGGTAAAGATCATGATACTGTAAAGAACTTTTTGAAAGCTTGGAAATAGTGTTTAAATTATCAACCCTATGCCAAATATCATTGCCAACAGTCAAGTGATGGAAGACATGAAACATATTCACTCACCCCATGTGCCATTGATGCAACAGAACCCAAATGTTCTGGCACAGCCTGAGAAACCAGGGCTTGGTGCTCAAACATCTCATTCTCAGCCTGTAAGGCTGCATTGAAACGCCTGCATGATAGAAATTCACATCAATTGCAGGTTATTAGCTGAAAGTGAAGATACATAAACAACAGAACATGGTGGACCATCTTCTGCTCTAGCAGATCTTTAATCTGCTAACTTCCAGGCTTAAGAAAGTCAGGATCAAACCATTGGAGTTAAAAGTTGTTTCTATAATTTTATTACCATATCTGACACCCACTTTGTTTTGGCCATTATGTTTTTTTGTGCTGCAAATACAGGTTTTAAATAATTAGAAAGATATATAAGAGATGTAAAAAAACGAATAATAATGAAACCCCAATTATATCTAAGCCAAATAACTCTCTTACTCACTAGAACTCCCCCAATAGACCACTGCAGTCCTGCATCATTCTGTAGTTCTCGTATGCCCATATTTGGGGTTCCGTTCTAAGCTAAATTTCTGAATGGGCTTTTCAAAAACTTGTCTTTATTACACTCTGTGGTAAATAAATATGTGTAGAACCCTATACGTTATATTCTGTGTGCATTTTCCTACTAAAAGCATCACTAGATCCTCCGACGTACAAGATTGTTTAAGAGGCATTTTTTTTTATCTTTTATTTACTGTTATTTTAAAACTTATTTTAATTTTAAATCAAAATTAAGTCAAAATAAAGGTTGATTGATTCATTTATATGTGTAATATTATTTTTTTATTTAAAAAATAATTATTAAATTGTATTCACACAGTGTTAGCTAGTTAGCTTAGTGTAGCAGCACTGTAATGCTATGTGGTTAAATTAGCCAAGTTAGCTAGCGAGCTAACTGCACACTAAAATAATACAGGTTTATTTTAAACAGGAGCGTATTTCCTATTAACCACTGTTCTCTGAACATGCTAAGTTACATTATTAATAAACGTTTTCTATGTTTTACCTCAAGTCTTCCAGCTGTTCACGCGTTAGTTTCATATCTACTTCAGTAAAGCTGCCTTTCTCCGGGTCCTTCATGGTTGCTATGGTAAACATGGCTGTCGCCAAGGAGGACAGCGGAGCTTAAAGGCTGAATGAGCATTATAAACTGTTAGAGGTGGCTAACCCAGGTCCAGAAAGTAAAACTCCATCCCAAGGTTTTGTACCAACAACCTGGGCGGCTCTGCTGCATCTCAAACCCTGGGATGGGTTTTTAATTTCAGGACCTGGGTTAGCCACCTCTACTGTTGTTAAGAGTCATTCATTTTAAACTAATAAACAACTATCTTTACTACAAAAACAAATAAATAACAACGAATAACAGATGTTAATGACAAAGTAATCAATTAATAATCCATATTATTAAGCCTGTATAACATGAATTTTATTTTATTTCAGAGAAAAAAAAAACACTGCTTAAAATGAGGTCTGGCTGCATAATGTTTTCTGAGGTAAGAAACGAAAAACACGTCTTAAATAAGTAAATGAAAACAAAAAAGGTATTTAAATCTAAACATGTTATAACATTATTTATAACATTTATAACATTTTATCTATTACTGGCATAATGGCTAATTTGGTTGCTGAAAAGATTACTCCACCTTCAGGTAGAATGTTAGACCAAATCCTTACCCTTATTTTTTGGAGGCTTGTCTTGAGAGATTTAGATTTTTAAAAATAACATAAAAAGTTTAAGGGATTGTGTAAGTAGCAGAAAACACCATGCCTTAGATGGTAAGTAAAATAAAATGTAACAGTAGAATTTGGTGTAGTATGTTATGGACAAAGCAAAAAAACCTAAATCCTTCCCTTGATTTAACAAAGGTAACTTCTCCAAACTTAACATTAAGAATTTATGGATGGATGGATTTAATAATTAAAAAATGCATACTGCACAGCACTAAAATACATACTATTCTTTCAAATGAACAAACACTGTTCCCTTATGAATGGATGGAAGGATACATTAATTGATTGATTGAATTATTGTATTTAATGATTTAAAAATACACTGCACAAGAGTTATTAAAACACTTTAAATCATTGAGAGCAAAACCACAATACAGCTTATTTCGTAGTCCTCATTATATCGACACTTTCCTAAAATAATCAACTAATTAATTTTTTCAAGTTTTATTGTCATTTAGAGCATTTATTTGCAGAAAATTAAAAATTGCTTTCAGAGCTCAAATAATGCGAAGAAAACAGTTTCATATTCATAAGGTTTTAAAAGTTCAGAAATCAATATTTGGTGAAATAACCCTGTTTTTTAATCACAGCTTTCATGCATCTTGGCATGTTCTCCTCCATCAGTCTTACACACTGCTTTTGGATAACTATATGCCACTACTGGTGCAAAAAAATCAAGCAGTTTAGCTTAGTTTAATGTCTTGTGATCATCTGTCTTCATCTTATCATTATATTCCAGAGGTTTTCAATTTGGTTAAATCAAAGAAACTCATTATTTTAAGTGGTCTCATTTTTTCCAGAGCTGAAGATGGATTCAAAAAGTTAGTGAGAAGTGTAGTAGTGAGTTGTAGTGAGTAGGGCGCACGCTACAGAATGGAACGCGCCCTAGAAATACTAAGATGGGTGGCAGCAGTTTGCAGACATGCGCAGTAGGGGCGTTAGAGACTATTTCCTAGTACACAGACGCTAGTCTTCTTCCAGGTTACCGTACTGCGATCTGTGTCCCTGCGGAGCGGAGCAGGAGTCGCGCAGGGAGACTTTCTCCACAAATAAAGCCCTACTACCGAGCGCTGGAGCTCCTGCATGGGACTGCAACGGGTTTGCACGACCCCCAGCCCCCCGTACTGTGGTGGAGATAGAAAGCAGGCCAGCTAGCAGCAACGGTCTGCACTCCTCCTCTCCCTCTCTCTCTCTCTCTCTCTTTCTTTCTATTTCTCTTTCTATTTCTCTCTCTCTCTCACTCTCTCTCTATCTATCTATCTCTCTCCAGCCGGCTGGACCGAAGCGAAGGGCTTAACGCTGCTGCTGCTGCACGCCAACTTCACCACTCCGGCACAGTTACTCTGATTTCGGTGCTGCTGGGGGATTTCTCGCTGGACCTCCGCAGTTCGGATCTGGGATTTGAAGCTGGCTGGGGGTGGGGGGGGGTATAATCCTGAAATATTCTGACCAGTAAACCCCCCCGCCTGCCTCCTGGGTTTGGGTTTACACACGCTGGTGGTTTGTTTTATTTAAATTGAGTTGTTTTTTTTTATTATAATTATTAACTTTTGCTGATTCGTCGTTAAGAAGCCCCGTTTCTCCATCTGTACCAACTCCTGCCCGCCTCTCTCGCTCGGCTCCGCGGCTTTAGCCCTGTCCGCTGTACCGTTAGCTCCTCTCCCGGAGCCCCGCCATGCCCGGCCCGGTGGCCGGCAGTAAAGCCCGAGTGTACGCCGATGTGAACACGCTGAAGAGCCGGGAGTACTGGGATTATGAGGCTCACGTGCCCAGCTGGAGGTGAGAGACCAGCCTTAACCCTAAAAACACATTCCCGCGTAAAATCTGTAGTATTTTACTTATTCATGCCTCTGTGTTCCACCCCCAAAACCTGCTGCTGCACGACAACACTGTTTAGCCAATTAAAGGGAATTATCTATCTATCTATAAGTATATGTATCTGTCTATCTGTTTTTGTATCTGTCTGTCTATCTACTTATATTTAGATAGACAGTATATGTAGATAGTCTGTATATTTATGTCTGTGTTTTTAAATCTGTCTGTCTGTCAGTAGGTATATTTCTCTGCTGTTTTTAAATCTATATCTATCTATCTATCTATCTATCTATCTATCTATCTCTATCTATATCTTTTTGTCAGTCTATCTATCAATCTATCTATGTGTAGATTTATCTATCAATCTCTATTGATCTGTCTACGTGTAGATCTGTCTGTCTGTCTGTCTGTCTAGCTATCTATGTATGTCTATCTGTAGGCCTGTCTAATTATAGGCCTGTCTATATATAGGTCTATCCATCTATTTATTAATATTTCTGTCTGTCTGTCTGTCTATACATAGGTCTATCCATCTGTTTATTTATATTTCTATCTGCCTATCTGTAGGTCTGTCTATCTATCTGCCAGTATATCTATCTCTCTGTATGTCTATCTATCTATCTGTTTTTCCATCTATCTATCTGCCTGTCTATAAGTCTATGTGTCTTGCAGTCTGTATAGCTGTCTATTTGTCCATCATATTATCTAAGTTTTACTCTATCTGTTCGTAGGTCTGTCTGTCTACCTGTCCATCTATGACTGTTTGTCCATATGTCCATCAGTCAGTATATCTACCAACATATCAATCTATCTCTGTATTTCTCTTTTTGCCACCTGTTTTTGCTGACAGTCTGTCATTGCTCTGACTGACTTGAGGACCAGTAGACAGATAAACCAAGACAGGTAGATGGTAAAAAAGATAGACTGACTTACAGATAGACTGATTAAGGAACAAATGGGTAGATAATTCATCTTTAATTGGTTAAACAGTGTGTGTGTTTGTGTGTGTGTGTTGGTCATGCTGGTCTGTCTAAGAGTCAGTTTATGTGTTTAACACTCTATAGCTTTCTATTTGTCTAACAGGTTATCTATGTTTTGCTCTATCTGTTTGTATGTCTGTCTGCCTGTCCATCTGACTGTTTGTCTATCTGTCTGTATATCTGTCAGTATATCTGCCTACTTATCCATTTATCTGTTTTGCAACCTGTCTAGGTGCCCATCTCATATGTCTAAAAAATTGTCTGTCTGTTTAATTATCTGTTTAATGGGGGGGCGATATGGCCATAAAATATGGTAATTTCGCGAAAACGATACTCTTGGCGTTATGATAAAACACTGAATTAAAAAAAAAAAAATTTCAGGAATGATCTACTGCATCAAAATGAAAATGTAATTTTATTATTGCATACGATATGATATGGCACACCCCTAACTTGGATATTAAAAATAAGAATTTGATCAGATTTGTAACAGAAGTCAATGATCCAGAATGTCATGATACTAATTCTAATAGATATGTCAAGGGAATTGAGAATTTTCTGTGAAATTTTCTTTTGCTAAAAACATTATTGAATACCCAACAGTTAAGCTGTTTTTCATATGGGGCAGAGATTTTTAGGCTAAATGAATTTTTGGAAGTGATGTTTATAATAGTAGGCCACAGTGACGGGAGAAAGAACTGTGAACGCCTGTCAGCTGATTTGTTCTCAAATGTTTATATTAGAGTAGGGTTGCACTGATTCTGGGAATTCTGGTCCAATACCAATATCCAATATTAAACATGTAGGCTATATATCTGCCAAAGTGGATACACATATTTATAATTTGCAGAGAGACTGGTAAAACTGGTAAAACATTTGTTTGGTAACAAATGTAACATTTGCAACCTACTAATCTAACCAGAACAGCACCATCCATCTGTTATCAAACCCCAGAACCTACTAATCTAACCAGCACAACACCATCCATCTGTTATCAAACCCCAGAACCTACTAATCTAACCAGCACAG
Source organism: Astyanax mexicanus (assembly GCF_023375975.1). Classification (NCBI taxonomy): domain Eukaryota; kingdom Metazoa; phylum Chordata; class Actinopteri; order Characiformes; family Acestrorhamphidae; genus Astyanax; species Astyanax mexicanus. The sequence goes on from NC_064417.1 coordinate 7,245,995, forward strand.
CACCATCCATTTATCAAACCCCAGAACCTTCTAATCTAACCAGCATAGCACCATCCACCTGTTATCAAACCCCAGAACCTACTAATCTAACCAGCACAGCACCATCCATCTGTTATCAAACCCCAGAACCTACTAATCTAACCAGCACAGCACCATCCATTTATTAAACCCCAGAACCTTCTAATCTAAACAGCACAGTGTCCTCCATCTGTTATCAAAGCCCAGAACCTCTAACCAGCACAAATGTATATACATACAGTGCTTTAAAAAAGTATTCATATTTTTTTGTTTACATCTGCAAAGGTTAAATGTTTTATATGTAGTTATTGGGACTTGCTAGACCAACACAAAGTATCAGGTCATTTTGAAGTGAAAAATATATTGTTTTCAAGTTTTTTATATATAAAAATCTGGAAGGTGTAGTATGCATTTGTATTCAGCCCCCTATGAGTCAATACTTTATAGGACCACCTTTTGCTCCAATTTGCTTTTCACATCTACGGGCCGAAATGTTGCACTTTTGTTTGCTTTTTTCTTTGCAATATAGTTCAAGCTCCGTCAGATTGGATGATGTTTGGGGTTTGGGAGGTTTTAGGGTCATTGTCCTGCTGGAAGATGAACCTCCGCCCCAGTCTCAAGTCTAAAGTTTTAGATTGCAGTTTTAGGTTTTTAGGTGTTTTGCATTTAGGCCAAAAAGTTCAACTTGTCACATTTCCATAATGGCCAAATTTGTGGAGAAGATGACTAATGTCCAGCTCAGGTGGGAGAAACTGTCCATAGGATCTCTGCAGGTCCTCCAGAGTGACCATATGCCTTTTTGCTGCTTCTGTAATTAATGCTTTCTTCCCAGATATGTCAGTTTAGGTGGGTGGCCACATCTTGGAAGGTTTGCAGTTTATATAGGGTTAAACAGATATATTTATAGCTTGGGAATTTTTTTTTATAAACTGCTCCACACTATAGGGGGCTGTATACAAATGCATGCCACAATTTCCAATTTTTATGTATGAAGTATTTTGAAAAACATGTATATATATTTTTTTCACTTTACAATTATTTGATACTTTGTGTTGGTCTACCACTAAAATGTATTTAAGTTTGCATGGGTTATTTGAAAAAAAATTGGAAAAATATGTCTGAATACTTTTTTTTTTTTTTTTAAGGCACTGAAGAAAAGTGCTCTGAAATGAGCACTGTTCTTATTGGTGGCCCTGTATTGTGCCTTATTCAAACAGCACAGCACATTTACTGTACTCACAGTTCTGTGCAGATGTTTAAGGACCTGGTCATATTATTAAAAATAATTTCCCTCAGCAATAAGAGTTTTAACTGTTAAACTCCACCTTTTAGGGCACGAGTGGTCCAGTGGGCAAAGTGCTGCCACTATGATCAGGAGATTGCTGGTTCGAATCCTGGTCATGTAGGTTGCCATCAGCTGACATTTTAAAGACAAAAAAAATGTAATTAATCATAGATGGGGTAATATATATATATATATACCTTTTTTTATTTTTTTTCGTCTGCTGCAGTCCAAACTGTGTATATGGATTCACAGATTTTGAAGCATTGGTCTGGTATTGCATGACTGGCCAAAATACTGTTCACTGTTATATATTTGAACAAACATACAAAAAAAACACAATAGACGATACCACGATTATCAAAAATTATTGAGGTCATGTTCATTTATTGCATGACAGGTCAAATATTATTGTTAATGAATCCTGTGATGTGACAATTGCACATGGGTACATTGCAATGTCAATGTTGAAATAATAATAATATTATATATAAAATATAATACATAATATTGTGCAGCCCTAATTTGGGTGCTTAAAATGTTTGCACTGTACTAAATATATTTAAGTTCTAGACATCATAAACCCCCCTCTAATAACCTAGAAGGCACGGAGGCTTCTTTATGTCTAGTATTATACAGTGTTTCCTGACTTTTGAATTGTGATTCAGTTTTTTTTTTCATGCACGCTGTATTAGCATGCACTCCTTCAACACTTTGACAGGTTTCTTTATGCTGTTGTCTGTCTGAATAGACATCTGGTTTGAGTGACGGACAGACGACCTCAGCAGTAGGCTTTGGTATGTGGGTGTGTACAGTATGAGGGATTTTTGCATTTGATTGTTGCTGTTTTGCGTGGCAAGGGTGTGTGTGCGCTGCACGTTTCACTTTCTACAGCAGAAGCAACAGCGCAAGTCTTCTGCGTGATGAAGTGATCAAGTTGAAGGAGGAACTGACATGTAGTTGGATGGACGCACGGATGGATGGATGGATGGATGGATGGATGGATGAATGGGTGGATGCAGGCAGCTTGTATCTGCAGCACTACTGCATGCGTAACGCCCACAAAGCTTCATTCTGGAACCCCTTAAAGGAACAGCTTGGCATTAAATCATGGTGTGCTGTTAGTGTCATTCTGTTAGTAAGCAACAGCGTGTTCAGTGCCTGGAGTTTAGCTTCTTTAGCTTGACACTGAAGCAACAAGGCTAATGTTGCTAACAAGCAATGTAAGCTTATAACCCCACCAATTAGCATGATGCTAACTGCAGCCCTTAATCACCACACACACTTAAATCTGGGTTAAGGTGTTTAGTCTTCTTCTGCTTCTTGGTTTGTAGCACCACCAAGTGATGTACAAAACTTCGGCCATTCTACGCTATTGATGTCGATCTGTGATGATGTCATCAAGGCATTTGAGCCAATACCCGTCAAAAGCTTTGTGGCTCAAGTTAAATAGTTTTGTTATTTGGCGATTTTCATGTAAATCCACACCGTCACAATGTCCATTGGCTTTCTCCATCCAGGCTCTGAATTCGTCAGTAGGCTGAGCTTTAACAAATAAGCCATTTCCAAAGCCTAGCATGAAGCGTAGCAGAAAGGAGTCCTTTTATGCAACATTTACATTGAATATCCATGTTGTGACCAAAGTCGTCCCATTTTATTTTTGAATGCGTCTTAGACATTGATTTTTAAAGGTTTCTAGACCTTTTGTCTGCTTATGTAAGTGGCCAAGTTTCACAGGAATAGAGGCATCTTAACCTCAAACACCAAATTTAATACATATGTTTAATGTATACATATGTATACATATATTTAACTTGTTGTGCTACAACCTTTAAACAACTTTAAACAACTTTGGGATTTTTAGCAAATTTGATGCATTCGTTATCATTTGGAAACAGTTTACAATTCTGTCTGCGATTGTCCTCGTCCAGTAATCACTAATTGTGGTAAAAATATTTCTTGGAAAAAAAAAAATTCCCTGAGAGAAATGTTACCCATTGGTAGGGCTGGGTATCGTTTTATAATTTCCGCTATCGGTACAGATACAATAATTTGAATTTATTACAGATAACCAAACAATGTTTTTTTTTTATATACCTTCTTCTAAATTGTAACCAAAAAATAAAAATAAAAAACATTGCTGTGGGCGCTCTCTGCTTTTGGCACATTTATGCACGTTTCACGCAAAGAATCGAAAACAGGATTGAATTTGGTATTGAATTTGGATATGTAGCCCTACCCATTGGGTTGTACTAACTACACCCTACAGGAAGTCAGCTGTGCTGGTAATTGTGCACCAATATAAAATCTTGAATGATGTTTTTAGTTTTTTCAATCTGGTTTTGTTGTTGTCACCGGTTCTTAGTTTGGCCCATGTAGAATTTAGTGCGCTGGGGCCCTCTGTGAAAGGTGGACCCTTCGTTCCTAATCTTCAAAGCTTTCCGACCCCCAAACTGTGGAAGCTTTGAGCAAACCATCATTTCAAAACTGGGGCTGTACATAATGTATAGGTGGATGCAAATACTGGGTCACTACTGAAGAAGCACATCAGGTTGTCCAACAGTATGTTGATATACAGCTTTTTTTAAATGTTTGAGATTTGGAGCAGTGTGGCCACAGTGGTAACAGGTGGGGCAATTGATGTGGAGCACATTAGCCTCTATGCTAGCAGTCAAGCTTAGCTTGGGATAAGAAAGACAGAAATGAAGGTAAAGATTGTGGCTGAAAACTAAAACATTTGTTTTGGTACAAGATGCATGTGCTTAAGTGCAACATCATCTAGTGGCAGAATACAGGATTGTGTACTGCATTTTTAATTGCACAGTAATAGAACCATAGCAAGAAACATAGTTTTTATATATGTAAAACACAGGAGAATGTAGGATATTGACCCTTTAAATGGTTATTGACAGTAAAAATAATGGACGTAAAAATGTGTGTAAATGAATTACAGTGGAGAAAATGAAAGTGATATCTGGCTTTTAATTGTAGTAAATTGCATATATTTAGTAAGAGTGGGAAAAATGAAACGTAGTGTGGATGAACAGGCCTTTGGGGGCGGGGGTCGTTTGGATGCGATGGACTGACAGAATGGTGGCTTTGACCTCCGTTATTATGGTCAGGCAATCTAACAGGCAGTGTGGACTGGCACTTAAAATGCTGCGTTTGGTGGCGTGTGTTGGCTGAAGTGTCGCTCCCTCACTGGCTGAGTGACTAAAAGGCTGGTTCGGCCCCTTTGCAGATGGACGGATGGGTTTTTTGTCTCCAGGTCGCTTTGGTGTGTGTGTGTGGTGATGAAGCTTTTGAGAACAGTGAATTAAAATGAGCAGTTTGGCTGCTGCTGCTTTTTTCATTACAGATATTCTTATTGTTGTTGATTGTTGTTGTAGTTATTGTGGTTCTTATCTGTTTCTCTCTTGCAGTAACCAGGAGGATTACCAGCTGGTGCGAAAGCTCGGCCGGGGGAAATACAGCGAGGTGTTTGAGGCGATAAACATCAACAACAACGAGAAAGTGGTGGTGAAAATCCTGAAGGTGAGGACTACCTTAAAGAGACGGGAGAAAAACCTTCTCAGTTTTCCATTGAAAGTCAATCTAAATTGATTTTGGAGCAGTTGTATTGGTGTAATCAGAATGCCATATATTTAGGGTTGTAATTGTACATTAATTTTTCCTTCACTGTCAGAGAATGAAGGTTTTGATTCATCTGTTTCCTCTGTTTTAAACATTATGTAATAAGTTTAAAGACTTATTAAAGAATAAAATCAAGGTGCTATAAAATAAAACCAGCAATATCTTAAAAAACTTCAAGTATGTTTCCAAGTATGTTTTCCAGTAACGGAATGGAATACAGACCCTAATTTAGACTCCTATAAAATAAAAAAATATAAAGATATATCAAATATCACCCCTTCAGTCTTATGGAACTCTTACAATATTCATTATAGCAAAAGTATTCATTATATATTTACAGTATACAGTATATTTACAGTATACAATATATATATATATATATATATATATATATATATATATATATATATATATATATATATATATATATATATATTTACAGTAACAATACTGTAAAAATTTGAATTATTGGGATGGCAAATGTAGTAAAGCATTTGTGCTTAGGCCACACAAAAGTCTAGCACCAGCCCTAGATCAGGATGTTTGGAAACCTTTTTATTTACCTGTGATCAGGTGTGGCAGCTTCAACAAAGGACATTTTAGAATAGTGTGATCCTTCTTATTTTACTCCGCATTCTTTCTCTGTGATTTCTCTGACCTGTTCTGATACAGCGTGTTTGTCTCCGCTCTCTGCTGTAGCCTGTCAAGAAGAAAAAGATCAAGCGAGAAATAAAGATTTTGGAGAACCTACGAGGGGGAACCAATATTATTCGTCTGGTGGACACTGTGAAGGACCCAGTGGTATGTTCTGTGTCTTTACCCTCCTCTCCTGTCTCACTCCTCTTTTATATCTGAACACATAAGAGCTTGTTTTAAAACTGCTAAGTGTCTAAAGCTATCACACCTACCCTGTCGGGTAGTTAACAAAAGTTAAGTCAGCCTTTAAACAAACCAGAGGAATAAAGAATCGGTGTTGAGCTGAAATCCATCTCCTCTTGGCATGTAGACGTGTTGCGCAGCAGTGTAAATACAAATGCTTCGACTGAGAATTATTTTATTTACTGTAACAGTAGATTAACCCTTATTTATAAACAAAAATAAAAAAACTGATGAGAATCTTTTACACTCATTCTGCTGCGGGGCTCGAGTTCACAAAAGGGAGTCAGATTCTGACAGAAAGCTAGAATTTAGCACAACACCTAGCAAACAACTTGCCGTATTCACAAATAACAATATACAAACCAATTAAAATTAAGTATAGAAAGACTCCGCCCACGTAGATGATGACGATGGGATGTAGCAAAGTTCTTTAGTCCGCTCACTAAACTGTAGAGTATACAATGTAGCGAAGACATGAACTTTGCTTGCGGACCCTGGTCTGCACATTCAGGGGTAAAAACAGCCTTATTATAATCTTTATTATGAGAGCTAAGCCAAAGCACAGAGCTTGTTGTGATGTCAGCTCTTTTTAACACTTAACCTCTGCTGTTTCTGGTGTTTAAACCACCGTTTGGCTGGTTTGCTTAGTTGCTTATTTCTAAATAAGAAATCCTTACAACCAGGGAGATGTTTACAATAAAGTAAAAAAACAAGTTTTCTGTATAAAATTTTTCATGCATTCTTTATTCCAGTGCCCCACGTTGGCTTTATCACCCTTTAAACATGCAAGTATATACTAGTAGTTTAATTGACACTTCTAATATAAAAACCTGCGTCTTAAGAAGAACAAGCACGGTTAATTGCAGTTTATCACAGAATATTGTTGTGATTAATCCGATACATTTTTTTTATTGATTGACACCACTAATATTTTCATAATATAGTCATAGTATATGCTTTTAAAAAGAGAAAATTTTAAAAGCTAACACAATTAGCTGCAAAGGATTGTGGTATAAGTATTATAGAAACTAAAGAACAGCACAAACACACCCATAATAGAAACCTCCCCAGTGAGAGTTTGGTGCGTTTTTTTTTTTTTTTTTTTTTTTTTCCCTGTGGTTAGAAAATGACCACTAGTTAAGTACAACGGACAGTAATAAATGCTATATTTGAATTTATTTGCTGCTGTGGTGGAGTGGTCATCCACAAAACAGTAATTAAAGCCCTGAAGTTGATTTAAAAATTGTGCAGCAACTTGCTCTTCATAGCAAGAACACGCTTTGATGGAGGAATTTTAGGTTTGGTGTTGAAACTCTTGTAGTGAACTAAGGCTGCATAGAAACACTTTTTTCTAAACAGTAAACATACTATACAAGTTCACAATATTATTCAGAACATTTCAGAAGGACCCAAGATGTTCAGGCAGTTTTGGTGGGCAGTGAATATTTCTGTTAACAGGTCTTTTGCATGTGTTTTTACAAATGCAGCAAAGTGCATTTACAGATGATCCAGTCTGTGTTGAATCAATTTAAAGCTGCATTGGTGATGAGTTTATTGATTGGTTGGAAAATGATGCTAATGCAGGAGGGTGGTGGTGGTGATAATTATGTTGTTTGACTTTAAGTTTTTTTTCTGTTAATGATTACTTTTTTGCTGTATATAATAATGATGCAATATAATTTATTGTATAATACAATAATGATGTTTTCCCTCCCTCCCTCTCTCTGTCTCTCTCCCCCTCTCTGCTTGATCCGCCTGCAGTCTCGAACGCCCGCGCTTGTCTTTGAGTGCATCAATAATACTGATTTTAAGGTACAATCACTGTCTCAGTGTGTTATGACTTATGATTGCAGCTTTATATTACTATAAATTATTGCCTGGCTGATGGACTGAATCCAGACCTGTATTACATGTATTGAATCGCACATTGATTTCTTTTAGTTTAACCCATATCAGTGGTCAGCTGCAATGTATGTCAGATGCTGGGGGGTTCATGTTGTTTAGTAAGAACTGTTTACAATATATGCAAACAATTTCCTTCTCAAATTGTGTTTATAATGTGTGATTTTGTATATACACAGTACCAATCAAAAGTTTGGACACCTTAAATTATTATATTTTTTTCAATATTTCAAAAAAAAACTCTTACTTAGATGACAGCTTTGCACATCTTGGCTGAATTTTCTCAGTCAGCTTTATGAATTAATCACTTGGAATGGCTTTCAGGGAACAGCTGTGCTGAACTTGTTGAACTTGAATTTCTAGCCTCTTAATGTGTTTGAGAGCATCAGTTGTAAAGAGGTAGAGTTGGTATACAGTGAAAAGCCCTATTTGAGAAATGTTCTAATCCAGATTATGGCAAGAACTACTCAACTAAGTAAAGAAAAAAATACTTAAAGAAATAAAGGTTAGTAAATCCAAAACACTTCCTAAACTTTAAAAAAAGTATTTAAAGAAAGTATCCTCAAGTGCAGTCGTAAACACAATCAAAAACATTATGATGAAACTGGCTCTCATCAGGACAGCCCCAGGAAAGGAAGAGCATAAGTTTATCAGGAGTCACCAGCCTCAGAAACCACAAGTTAACAACACTTCAAATGAGAGCCACATAAATTCTTTAGAGTATTTTAGATTTTTTAACACTTTTAATTTACTACATGATTCCTTATATTCCTTAGTCTGGATGACTTCAGTTTTAATTTACTACTGGTATGTACAAAAAAAAGAAATATTGAATAAGATGATGTGTACAAAGTCAAACTGTTGACTAGTAATCTGTAAATATAATATAATATATAATATAATATTATATAATATAAAAATGTACATGTGCCATCCAGAATACATTCTGGGACAAAAGAATCGTTGCACCCAAAAGAGATTAGCTGATTGGGATGAAACATGCTATGCTTTGATGAGGAGTTTAGAAGTAATTTAATCAGTTAGAACAGTTGGAAAGTGGTCAAATCGTACGGCCAGGGTTTCTGTTTGTGTTCATGATTAGCATGCAGCATGCACCAGCAGCATAAAGATTTTAGGAGACCTACAAAAACCATGGAGAGGGAGATCTGAATTGTATGAAGAGTGACCCAAAAACCTGTTGGTGCCAGCACCATTGGCAGACGGCTGCACAATGCAGGACAAGTGCAGTTTATAATGTAGGTTACTCTGGTAATGGAGAAACCTCATTTAATATTTAGCTTAAACACGGGGTTATACCTCATCAAGCCAATAAGGACATTTACAGATGTTGTCTGCAACGAGGAAGAACATTTACTTCATGTGTGTAATTGCTGATATTTCCTTGATTATATGCAGGACACCTACAGTCATATGCTTGTAATTATGTACCAGTCACTGCCTCAGGCCAGCTTCACACCCTCTAACAGCAGCGACTTTCTCCTCTCTTTTGTGTTTAGGAGCTGTATCAGAAGTTAACAGACTTCGACATTCGTTTTTACATGTATGAACTACTAAAGGTAAGAAACTGATGACACAATATACATATACATTTACTCTTAAAATCACAGGTATCAATGGGGAGCCTCTACTGTATACACTAGATAGTACAGCATTGCTGTTAGGACTCAATTGCATACAGCAATCATTAGAGCATTAAGAAATCATTTATTAGCCTTTTGAATTGTTGTTGAATATGACAGTATGTGTACCACTCATCCACTGAGCTCCATCGCTCCAGACAACACAGTTCTTTCTTTTATTTATTTATTTATTTATTTTTTTTTTGTCTGCTACCCCCCCCATTTTCGGAGGACTAATTTAGCTTTATTAGTGTTTATACAGAGTTATAATTTCTGTGGTCTTTGTGCATATAATAGAGAGATAATAATTTAAGCAAAATAACAGGCAGAAAAGGGGAGGAAGTGAATACAAATCTTCCAAAAAAAAAAAAAAACTCAGAGGAACATTAAAAGGGTAAGACAAAAAAAAGACAAGTTATATAAATAAAAGAGAAAGGGTAAAGAAACAACAACAACAAAGAAAGCAGAACAGCTATGAAACAAAAGAGAAATAAAAAAAGTATTTGTTTTGTGAGTGGATAGATCGAAAAGAAAGAAAAGAGACAAAGAAAGAGAGGAATAAAGGAATATAGATAAGTAACTCACTTGAAATTGGGCACACTAAATTTGGGTCCCGTTATATTAATCGATACATTTCTGTAGAGAATACTGGTATACAAATAATTACACATCAAATAAAACACACATTTTAAAGCTTCCAACATGCCAGAGGCCACATAAAAATTATCAGTTTATATTGTTATTTTATTCTATAAACTACTGTCAATATTTCTCCCAGATGCCTTATAATAAAAATATTGTAATCTAGAGCATTTATTTGCATTATTTGAAGTCTGAAAGCTCTTTTACTTTTTTTTTTTTTGCACACAAAACAATTTGATTTAATTTACAAACAGCAACACTAATGTTTTAATAGTTTAAAAACCAATGTTTATGTGTCTTGGCATGCTTTTATGTGTCTTGGCATGCTCTCCACTAGTCTTTCACACTGCTTTTGGATAATTTATGCCAGTCCTGGTGCAACAATTCAAGCAGTTCAGCTTTTTTTGATTACTTGTGATCATCCATCTGTTTGATTACATTCCTAAGGTTTTTAATGTATTTCCAGGAGTGGTCCTAGCAAAATATGTTCTTCAGGTTAATGTGTGTGTTTGTGTTTCTGTGTGTCAGGCCCTGGACTACTGCCACAGTATGGGGATCATGCACCGGGATGTGAAGCCCCACAACGTCATGATTGATCATCAGTTGAGAAAGGTTTGACATTTACCATTTAATACCATTCAAAGGATAATATAGGATAATAAGACAAACTAATACATACAAAACAGAAGACACATGTAAGACACATTCATCAAAATGTCTGTATTTTTTTATAAATACATGATCATGCATCATGTACACAACATCCAATGCAAACAAAATTTAAATCTTTCAACTTCGGGGGCAGGAGAATACAAATATTCCAACTTAAGTTGTGGTATGTTTGTTATTACATAGTCTTTCGATGTATGATGTTTCCAGGGTTTAAATTATTTCATTTAGGGGAAACATATGATTTTGTGATTGTATTACTGGGTGATAACTTTGTAACACTAACCTTTTAAATGGAAATAAACTAAATAAATCGTTTTCAACATTTTCATACTTATTAGTTATTAGAATTATTTGTAATACTTTGCTTAATGATATAAAATAAATGTATGTAAACCTGTAGTTTAGTTTTTAACTGGATATGCCTTTGTTACCAAAATTCATATTTAAAAATAAATGGGATTTTGGGAAACCCTGTTGTTCGTAAGGTTTAACCATTCTTTAAATTGTTTATAAATTGCTCAGATTAATCAGACTTAGAGTTTAAAGATGCTGATTATAATAAGAAATTGATTATAGAAAAATAAAATTAAACAACACAAACACACATTTACGGTACAAGACAGTGCACATTCAATTACAGTTAAAACAACAACAGTAATTTGCCACTAGGTGTTCAGTCGGTCGAAGTTCACATTTCAGCAAAGTAATATTGTCTAGATCAGGGGTGAACAAACTTTTTTTGTTGGGGGCCAGAAGGAGAAATATATTTGAAGTCACGGGCCACACTAACAAATAATGAAATATACCACTTTAAATAATACTTTTTTTCTGATTATTTAATTTACACACCATTTTACTTTACTTACTATCTTTATCTTTGACAGTGTTTTGTAAACTAATATTCTTCCAATTGATGTTTAATTTCATGATGCCTCTTAATATTAAACTCCTTAATTACGGCAACTTTTAGACTTTGGCCTGTTTTTCTGCGCTAGAAATGTGCACTCTCTCCGCTTTTAGACCCTTTTACCCCGTTTTCTGCGCTAGAAATGCGCACTCTCTCCGCTTTTAGACCCTTTTACCCCGTTTTCTGCGCTAGAAATGCGCACTCTCTCCACTTTTAGACTCTTTTACCCCGTTTTTCTGCGCTAGAAATGCGCACCCCCTCCGCTCTTAGACTCTCCCGCGGGCCGTAGTTTGGACACCCCTGGTCTACAGACACTTATATAATGCTTACAGTCCACCAGATGGCAGTATGAAAACAACTTTCTGTCATGTGAAACAGATGTGCTGTTCATAAAACCACTGTTTTTAATGTGTGAACCTCACCCGTGTGTGTGTGTGTATTTAGCTGAGACTGATAGATTGGGGTTTGGCAGAGTTTTACCATCCTGCACAAGAATATAACGTCAGAGTGGCGTCCCGCTACTTCAAGGGTCCAGAGCTGCTGGTGGATTACCAGGTCAGTTTTGAAGTGAATGTCCTGCAAAATGTCAAAATGTCTTGTATATAGTAATTTGTTGTACAAACATATTTTTGTAATTATATTACATTTATGTACAGTACCAGTAAAAATTTGACACACCTCTTCTCATTGTTTTCACCATTTCACCGTTAAATATTGAAGACATTAAAGCTATACAGGAACACGTGGAATTATTCTGTAAACAAAAAGTATTAAATAAACCAGAATATGTTTTGTACTTTAGATTCTTCTAGGTGTCATGTTTATCTTTGAGAACAGATCTGCACACTCTTGGCATTTTAATCTCAGTGTCTTCATGAGTTTTGGAGGTCCTGAACAATAGTTGCTGCTTTTCATTCATGCTGTGAAGGTTTATATCAGTGGATTGTGGAGGACAAACACTTTTGGTTTTGTTTTGATACCTTTAATATTAATCTACATTGTAGAAAATAAATTAAATAAAGAAATACAGGAACACTTTGAGAAGGTGTGTCCAAACTTGTGACTGGAACTGTGTACTATTTGTATTTCTATTTGTCACCTCTTTGTGTGGGATCAGTGTGTTAAAATGCATGTATTTTTGTCTTATTGTTCTTGTGCAGATGTATGACTACAGTTTGGACATGTGGAGTCTGGGCTGCATGTTGGCCAGTATGATATTCCAGAAAGAGCCCTTCTTTCATGGCCAAGACAATTATGACCAGGTAAGTGCTCAGCGACAGGTCTTGTTGACATACGCTTTATTTTTATTTTATACTGTATCTTCTATTTAAAAATGGCAAAAACGTAAGAAAATGTGTGTTTGCAGATTATTTCTTTGTTGTATTAATGATTCTTGGCAATAAATCCTGTACATTTTTTCTTTTAAATTGAGCTACATTTGTAATGATTAGGGGTGGGCGATATGGCACTAAAATAATATCACGATATTTCATGGTATTATCGCGATAACGATACTCTTGGCGATATATATATATATATATATTTTTTTTTTAAGAATACACTACTGCAACAAAATGAAAATTTCATTTTATTATTGCATACGATTTATGTCACACCCCTACCTGAGATATAAATAAAATACAAGAATTTGATCAGATTTGTAACAGAAGTCAATGATCCAGAATGTTATGATGATTCATAATGCACTCTAAATATCTCCATATAACCAGGATTAAAGTAAAATTAATGATACTGAACAGACATAATCTGTCTTTTGTAGATATATAATAACAAAAAATGAAAACAGTGTGAAAAAAGTAGTACCCTGGTGTAATAAGTGGGGGTGAGTGGCACGATATTTTTAGAGTATAATATCGTTCTCAATATTCAAAAATGTTGGCGATATTATCGCATACGATATGATATGGCACACCCCTAGTAATGATCATGCATTAGTGGGGTGAGCAGCAGAGCTGAGGTTGGGCCAATGAAAGAATTGCCAAATCTTCTCTGCAATTGCCAAACAGCTTATTTTACTGTTGCTATTGACACTTGTTTTGCGCTTCTGGTACTTTCTTGATGGTACCAGCATCTTTGAGCATGGGTCCTGCTACAATATGGTAATTTCTCCAAGAATAGGCAAGCCGCATTTGACCGATCTGGAGGGGGTCTGTGCAATAGGGAAACTTCAGGCTGGTGTTCTGTAAAACCAAGTTGCAGCCTTATTTGGAGTGAGCCTTAATACTAGTATCTCCAAACTGAAGACAAAATTAATATAACTGGGGATATCAGAGACAGGGTGAGCATCCCAAGAAGAAAACGACACCCCAAGAAATCGTCAAGCACTAAACAAGTCAATGGCAGAATAAGCCGATAGAGAAGATTTGGCAAATTCATCATGGGCACAACTAGGGTGTGCCATATGATATTGTATCATACGCACTAATATCGCCAATATCGTAAATGATATTATACTTTGAAATATTGTGCCATATCACCCACCTATTAATCACATCAGGGCACTACTTTTCTGCTGTTTTTAGCAAAAGAAAAATACACACTGTTCTCATTTCCCATTATATATCTACTAGACACAGATTATATCTGTCCAGTATCATTTATTTTACTTTAATCCTGGATATATGGAGATATATGGAGTGCATTATTAAGTTTATGACGTTCTGGATCGTATCTGATAAAAATCTTGTATTTTTTTTAATATCTCAGTTAGGTGTGTAGGGGTGTGTATCATATCTTATGCAAGAATGCAAGATCATTTTTGTAATTTAGTATTTTGTAATATCTCCAAGAGCCAGAGGTGGAAAATAATGAATTACATTTACTCAAGTTACTGTAATTAAGTAGATTTTATGAGTAATTTGTCATTTTTAAAGTAGTTTTTAAAATAGGTAATTTTACTTTTACTTAAGTACATTTTGACACAAGTACATGTAAATAGCAGCAAAAAAATAATAATGAACTGTAAAACTATAAAATTACAGTTTATAGTCACCTATATTACCATAACTTTTTAATAGTAAAGAAAAAAAATGGATCATAGAAACCTATGCCACTTGTTTTATGGGGTGGTCTAAACAAATACGGCCTGAAAGGTCCAAATTATTATGTGGAATAATAGTTCGTTAAAAACGATTTAATTTATGATTTTGTTTTTACTTTTTTGCATCAAATAATTAAAAGTAACTGTGTAACTTTTACTCAAAGTACATTTTAAATTGAATACTGTTTACTTTTACTCGAGTAGATTTTTAGATGGGTACTTTTAAATACCATTAAATCTTGTGATATAATTTTGGGGCAATATCACCCACCCCTAGGCACAACCCACATACTCTGCTCAGCTCTGCAGCTCATCCCACAAATATATGTTTCTTACAAATGTGGTTCTATTTAAAACAGAAATTGACATGCTTTCCCTTTATATAAGATTTATTGGCAATACAAATTTCCTTACTTTTTATGCTTTTTTTTTTTAGTTCTTATACATTGCCTGCCATGCACCTTTTATTTGTTGTTTGTTTTTTTTTGCTTAGTGGTTATATGAGCAGTAGGAATGCTAATGTTTTGTTTTTTGGGGCTTCTCTGCAGTTGGTAAGGATTGCCAAAGTTCTGGGGACAGATGAGCTTTTTGGCTACCTGCGCAAATACCACATTGAACTGGATCCTCGGTTCAAGGATCTGCTGGGCCAGTGAGTACCAACAGGGGGCGCCTCAGGTGCTCTGGCAGTGTGTGGCTGTGTACTTTTTTGCTGGGGATCTGTTAGTAAAAGGCTGAGTCATAGTAACGGCATAGTTTCACAGTGTTGTAGTGTCGGGTTGTGGGATAATATAAGTGGTAACTGACAAGATACAGTAATTAAATTGCATATGCTAAAAATAATAATGTGGCGTTGATGCTCTTTGCAGTTTTTAAAATCTCCTAAAATGCATTCAAAATTGCCACAGTTAATTATTGAATATTTATTATTTTCATTATTGTTAATGTAATTTACACTTTTTATTTTTTTTTTATTTAGTAGTAGTTGTAGAATCTTTTCTGCCCTGGGACTGAGAACTTCTGTGCTGTAGTGCAGTGTTCCCCAATCCTGATCCTGAAATACCTCTGCCCTGCAGGTTTTAGAGTTTATACTAATTAAAGCTCACCTATCCAAATAATGAACTTCCTGAGGAGATCTTGCTGAGGTGAACTGGGTGTTACAGCTGAAAAATGTTAAGAGTGTGATTGTGAGCCCAGAATTGTGTGACTTAAACCATCTTTGTTTCTCTCTCTCTCTCTCTCTCTCTCTTTCTCTCTCTCTCTCTCTGTTTTCCTCTTTCTCTCTCCCTCTCTGTCTCTCTTTCTCTCTCCCTCTCTGTCTCTCTGTCTGTCAGGCAAACACGGAAGCGCTGGGAGCAATTTGTCCAGACAGAGAATCAGCACCTGGTCAGTCCAGAGGCTTTAGACCTGCTGGACAAACTGCTGCGCTATGACCATCAGCAGAGACTGACTGCCACTGAAGCCATGGAGCACCCCTACTTCTGTGAGTAAACATGTTGTGATATTTTAAAATCCTTAAACCTTGCATGCTAGCAGACTTCACTTACCTTGCCTAATTTTTTTTGCTTGATTGATCTACACAAAAAAGCTGAGTAATACCTGTGAAATGATATATTATGGTTCTGACCCCATGGTGTGCTGTTTTCTCTTTAGACCCTGTGTTAAAGGAACAGTCTCTTGCCAATGCAGACAGCACTGTAGGATCAGGAGGATCTAATGCAGCTCGGTGAAAGCGGGTGTGTTATTTTAATAATCTCATTTTGTTACATTTTAAAAGACTTAAGGAGGTTTGTGTCAGTTTGTGGTAATATTTAAAGTACATTAACATATAAATAATGTGTATACTGTGCTGTCCAATCAGAAACAAGTATATTCAAACAGCAACTTTATAGGAGAGACGTTGAATAGAATGTCTATCGGCCAAGACTTTTTTACACAGTGCAGGGTATGTGTGTTCAAATTCTGTAGTTAACTAAAGAAAAAAAACTATTAAAATCTTAAAGTAACATTTCTTTTCACTTAAAAACACAAGTGGTTATGGATTAAAATATTAATAAAAATAATAGAATATTATAATAATAATAATAATTAAGAATATTATAAAAATAATTTAAATTGGTCTATATGATGCCTAAAAGGAACCGCCATTAGTTAAACTAAAGCTTTAGGAATGTCCCCATCCAAATTAGTGATCTGGGCTTGAACCACCACTAAACTGTGTTTAGAACTGTGTAGAGAATAATTTGATAATACACACAGACACCACAGAAACCCTAATAGTGGCACCTTCCACCACATGCACATGTGCACACACACACACACACACACACACACTGTGACCTAACTGCAGTGTTTTAAAGGAACTGGAAGCTAAATGGTCAGGTAGGTCAGTCATACCAGATTATTAGATACTCAACAAACTATAACACACTTTTTTTTTTAATTACTAATAAATTCAATAAATCAGTCCTTACCATCAGATTATATAAATTGTTATTTGACATTAAGAAACTGATTGGATTGGGCGACAAAATATCCTGAGTAGGACATTATTTCATTAGTGGCTGGGTAGGTACATCAGTTTACTGTTAGTATAGTGCTGGAAAGGTATTATTAGTGTTAATAAGCTTGCCAGAAATTCTAAACACATTAACTACTTTTATATTGTCTCAGCTTTTAACTTAACTTTTAACTATATATTTACCTACTATATACTGATTATCTGAAACTTTGCAGCATGTTCTATACTTATCTGAAACCAAATCAAAAATAGGTATTATTTATAACAGTAAGAGTAAGTTCTATGGATATTAACTGTGTTTTTCATTGATCATTATATTTTCTGCTTTGTTTTTGTCTTTCAGAAATATGAGAAGAACGTGTTACCTCAACTTTTTACCCCTTGTGGCAAAAACCTCTTAAAGTGTACAGTGGAAGATGGATCAAAGCAGCGTTGACCAGTTAACACCTTTCTCTCTGCGTGGCACAGTCCTGCATACACTTGTACACAAAACCACACCCACAACACAAACACACGTTGTCTCTCTTCGTGTCAGTCAAGGATGGTCTGCCCCCTGTAACTCTGCAGGCTCCAGACCCTGTAGGATTAAAGGTCATAAAGATGCCCCGCCCCTTTTTATCTTTAGGTGAGAAACTGAAGGAATATACGTCGCTCAAATATATCCCACCCACAAATACTCTGACCCCTCCCTCCTCCCTGAATACTCTCATCCCTCCCTCCCAACTCCACCAAATACTCTAGCCCCTCCCTCCTTTAATTACGCATGGAGAGTGAAGAGCAGATTAAGCCCCTCCCACCCCTCCCCCCTCCCTCCCTTCCTCATTGGTCTGTTTGTCTGTCTGTCAGTATTCAGACCCCAGTGTGGTGTCTATGCACCGCCGTACAGAAGTGGCATGGTGGACCTGTTTTTTTATTTGTTTGTTTTTGTTTTTGTTTTATTTTTTCTCTAGGTAGAATGATATTAATGACAATAAATGAGTTTTATTTAGACTGATGTGTCGAGTGGGTTTTTTATTTCTTATCATGCTCGTGGGAGCAGTTACAGAACTGCACATGCTGATTATTGTGTATACCTTCTTTCCTGACCTGCTGAGGCATAGACTCAACAAGACCAGTAAAGGCGTTCTGTAAGTTCTGTAGGCAGGAATATTGGACCTTCATGAGCATCCACTTGTCCTTTTTTGGAGCCCTTTTATTAGGTACTGACCACTGCATACTGGGAACATCCTACAATGCCCATCTGTAGTTTTAAAGATGTTCTAACCCAGTCATTTAGCCATTTCAGTTCTCAGTCCTTGCTAAAGTGTCTTACAGTTCTTACGCATACCCATTTTACCTGCTTCAAGGTATCAGCTTCAAAAACTGATAGTTCACTTGCTGCCTAATATATTCATCACTTGACGGCTGCCTTTGTCTCCTGTGTTGTGTAACATTTTGGCAGGGTGACACCGATCCTCCTGGCTGCCAGGTTGATTTAACACCGCTGCCGCTGTGAGAGCTGTCATAATGCACCTATTGTTCTGCACTGAAACACTGTCTTCACACTTTTTGCATCATCAGTGCACACGCTCCATTGATCTCTTTTGAGTAGAGCTGAGGATGAGAAACTCTATAACCCGTCTCTTGGCTCTGAATGTGATGTAGTGCAGTAGGTCTCGGCATCACTTCTGCAGGGTGGGTTCTTTTTACTGTAAGATGGTTGTTTACCCCTATGAAGGCCTTTCTTAACCGGAAGGTTTGGACAGAAAATGCAGTTGTACTGAAGTTTCTGGATCTGGAACATGCTTGCCGTCCTATATTTCCTTAAGTTTTGGACTAAACTAAAAAGCTAAATGACGATGATCAGATGACCTTCAGTGACCTTCAGTTGTTTTCAAACTTCAAGAAACACTTGGCAGATGTTCTTGTGTGGTTTCTGAAAAGGTAAAGATTTGTGTTTTAGATCAGAATAGTCTTATCTACAGAATATATTAAAAAAACACAGCTTTTAAAACTCATCTCAAAACATCTACGTTTTGCTTCTCCTTTATTAGTAATAACTGGATCACATTACTGGCCAATATGATCTGATTAGTGTTAACTGCATTTAATCACATCGACGTATTTTAAACTTTACAATTAAATAGAATTTTAGCTGAAGAGCAAATGAAAGAATGAATACTTGGCATAGATTAAAAGGTCCCTGTAATGAACATCAGCCAGTAAAATATGCTGTAAATATTCTGTATCTCTTAAAAGACTAGACCACTTGTATTGTAGCTGCACCTTTATTCACTTAAACATTACAAAATTACTATAGAAGATGCTCACGCATGACCAAGGTTATTTTCAGGAAATTCTGCACTACTTAAACATGTTTTTTTTTTAAAAAGATTTTTTTTTTAATAGCTGAAATAAGATGCTCTATAATGTTAAAATATACTATAAAAATGCTTAAAATGAGATGGAAATATTAACTGAATTTAGATATTTTACCATATTTTGAACAAAAGTTCACGTCCAAATAAAAGCCCAAACAAAATTCTGAATGTTCTTTATTTTAGTCAATACAGCTGTTGATTGATTTTAGTATACATATTTTTAATTCATATTTTTTTGCCCTGGGCTTTTATTATGAAGCCCAAAATGGCAGATTAGCCTAAAAGCTAACTGGCGATCCTAAGTGTTTTCTGAGCTGAATTAATGAATTGTGTTCGATATCAGATGGATGACACTGTACTCGTTAGATTAATAAATTCTGCGGTTTGATATGATATGTGGATTATGGTTATAGTTCACTTCAGTCTTTAGTTGACCTTGACCTTAAAACACTGGAATGCAGCTAGCGTCTCAATGCTAACTAACAGAGAAGTATGCTTGCAGTGTGTTAGCTTGAATGCTAACTGTTTTCTGACATTACTTAATCGCTTATATTTTATATCAGAAAGATTTTACTG
Source organism: Astyanax mexicanus (assembly GCF_023375975.1). Lineage (NCBI taxonomy): Eukaryota > Metazoa > Chordata > Actinopteri > Characiformes > Acestrorhamphidae > Astyanax > Astyanax mexicanus. Next base: position 7,266,085 of record NC_064417.1, read on the forward strand.
TTATAAATTCCAGAGCACCAACACCAGATTGTAGTAGCTGGCATATTCTGACAAATTGGTGCCTTTTCTGTCACCAGGAAATCACATGTATAAATGTACACACAAAATAACTTTTAAATATGGTTTATTATCAAGTATAGTATATTGTAAATTGACCTAATTGCAATAGTAAGATATGTAATTAAAAACATTAATAAAAACTACTTTAAACACTAAAAAAAGCCTTTGTCACCTGTCCCCAGTCTCTAACTATAAACTTTAGCATAAAATATAATTATTAAAATCCTTTAGAGATGTAATATTTTGCATTGTTGTGTGAATTCAAATCCCATCTATGCTTTAAAAGTATTTTGTTTCATAAAAAATCCGTAATATTTAAGTTAAAATACACATTTTAGTTGTGTGCCTGGGTTTCACTCAGTCCTGTTACCATATCACATTACACCATCTGAAACATCTGAATCTACATCTACATCACATCTACAACAGAATGTTATCAGCTGGTTCTTCTGAAGATAAGGGAAGACCAAAATTAAGTTCCCTCATTTGTTTTTGTTTTGTTTTTTGTATATTTGACCTTATTGTAACTATGACTGAGGAGCTCAATCTCAACACTCATTCCTGTTTCTTAAATTAATTCTTAGATGTTATTTGATTATTTTTAAATTACCAATTTTTGGGAAAATCACTAGAATGTGCTCAGTGTCCTCATGCTATTACCATAGCAGCCTTTTAGCTATTTTTCATGTTTTTGCTAATTCTATGATAAAAACTTAGTCCTGTTACTTTCATTCCTGTTACTTTTTAATGTCAGGGCTCTTCTTTAAGTCATTTGGTAGTAAAATATGAATGAGTTGCAATTTTACTGTTGAACAATACACTTTCTGTACATAGTGTTTCCATCCCATCTTAACAAAATGTGACTGGGTTTTGGTCCTTTAGGCTTTGTTGTAAACTCATTGCAGGCAGCCTGTGAAGGGAAGGTAGTGTGTCTACCAAATGAGGTTTTGCTACATATGGGTCACCTGCACATATCAGCACTTGGAAATATAGAAGCACACTGACAAATTAGCATAATGTTTAGACAGCTGATGTGTTGAAATTTGTTGTAGTTGGCAACTTGAACCAAGAAGTCTTGGTACGCAGGAAAAAAACCCTTTTTTTTTTAAAAGGTTTGGTACTGCATACTGGTGTAGACTCACTAGCTCACATTGTGCACTGGTATTAGCTATATAATGTACATTTTTCACAAAATCATTAATTTATTAATTGCCTTAAACCGTTTTTAGTTTAATTAAGCCTGTTTCTTGGGCTGAAATGTTAGCAGTGCTGCAGTGCAGGTTTACTGCAGGCCTGAGATTGAGAAGGCCTGATGTAGCTAAAGATGAGATCAGTGCAGATCTTGGGGCTAATCCTTCGGTCTCACATGTCACGTGAGACTGGCCGTCTGCCCTGCAGAGCAGAGTAGTGTTACTGAAGGAAGCTCATTTGGAGCTCAGCTCAGATGTCTGACGCGATTTCTCCACTGCTTTGGGCTCTGTCCGGCTCACCTGTGAGGGGTCAGTGAGTGTTGTTGCTGTTGCTGATGTTATTTTTTACTCCTTTCTCAGTTTCAGAGTTACATGGGGCATCTCATCAGTATTAATGTGCAGGAAATGTATGCTTAACTTTGCCCTCTGTGTACCTAACTGTGATCAACAGCAGCCCCTGCAGACCTCTCACGTGAACATGTTTCTTTAACATACTGACTCTGGAATTAGCTGTGACATCCGGAAAGATCAGGCCTAGCAAGCTGCTGTTACATTGGCCACTTTATTAGAAACACCTACTGTGCTTTGTGCTTCCACTCACTGGCCACTTTATTTATAACACCTGCTGTATCTTGTGCAGCCCCATGCCAAGAGTTCTTAGGCTTAGACAAACTTAGGCAAGCTGTTCCGTTTTTTTTGGGTGTGTTTAGATGCTTGCAGAAAGAGTGATGCTAAAGAGTCCATTTCTGCAAGCAATTTTGCACCGGTCAAATTTTGGTTTAATGCATATTGCACATTTTCTGTTAGTACAATAAGTTATGAGTGTCCATCAGTTATTAGATATATCAAACTGAAATGGCTGTTGCCATTTATATTTAGAATTAAAAATGATTAAGATTAATAGAGGTGTACAAACATTTTCATATGACTGTAAATGTCAGAAAAACAAGAAAACAGACCTCAAAAATATTTTCTTCCAATAATATTAAAAGGCTTGTGTCACAGACATGTGGTGTTCCTAATGAACTGGCCAAACGTGGCTACAGATTACGGCTGCAGCATCAAAAGAAAGTAAAACATTTAAACCTGACCGTATAACTTGTCCTTTTTTAGCGAGCTGGAGTGAATTCTCGATGATGAGATCAGCTGCACTCTGAACTCAGTCATAGCTCTTGAGATTTTGGCTGGATTTAAAGCGAAACTTAACGTGAAGCATTGCTCTGTTGCACATGCATGCCAATTACAAAGCGCAAACCATTTAGACAGATGATTAAAAATATGTGTGGACATAGCTTTAGTTTCTATGGCTGCATTGTACCTTCCACACCAATATGGACCTGTTTGACCAGTTACAAGCTGTTGCTCCAAAAGGTAGGCTGCAGTCAAAGAGGGCTGGGTCCTTGTTGGGCCTTGTTCTCCTGTTGGTCACATATTTGCACCAGTTTAATGAAGCTTGACACATTACTGTTAGCTTGTACTAAACGACAAAACACAAATCATGCTTAACTGTGACAGAAGCACAAAACTCATTGTTTGAAGGTACTTACATCTCCCTCATTTGCTGACTTGCTACGGACAGTAAGTACAGATTCTTCCATCAGACAAAGTCTGCTGGATAATCCTGCTGTTTACTGCTGAGGTGGTTATGTGGTTCTTTTTAGAAAGTACCACATTACTACATTGGTAAAATATTTTAAAAATATATTTAGCTATTACATTATTATTCTGTATTTCAATGCTTTGTAATTATAGTAAGGAAAATATAAATATAAGTAAATTACAGGATACAGTGTTAAATAACACATTTAAATGTCAAATAAAAATAAGTACATTTGTAATACGTTAAAAATTGCAGTACAGTATATTAAAATATATTTTTAAACCCAACAAAGTATACTAAAAGTGTGCTACTTACAAAAGAGGAGCATAAGCCTATTTGTACTCTATACTGTAAATATATTTAACATTAATTCTTAGTACATTTCTAACATACTCGGTGTATAATAGTGATACAGTTGTAATACTCATTAAATGTATTATACTTTTACTGTAAGCATATTTAAAATATGGGGTTACATACATAAAGTAGTATGTTTAAATTTTACTTAAGTATATTTAAAATAGTTCTATTTTAGTACAGTTAAGTACACTTAGCACAATTTAAGTAAGACTTTTGTACTATTTTTATACAATTAAATTATAAGTAAAAAAAGGTGTTCCATTTCAGCACTCTTTAAATATACTGATTAATATTGTGGCTGTAAGTACACTTTAGGGCACTATAGCATAATAATGCTTAATACTGTATACTTTAATCTACTTTTTTTCACTAGAGGAGTTTTTCATAATATGTCTCCTTAAATATTTTTGCTAATTTGTAATTGCCAAACAAAGGCAGCAAAATGAGCTCGACAGACCAAGATACAATCTGTTATTCAGCCAATCAGCAGATGCCCATGTCATTAAGCCCTTCCACCAACTGATAATGCTGAGAAAAGCAGACTGGTTATCCTCCATCCCCAGAACCATTCAGCTCTGCAGTGAGACAGAGGCCCATGACTCAGCAGCCTGCATCTGCTTCACACTCTTAAATAGTCAAACACCTTTAGTGGTTGGTTTGTGTGGAACCACAGGGCTATGCTACACTTGGAGGAACCTGATACTCCTTTTAAAGACACTGATAATGTTCTTTATTTAGAACAGGCTGTTCACATGCCTCCTGCAGCTGCTGGAAAACATTGTGGCAGGACACCAGTAAACACAGTGATGCTCCCAAATCTATTCTGCTGCCTCTAAAGTGCAAATCAACAAATGCAAAGATAAAGGGATGAAGTATTTAGGTTTTCAGGCTTATAAGCATTCAGTCTGTTCCTAGGCTGTTTTAATTACAGTACTTTTAATTTAATCAAATTTCATGTTTAATTTCAGCAGAAAATACAATGCAATGTATTTGACTGTAGGGATTCAGTGTTTTCGGTGCTAAATAAAACCATGAATATGTCACCAGGCATTCAAGTTTTTAGATTTAATTTGAAATGCATTGATCCATTAAATACATTAATGTTGACAGCACTACTTAAAATGCATTTGATTCACAAAATTTGAAAAATGATTCTCTCATTTTCAGAACTGTACATCACTGATATTTATAAGGCCCAGAATCATTGGAGCCATTTGAAACATATTATGCAAAACTCACCTTTTGCATGCCTTTGTAATTTCACTTTGTACACATTAAATCCTTATGAGTGTATATATATAGTGCCTGATGTTCCTCCAATAATCCATCTTTTGCAAGTTAGGAACACACCACATGGCAGCACAATGATTAAATTCAAAGTGTACAAATGATCTGGATCAGGTTTGTTCAAACAGGATTGCAAGTGAGCTTTGTAGGAGGGTAGATCCTGGGCCATGTTCAGATTGCAGACATATTGGATTAGTTTTTTTTATGTCAGACACAGAATATTCGGACATTGTGGTGTAGTGACAATGTCGGCACCAGTAAATAACCTTTGGCACTGAGAAGGTTCCAAGAAGAAGTAATTGTTTGTTGCAAAAGATGCACTGAAATATGATTTGAGCATCTGTAATCGCATTTAAAAAAAACTACAATTATGGTTTAGATCTGGTTTGCAAAAATGGAATTTTATTAGGTCCCTGGTTCTCCAGAATATCAAAAAATCAATCTGGATATGCTAAAAACCTACTGAACTCTTTTTGCCACCCTTATTGGTTATAATGTAATCATTGCTGGACTTTTAATCATGGTTATCTCCCTACCAATTTGTGGAAATACAGCAAAAGTAAAAGAACAGCGGATATGTCTCTTTTCTACCATCATTTTACACGTTTGCACGTTTAAGGCCACGCCAGGTACATTGTAACTGCACACTGAAATCTCTGCAGGACGGATGATCACTTTGCACGATGACGAGGCTTATCCATTTTCCAGTCTTTCACTTGGTGACCCCCTTGTTCTTGACATTGTCCCTGAGCGGTAAGCTTATATTTACCAAATGTCTTGCATAACGCCGGTTATGTAACTGGGGTATAGTAGACGACGGTCCACACTGGCCAGAATCTCATGTTCAGGGGACCCTCGGGCCATTCGGTTAGTATGACAAACCTGAGGCCAAACGGCCATTAAAGCCTGGGACGTGTGAACGGTGGATCAAAGAACGTTTAAAGACTGGGTGAACTGGGTTCACTTGGAAAGCCTTCTCTGTTCCAGCCATCTTGAGTTCCGTGAAGACGTCTGGACCCGGTACAGTTTCACCTGATTGGTCGTGCATGTCATGTGTCCTAGAAAATGGCTTGACTGACAGCAGTCTGCTCTCTATGTGAATTGATATTTCAGTGCTCAGTGAGAATCAGGTCAGTAATCCATTTAGTCACAACATCTAGTAGTGAACTAGCCGTACCACCCATATGATAATTCCTGCTAAAATCAGAATTTAATAGTATATTAGCCATACGCTAACATGTGAAATATATTTTGTATTTGATTTGTTACAAACATTAAAATGTAGTTTACCTTGCATGTTTGAGTTTTACTGTTTTACTGCTGTTCAAATCCTTTTTTGACTACCTTTCATTCATCACTTGCAGCCCCATCGTCTGCAGCCACATCACCTATATTCCAATCACCTGCAGCTCCGTCACATAAAGTCCCTTACCTGCAGCTCCATCACCTGCAGCTCCATTACCCAAATTACCTTACCTTCAGCCCGATCACCTGCAGCCCGATCACCTGCAGCTCCATTACCCAAAGTCCCTTACCAGCAGCCCGACCACCTGCAGCCCGATCACCTGCAGCCCCATCGCCTTCAGCCCTATCACCTGCAACTCCACTACACAAAGTCCCTTACCTGCAGCCCGATCAACTGCAGCCCCATCACCTGCGAGTCCATCACATAAAGTCCCTTACCTGCTGCCCCATCACCTGCAGCCCCATCGCCTGCAGCGCCATCACCTATATTCCCATTGCCTGCAGCTCCATCACCCAAAGATCTCTACCTGCAGCCCCATCACCCGAAGATCTCTACCTGCAGCCCCATCACCTCCAGCGCCATCACCTCCAGCCCTATTACCTGCAGCCCCATCACCTATATTCCCATCAACTCCAGCTATATCACTTGCAGGCTGATAACCTGCAGCCCTGTCATCTAAAGCCACATCACATGCAGTTTCACCACATCCACCCCTTTCACCTGCAGCCCTCTTACATGCAGGCCTCTCACCTGAAGACCCATCACATGCAGTGTCATTTCCTACATTGCCATAACCTCTAGCCCCATCACCTACAACCCCATCACCTGCAGCCCCATCGCCTGCAGCCCCATCACCTCCAGCCCTTTCACCTGCAGCCCTCTCACCTGCAGCCCTCTCACCTGTAGCCCTCTTACCTCCAGCCCTCTCACCTCCAGCCCTCTCACCTGTAGCCCTCTTACCTCAAGCCCTCTCACCTGTACCCCTTTTACCTTCAGCCCTCTCACCTGCAGCCCTCTTACCTCCAGCCCCATCACCTCCAGCCCTCTCACCTGCAGCCCTCTTACCTCCAGCCCTCTCACCTGCAGCCATCTTACCTGCAGGCCTCTCACCTGAAGACCGATCACATGCACTGTAAACACTTACATTGCCATAACCTCTAGCCCCATCACCTGCAGCCCCATCATCTGCAGCCCCATCACCTGCAGCCCTATCATCTACATTCCCACCATCCCCAGCTACATCATTTGCAGCCTTATCAGCTGGGGTCCTCTCACCTGCAGCCCAATCACATGCATGTTCATCACCTCCAGCCCCATCACCTGCAGCCTCATCACCTTTTTTGTCCTTTAAGCACTGACTGTTGACTTTCTGCCTATATGGCCATCCCTTGACAGAAACCACTAAATCCAGATCATTATGATAATGTTCAGCTTTCTGTGGTTTTAAAGTTTTGGGTGATCAGTGCACATGTGTTTATTTTTAGACACAATAGAGTCACTGCTTGGTTAAGAGTGACTCCACCACCCAACAATATCCAGCGTCATGTGATTAGCTCTGTGATCTGAAACTTAACCGTGACGAAGGACTAGAGAATGACCAAACCAGCTTCACGGTTTTCACAGGCAAGATCAGTTACACTTGAGGTGTTTTTGCTGTAAGCTGCTTTTTGTGAAGGAGATGAACCCAGTGACCAGTGGCTTGTAGAGGTGTATAAAGCAGCATAAAACCCATGCTGGAGTATTTATAGTCACAGAGGAAGTATTCAGTGCTGCTTTAGTGAAATAATGGCTGCATGAGCCTAGCACAGAAGAATAGCTTTGGCAAACAGATTCACATCCACACATAACTACTGGACTGAGAACTAGACTGGAACCTTTTTATCCTCAAAGCATCTATCACGATAAGACCTGAACATTTTTATTCGGTAATATGCTGCCTTGAATCCTTGCAATTAAATGCTTAAGCTAAAGAGCTGTGAGCATCAGTAAAAGCAGTCCAGAACTCAACTGAAATTGTAATAAACTCAAAAACCCCGCTACCACCACAAATCTGACCAAAATTAAATTCAGCATGCATTTTAACCCTTTCCAACCTGAATTATATTCCAGTGATGGGAAAATATGAGAATATAAGAATGCTGTTTCTTTCTTTAATGGACACAAAACAGGAAAAAAAAAAAAAAAAAAAATTTAATCGCTTAATTTCTTTGTTAGCATTTTAATTTTATATTAAATATTGATCCTTTATGTCACATACCATTATTATATAGTAAGATTAAAATTGTTTTAAGCACGTACAATTAGTAATAATTAGCTCTGTCTTTGGCTTGTAGGCTATAGTGCTGCCATGCACTAATGTCTGAGTTGCTGTTTTGCTGTGTACTCCAGTGCAGTGGGCGGGGCTAAGCTACTGTTTCATTGGCTGGTAAACTTTTTCATTGGGTGGTTCATGCAGGGTCTATTCTGATGGACAACAGGGCTTAATTACTGTTATGTGCAACAAACATAAAAAAAAAAAAAAAAAAAAAAACGTGATGTCGATTGTAATGGACGCAGGGTCTGATAGGGTTAATAATCTTGACCATTAAAGACCATCTTAGAGCATTCTTAGACTGCTCTTTGGCTGAATCTTTCACCAGAAAATAAGAATAAAATCCATCAAAACTGCTCAGTACATCTGCAGACTCTCTCTTTCTCTCTGTCTCTCTCTCTCTCTCTCTTTCTCTCTCTCTCTCTCTCTCTCTCTCTCTCTCTCTGTCTGTGTTTGAAGATTATCTTACTGCAGGCCGAAGGACACCTGAGCCCTCCCTTCCTGTCCCACAACTCGACGCCGTGGCAACATCTTGCTCATAAAAGTTTCAGTGGCGACAATGTTGGAGAACAGCCGGTCTGTGTCCGGTCAGCGATGATCACAGCTCGGACTGGACCTTGTCAGAGTGATGCTGTGTTTACCACATAAAGCTCTGAGCTACCTAGCTCTTTAGTGAGTGCCTCCAAATACCCCAAACCCCTCAAAACACAGAAAATATGAGCTGCATATCATCACTACCATCCCAAAAATGTATTTTTACATTTTTTATTCCACTTTTTTACTAAGACTTTTTTTTTTACGCCTGACATTTGATATATATTTTTTTACTCTACAACGGGAAATGCTAAAGCTGCTAAAAATCTATTAAAAAGCAACATTAAACAGTTAAAAACAGCCAAAATGGATAATATTTAAACACTTTAGCCTAAATGTTCCTAGTAAAAAAGTAAAAATCACATGTTGAAATATTATTATTCAAACAACATTGCATCTTCAAAACAGTAGGTTTAAAGTAAAAAAAGAAAAAATAGTCATGTTTGAGACCTGAACTTAAGTCAATGTACAATTGCTCTATCAAAAAAAGGGGGAAGTAGGCGTTGAAGTGTTCTTTAAGCTCCACACCTAAAAAGAACTTGTGTTCTTTGTCACCTGGTGTGTGAGGTTGAGGCAGTGGACTGTGATGTGGTGGTGTGTATTTCAGTGACTGTACTGTGCACAGCACTGGTTGTTGCACAAAGACTAAGTATAGTAAGTATAGTAGTGGGCAGTTTCATTTTACTATATGAATTAGGAACTTAATATCATTTTAATAAACTCTTTGTTTACTGTATTATTAACACTATAAGGCGCATTTTTTTAATAGGCAATGCGCCTTATAATCCAATGTGCTTTATGTATGAATTCTACCAGTCAGGTATTAAGGAGCAGTAAAGCCACTCTGCTGAAGTACAGCGTTATAAGGGTGAGTTTTCAGGTTGTATTCAGCACTGAGGCTGGAGCAGTGTTAGCATTAGCTGCTAACTGCAGGGCTAGCGCTTTTGCCCTTTAGAGGCAAGTATACTGGACTGTAGTCTGCGTGTTTACCATGTTAAAACAAGCTACATGGGATGAACGGCTAGCTGATAGTTCCCTGGGTTACCAGAACGCTCAGGGTTCCTCAGTGCGTTCGGGAGCAATTTATAAGCGCTAGACTTTGAAAGAACCAAGGACCTAGGCATCCAGACTGCTTCTTCAAACGTTATTAAAAGAATGCATTGCTCTAAAGAGCTTAGTGAATTCCAGTCGTGAAATGTCCTCACCATTACAGTGCAACCTGACAGTTTGTAAACACTTAGAATTTTCTATATTCATGTATAAATATCACCTAAAACATCAGTCCTAAAAGTAGATAGGGAAGCCAGTTAAACAAATGGGACAAAAATATTATACATGGTAATTTATTTATTGAGGAAAATGATCCAATGTTACATATATGTGAGAGGCAAAAGTATGTGAACCTCTAGGTTTAGTATGTGAACCTCAGTTAGTTTGAAGGTAAAATTAGAGTCAGGTGTTGTCAATCAATGGGATGACAATCAGATGCGAGTCTGTTTTATTTAAAGGACAGGGATCTATCAAAGTCTGCTGTTTAAAGTGTATCATGGCACAAATGAAATTCAAGGCTATTGTTACCCACCCAATAGTCGGTACAGTCTCAAAGGACCTCAGGATAACTTCAAAGCAACTGAAGGCCTCTCTTACATTGGCTAATATTAATGTTCATGAGTCCACCATCAGGAGAACACTGAACAACAATGGTAGAGTTGCCTTTGGTAATATAGTGTATATTGTTTCTTGTGGAAATTAGACTTTGTAAAAGTAATCATAAATCTCAATAAGGTTAAGGTGGTGAACTCTTAATCCATGTGTGTAAATGATGATCTCATGCTCCCCAAATCACTCTTTCACAATTCCAGCACCATGAATCCTGGCATTGTTATCTTGGAATATGCCCGTGCCATCAGGGAAGAAAAAATCCATTGATGGAATAACCTAGTCTATATTTAGTATATTCAGGTAGTCAGCTGACCTCATTCTTTCAGCACATACTGTTGCTGAACCCAAACCTGATCAACTGCAGCATCAACCCCACATCATTTGCTTAGTTAAATCCGGATGGCCACTTTTTTATTGCCAGTCAGTGTATAATCAACCCTCAGTGCACATTTATTTATGCATTTTTAACTTGCTATTGTGTATCAATAACTTTAGAGTAACCACTCTGGGCCCAAACGTGAAGGTAGTTGCAATAATTAATGTTTTATTGTACTGTTTTGTCTGCTGCTAGCATTGTCAAAAATATACATAATACAAACAAAACTAATAAAAAAGCATTACAAAAACATGTTGGTCACATATAAATTAGGAAGAAGACAAGTCTGCATCAGCAGTCAGCATAAAATCCACAAAGTCTTCTCAAGCAAATCAATTTTATTAAACCACAGCAAACCACGCAAACTCTACAGCACAGACATGCAGGAGTAAACACGTCCAACTCACGACTTTTCTTTTTTTCAGTTAGTCATTAAAAAAAAACCAGTCCAGAGTGAGAGGAGAACGGGCAGTGCTCATAACAGGGTCAGGTTTAGCATGGTAACACACACCAGCCCACACACACCAACGGGCCACAGGCCTCACACACGACCACAAACAATCACATAAATAAATAAACAAACAAATAGGCGTGTCTTATTTCTTTTTCTGATGAGAACTTTCCACAGATTTAGTTTATGCACCCAACACTCTGGGCACTCTGACTTGATTGGACTTTACAAGATTTTGCAAAAAAAAAAAAACACACACAAATTAAAGAGAAGGCAATTACAAATTTCACAGCTGGATTATTAGTGCAATTCACCACTTCAAGTGGAAAAAGTAAACAAAGGCTCCATTCTGCAGACTTAACAAACACATATAGGACACATATATACGGTGGCCGAGAAAGCCCAACGCAGTGCAAATTGAAAAGCGCTGCAAAAGCACAAAACACATCCATCAAAATTACAACACAGGCGCAGCAAATAGAAAAACGCGCTGCAAATAGAACCACAACACAACGGAAGTGAGTCACAACACAACGGAATTTTCCCGGGGGACCTTAAAAGATACTGTACCAGCTAAGCTGCGTCTTCAGTAACGTCTCGGACTTCACTATGTGTACAAAGGACAATAAGTGGCAAACAAGCCGTTTTGTGAAGCAGAACTTTTAATAATATGCACACAACCGTGGTAATCACAGGTAATAAACATAACTTACTTTTCAGAAGCTTGTTTGCCACTTATTGTCCTTTGTATACAGCTGGTACAGCATCTTTTAAGGTCCCCCGGGAAAATTCCGTTGTGTTGTGACTCACTTCCGTTGTGTTGTGGTTCTATTTGCAGCGCGTTTTTCTATTTGCAGCGCGTTTTTCTTTTTGCAGCGCGTTTTTCTATTTGCTGCGCCTGTGTTGTAATTTTGATGGATGTGTTTTGTGCTTTTGCAGCGCTTTTCAATTTGCACTGCGCTGGGCTTTCTCGGCCACCGTACATATATGACCTGACAGAATTACAGACTTCACTAAAATAACACAAAATAGAACAAACAAACATACATTTTACAAATAAGCAAGCACATAAAATCCAAAATCAAACAAAGTAAACAAACAGACTCATTTCTGAATTCATTATTAATGCACCAAACACATGAGGCCCATCTGCCTTATGGAATATGACTGATTTCACTCATATTTACCCATGTAAATAACTGGAAAATGATACAGATCAAAAAGTCCAAAGGAAGCAATAAGAAATCCATTTAAACATTTAATTCAACTCTTCCACACATTTCCATTCAAATCCAATAAAGACAGGATATTCAGACTTGGTCACCTCCACATTAAACTACGGTTTGTTGATGGTCACACAGCCAACTTGATTCAGAGGTTTGAGTGTAAAGACGACAGTCCGAGTTAGTAGCCAGGGGTCTGATCTTGTCCTGAATGAATGTGTCATCACCCAGACGAGGTTCCAGCATGAGCATGTAGGAGATCCGTGTTTCTCTTCTGATCACATCAGTTGGTTTGTGGAAGTTGGACAAACGCACTCTCAAGCAGCTCAAGGAAATGAAAGAACTTGCAGTCACTGCTCCACTCTCACATCTCCAAGTGACAGGAATCAGAGCTCCGTCCTTTAATCAACACAAAGTAAGCTTGCCCTGGTCCACTGGGGGGCTGCAGGTGGGCTTCAGTAGGGCTGGGCAAGAACAGCCTGTATTAGCTGACTCTCTTCAGGTTGTTGGAGCGTCTGCGGCGGAAGCAGGCTGGGAGACAGCGCTTTTCTGTGGGGGAGTTGGGGACACCCAAGGCACTGGCCTGCTTCCTGTACAGAGACAAAGAGAAGGAGAATGTCAGTCAAATATAAATAATGACCCTAAATACTACAGTATAATTATCCAGACACCTCACTTCTAGTGAGTCACCTAAGCCACGTTCATGTTTATCTATTGCTTGTATAATACTGCTTGTAAAATATATAATCAACATAGAAAAGCACTCCTTTTGACCAATAAAATATAATAAAAGATTTTCTGTAGTAGCTTTAGCAACACAGAAGCTTAAGGTCATCAATCTCAGTGTTAAATATGGGCTAGTAGAGTATGAAACCCATCAGTGTGTTCCATGGAGTGGTGGAGCTCCATCCAATCTTAGATCAGTAGAGTTGGTTATACTTAAGGTGTAGTGAAACACAATTATGAGTAAGAACTTTTGTTGAATAGCCCAGCTCCATTCTCCCCCAGCATTCAGAAAGACAGCACTTTTAGCCAATAATCCCAACAGGCTTACAGAGATGGGCTATTGCACTAAAGTTTGTACTTGGATTTCAATGTTGATACTGATTCTAATATGGATTGATATTTTGATATTGACTTTGCTTCTATCACAGATACGGATTATAATTCAGATACTGATTCTAATTTTATTTTTAAAGTGGTTCCTTACCTTGCAGCGGCGGCGGCAGCAGCTGCCTCTCTGCGGCGGACTTTCCGCATGACGCGCAGCATGTGGCAGATTTGACGCAGAGTCAGGTTTGGGTCATGGCCGGCCAGGCGGGGCTTTGGGGTCCCACGCTGCCCGGGATAGCTCAGGAGGGACATGTAGCCTCCTCCAGGACCCCTTCCGAAGAAACCCCACGGCTGGACACTGCTGCTGGCGTAGCAGGAGGCACACTGCAGCAAAAAAATAACACAAACTTATAAATAAAAAGAGTTAAAAGACATAATTTTATGTGTGGAATATGTGTTATATAGTGTGAAATATTGTGGGTTTCTCAGTTCTGGTTAAACTGCTCTTCACTAGAACCATCATGAGGGTAAAAATGGCTAAATCATGCAGAGCAAGGGAAACTATAGGGAGGCTCTCTTCAGCTTTGGACAATTTTAAAACAACACAAAAAGTCTGCAATTATTCTACATTACTCTAAAAGCAGTTTCAGGCCTAAAAGCAGTGTTTTATGGCCTTTGAAAATCATTCTATTTAAATATAAAATAGTTGGTAACTTTACAGAGGAGGCAATCTGTAGATTTAATTTTATATATTTTGTAAATGTTAATTTTATTTATTTTAAATATATTTATTTAAATTTGGAAGTTTAATTACCCAACCCACTCATTAGCCATCACTGCTTTTCTAACTCCAGCAGGTTCTAATGCAGCATCACCAGGTAGCCAATGTGCTCAGAGGAAAGCGCAGCAACCCAACTGTCATGCAACAGCTAACAGATGCCCGTGCATCACTTTGGGGGTGATAAACAGTGGGTTGGGGGGAGTGCCATTTACCAATCCAGCGAGAGCAAAGCCAATTGTGCTCTCTCAGACTCCGGCTGCTGATGGCAAGATGCATGACCCAGAAAACAAACCAATAATGCTCAAATGACTGCACCTAAGTTTGTTTGGAAGGCGCTTAGCCTCCATGGATGTAATTTGATTTATTTATTTTTTTTTTTTACTTTATTTGACCAATTGCACACTGTGGCAAAAAAAAAATAAAAAATTTAAATACTTAAAACGGCTGAATCAAGCAGCACAAGTGAACAGTAGGGATCCCCTTCTATTTTTTTTTATTTTATTGTTCTTTTGTTAATTTTGTTGGCTGTTTTAAAAAATGTAATTTGGCCAATTGTTTTTTTTTACTGCATAATTTATTTATTTATCATGACCTTTTTTTTACACTACTTTACCTTTTACTATGTTTTTTTTAATTATGTTTTTTCTAATTAGATCTTATTTTGCCACATTTGCCACATAATACATAATACATTCTGGTATTTTTTTCTCTTCAAATTCATGTTTGCTCGGTTACATAAAAAAATGAGGTCACCCCATGTATTTTTTTCCAGACAAAATAAAGGTAGAAAGCACACTTGGTAAAGAGTATAGTTGGTCCTGTAGCTGCTTTTAGAGTACAAAACATCTAGAAGAAGCTGCTACACCCCTCAGCCTCCAGCCAGGAGGACAATTAATTACCTCCATCCTGTGAAACCAAAGATGCCCACCTACCCACACACACACACACATGCAGGCCTGAAAGGACCCACTATACAGCAGGCCAAGACAAAAAGATTCTTTTACTCGACATCTGATCTGAGCAGAGCACTGGTGAGGATAATTCACACCCTGGAGTTAAAAAAAGAACACCTCCAGTCTGCAGGACATTCGGCCTCCACCAAACCAAACTCATTAACAGCCAGGCTGAGTATACAGGCTTTATCTTAGACTGGAGGGTTCAGCTTTCTGGACAGAGGTCAAATCTATTACTTAGACCACAGGAGATTGTAATTGAGACTCACTAGTGAACTGGAATTAGGTTCAAGATGAAAAAAAATCGCTCAAATAGACTGTTTGAATTAGGTGTCATGATGTGATTCTGATCTGCTGAATTCAGTTTGCTGTTAGAACATTGTTCAGTATATTTTGATTTATTTTAATCTATGTTTTGGTAGGATTTTTTAAATAAGCCGATTGCACAAATGTTTGGAATTGGAAATTGGAATACAGAAAGTAAATAAGTACACCATAATTTGACCTCCTTATAATTGTATTTATTTATTTATTTTATTTTTTGACCAAAAATTCAATATAGTATACTTTTTTTTGTTTATACTTATGCTGAAAACTAAAGAATCATCCAATCTCATATTCCTTATTCAAGCTTCAAAAGTAGTGAACCTGAAACTGCTTAAAGTCTATTCTAAACTCTACTACTCAAACCTGGAAGTTATATATATATATGTTTGCTATAATATATAATTAAAATGAACTATAATAATAACTAGTGCTTTTTAAGCTCCTACACAACAACATGCCATTTAGTTCCCATTACCATTATCTTAAACTAAGTCTCACATCCCAGCAAAGCACTATAACAGTATTAACAGTTCTAATAATAAATATATGTATAATAATAGCATATATATATATATATATAATCCTCAGTGTACTCACGGGGACAACAGTGGCCATAGATTGCAGATGTGGAACAGATGCTCTTCCGTTAGCTTTCTCTCTTAACTTCTATCCACCTTTACCTGGAACGCCACTTTTATACCAGTAAAGTAGCCTATCAGAGTGAGGTGTGCTGCCTAGCTCCGCCCCCTGATCTGACATCACCAGGTGAGCTCATCTGAGCCACACCCCATGGCCCTAAAACAACAAAAGCTAGCTAGTGGCTCGCGTTTCATCCTCGCTTGCCCGCTAACATGCTGTCAATTATTAACCTGCCTTTTGTCCCTGCAGGGTAAATTTAGATACCTGAGGCTGGAGAACAATGATGCCTTCTAGGAAAGATGAAGAACCTGAATTAAATGACAAGCTCCTCAGCTGGGAGAGCTTTGTGTAGAGCGGCTACGTGCGGTTTGATGTATTATCAAGCTTGACGGGCATTGAGGCCATCGTCATCTACAGGTTAGGGCTGGATAAAGACTGCTGACGTCGAGCCCTGCAGGTATTCTGGAGCTTTCTGGAATCAGGACATCTACAGTTTTATATCCATGACCACCCTTGAGTGATAAACATAAACACCAAAAAGTAATCAGAACCATGATACTATAAAGAAGGTCCTTTGTGCTTTTGAAAGGTTCATCACTCACACATTTCTGTTACAAACATGTTTCATAATGAAATTAAAAGCTAAGTTAGCCAATGATGTCATTTTTAATATTGACAAAGTTTAAAAAGCAATATTAAATATATTAACATATTTATACATAAAAAAACATTTTTATACCAGACAAATCATCCAGACTGTAAAGGATAAGGATAAGGAATCAAGTAGAAAATTTAAAATGTTAAACAAACCAAAATACACTTTGAAGCTTTTAGGGGCTCTTATCTGAGATGCTTTTACCTTTCTGTGGTTTCTGAGGATGGTAGCTCTGATGAACTTATCCTGTGCACAGTCTCACTCGTTACACACACAAATAAATGCTGCAGCACGCAAATCAAGCTTTTAACAATAAACAGAATAAAGAATAAAATAACATTGCTGTTACCTTTAATGAGCTGCTGGTGTCCCTTCTGCTGAGATGCCCAAAGATCCGTACCGTTAAGATACCAATGCCCCAAAGTCAGAGCACACCTGGATTTTCAAGGCAATGGCAACTGGAACACTGATTGGTTTATTTCCTGTTATGCCAAAAACACACCTATGATTAGTAAATAACTTGGATAAAATTGATTTTATAAAATTAAAATAAATTGCCTTCGGGAATTTATAATAAATAAATAAAGTATCTATCTATCTATCTATCTATCTATCTATCTATCTATCTATCTATCTATCTATCTATCTATCTATCTATCTATCTATCTATCTATCTATCTATCTATCTATCTATCTATCTATCTATCTATCTATCTATCTATCTATCTATCTGATTACATTTGTAAATGCTGGTACTAAACTGTACACCCGGATTAGTTGAATTTACTTTAAAAAAATTGATCGGTTGCCTTAAAAAAGTTAAGTAATGGGTAATAAAAACTTAAGTTAGTATAACTTAGATGATCAAGTTATTACAACTAAAGGGGAAGCTGATTTAACTTTTTATTTTTGTTATACTGTAAGACTGGAGAAGGTGAGTTTACTTAACTTTTTTAAAGGCAGCTGGTTTGCTCAAATATTTTAAATAATGGGGAGTGAAATCTTGAGTTAGCATAATTTAAAAAATCAAGTTATTAAAACTAAAGAGGAATTTGATTTATTTCCAAGGTAGCCCAGGGGGAATCCTTACACACTGATGTTGAGTGTTAGTCAGAAACTGTTGGACACACCCAGTATGCAAATAGATTGTGACAGAAGCCAATGGAAAAGAAGCTGCTAATGGCAACAGACTAAACTCAGTTATTACCAACTAGTATTAGTTGGTTCAACTCAAAGATCTCAGTTTGAATGTATATGTGCCCAAAAAAGTTGAGTATTGTTTAGAAATATCAAATTTTATGTAAAACAGACTTAAATCATTTGAGTTCAAACAACTTCTGGGTTTACAGTGTATTTTTTTGGGAAGGAGACTTAAACCTTTATTTACTGTATTTACTGTAATACCTCAGGGTATTACCTCGGAGTACAAAATAAACAAGAGTGTAGCTCCATATTCCAAACTCAACAGCTTGAATAGAAGAAATGCTCTGTCAGTTTGTGTGTGGGTGTGTGTGTGGGTGTGTGTTTAAGTGTAAGAGATAGAGAGAGCAAGAGCAAGAGCAAGAGAGAGAGTGAGAGAGAGAAGAAGAAGAGCATACATTTTAGCATAAATAAAAGGTAATCTACCTTCTGAACACCAACACTCTATTAGATTATGTGAGTATGTGATCCATCTGATCTGCACCTGTCACGCCCACACTCCAGCAAGAACGTAGCAGACGTATCTAGTCTAGTATGAAGATGATCCGTGCAGAGACTCAAGAGAACTCGAGAGAAATGTCCAAACTATAGTGCACTATAGGACTATAGTGGTGTGGCCTAAGCTTTTGTCCTTAACAGTATTTTTTACTCTTACATTACTTTTACTTTTATACTTTAAGTATACTTTAAACAATTACTTTTACACTTTTACTTAAGGAGTAAAAGATTGTGTTGATACTTCAACTTTACAGAAATATTTTAAACCCTAGTATCTACACTTCTACCTTCAGAGTGATGAGTGACATCTTTGCAAATATTTAAATGAATAAATATGTTCAAAAAGATTTTCATGAGGTGTCCAATTTTATGCACATCAGAAAGTAAGTGTGTGCATTTAGAAAAAGAGGATCTCATAAAGAAACATGCACAAGCTCATTTTACACTTACAGGCACACAGAGTTAATACTAGACTTTAGACTGATAGAAGTTAAAAAGTAAACCCTTAATGTTGTCAAGGATGTCAAATTACAGAATGTACCAGCTTTTAAGCCAAAAACATCTTGAGTTAAATGTAATTAATTAAACTTGCAGTGTACCGTGACAATTCTGCTACTGGACAGAAAATGCAGTCACAATTTTGCTGGCATCAACAGGGCAGTGTTGTTCCTTTTCAGCAGTCAATAAGTGTGTTTACCTGTAAAACTCTATATAGCATTAAAATTTAATCCAAAAGAACATAAAGTCAACAGTCAGTGAGTGTATTTACCTGTAAAACTCTATATAAAATTAGAATAAACCCAAATAAACATAAGTTCAGCAGTCAGTGAGTGTATTTACATGTAAAACTCCATAGAACATTAGAAGAAACCCAAATAAACATAAAGTCAGCAATCAGTGAGTGTTTTGAGTTTTACAGGTAAATGAAGGTGTGGTTATCTCCAATGAAGTGAAGGGTTTAATTGGAGATAACCACACCTTCAGTATTTACCTGTAAAACTATATATATATATATATATATATATATATATATATATATATATATATATATATATATATATATATATATATATTACTATATATATTACTATATATACTAATATATAACATTAGAAAACCCAAAAAAACATAAAGTCAGCAGTCAGCATGTGTGTATAACATTATAATAAACACAAATATACATAGAGTCAGAAGTCAGTTAGTGTATTTACCTGTAAAACTCTATATAACATTAGAATAAACCCAAATAAACATAAAGTCAGCAGTCAGTAAGTGGGTACAACATTATAATAAACCCAAATAGACATAAAGTCAGAAGTCAGTCAGTGTATTTATTTGTAAAACTCTATATAACAGCAAAATAAACCCAAATAAACTCAAAATCAGTTGTCTGAATATCTTGTTGTTGAAATATTCGGGTTTGAGATCGTATTACTCTAAATAAAGGAATGATTGGATGGATACTGACAGATAGAAAGGCAGTTGTACAGATAGGAAGCTGGTTGTAGGGAAAATGCGACAACACTGCGGCCTGGAGGTGAAACTGAAGCACTGTACACTGAAACTTCAGTTCACATGTGAATGTGGTGAAACCGGCTCTGCTCTGAGGAGACTGGTACTGATGAAAAAGTGGGGGAAGAGGCGTAACACAGACCAAACATGTTCAGCAAGCTTTTCTTTGAAGTGCACTATTTTAACTTCTGGAGAAGGTTTGCACTGTTTTTGTTGTGGGGGATGTTTACTGAGAATTAACCTCCAACATTTAGCCTGTCCTGTTCAAACCTGTCGGATGTGGGAGGTGTTATTAACAGGCATGATACAGCAGACATGTTTACATCTTAATATACAGGTTTTGATGTTAAATACTGATTTACTATCAGCAAGAAAATTAATAATTTATAACAACAGAGATCAATATTGGTAATTATTATTGTCCTGCAGTGAAATATTAATATGTAAATCCTGATTCTGAAGATTTAGGAGAAAAAACACTGGAATGGGGCTAGGAGGAGAAAATGACTCTTGTGAAAAGAGCATTAAAAGTATGTTTAAATTAGGTAAAGAATACTAAACTTACATTTTCAGTTTAATATACTCTATTAAATGTTGTAAGCATTACCTAAATTAAACATATTTATGTATATTTTATATTATACTTAAAGTGTATTAAAAAATGATGTTTAAAAAACACTTACTTAAGGCTACTTACGTTTACAGAAGTTATATATTAAAAGCATTCAAAGCACATCCTAATGCTTTTATGTTGTATTTAACACATATATAGCTTAATTACAACTGAAATATATTTAAGTGGATATAAGTTGTTACAAAATAGTACATTTAGTATGTATTTAAATATGTATGTACTCTTCTGTGTTAATTATCCTTTTAAAACATTACTTAATGCACTTTTCTTTGACAAGGGGACCCTCATATTTTGTACCATGCACCTATTAAAATTAAAAAATAAAATCACTACCTTGATGAAGGCTGGACTTTTTATGGACCCTGGTGAATTATTTACTCTGCCAGTAATAACGCATTTTGACATATCTCACTGCCTTCCACATGTTTCCCATCAGAGGAAATGGCATCACTGAGTGCATGTCACATGTTTTTATTAGCATTTCCTTCAAATGTAATGGATTTTTATAGCAGAGATAAGAGGGTTGACCATGACATTGGGACAGACATAAAATCTAAATATAATTTGTATATAAATAATTTTTAATAAAGTGTTAATAGAGTAAGCACAAAAACATGACTTAGATACAGGTTGTAAATCAAGAGGTAAAAGCAGTTAATAATGTAAGGAGTCAATAATGTGTAGTATGTGTCTACTATACATCAAGAATTTGTATTTGTGCAAAATGAATGGAAATTGTATTATTATTAAAATCTGATTTAATAAAAAAAATGTTTGAATAATTAAATGTTTATCTGGATATGCAAAATTTTGTCCCAACTCTAAAAACACTCTTGTTTTTAGAGTTGTTAAACCAAAATACTCTGTGAAACATTTAGGTGCTCTTATCTGGGGTCTTGTTAAATTGTAGTTTCTGAGGCTGGTAACTCTGATTAACTTTTCCTGTGCAACAGAGGTAACTTTTTGGTCTTCCTTTTCTGGGGTGGTCCTGATGAGTGCCAGTTTCATCATAACGTTTTTGATGGTCTTTGTGACTACACTTTGGATTGAAATATTATTTTTTTCTTTACTTAGTTGAGTAGTTCTTGACATAATATGAATAAGAACATTATAGAGCTATTCACTGTATACCAACTCTACCTCTTCACAACTTCACAACTGATGCTCTCAAACTCATGAATCTAAAACATCACCGTAGTTTGAATGACTTTTGTACTGTACAATCTATAATGCACAAAATTTCCAATTAATAATAAAAACACTGAATTTAAGGCGTGTCCAAACTTTTGACTGGTACTGTATTAAACGCTGTTTAGCCAGAGAGGGCGTGCTTGCCTTGTCCAAAACTTGTAGACAGTATCAGGCGACTATGGAAAATAAGGTGAAAATGAAAAAGGCTATTATTTGGCGATTAACTGATAATACAAAATTTGTGAAAAGTGTTAATTATTGGTTGCGTCACTGTACAAACTTAGCTTATCTTTTTTTTTTTTTTTTTTTTTTTACATCAGCTTATCTCTGCACTGCTGGACTCGCCCGCTTATGTAAACACCTGTGCAGGTAGTGCGCTCTGCGTTTACAGAGGGGGGTTAATTAGCATACAGACACGCCCCCATATCTATGCCTATGAAGTCTACGAGGGAGAATATCTCCTTTAAATCACCACTGACTACATTTATAGACGTTTCCTCACTAAACACTAGAAAAAAATAGAAACATATGAATAAAAAACTCAAGACAAAGATTCCCTGCTGTGTTTTTGCTCCATTCGCGCCAGTGCGCAACAGCTGCCTGAACAAGTCCAGCTGTGTCAGAAAGTAAGTGTGGACTAGTTGGTTTGGGTAAATGTTAGCTTGAGATACTCTTATATCCTGGTAATTTAAAATACACATACGAAGTTTTTTTTATACACATACACATACAAAAATGTATTACTCTGTAGGTAGAAGTATAGATAGTAGGGTTTAAAACACTTCTGTAGAAGTTGATGTATCAACTCAAGCTTTTTACTCTTTAAGTAAAAGTGTAAAAGTACTGGTTTTAAAACTGCTTAAAATTTAAAAGTAAAAGTAATGTAATGGGAAAAATGCAATTAAGGACACAAGCTTAGGCCGAGCCACAGGGTTTCATAGTGCACTACCCTAAACAGTGCACTTTTTCTAAAATCCATAATGACTATAATGTTATATTTAAATTTGGGATACAATTGAAAATGCATAGTACAATGCAGATATAATAAAGAAGCTAAGTTGGGACATTTAACCCTTGCAGACCCTGTGTCCATTACAATATACATCGTGTATTTTCTTTTTTATATGTTTTTTATGCATATAACAGTAATTAAGGCCTGGTTTCCAACGGAATAGACCATTATGAAAAAGACAAAGTTTATCAGTCAATAAAACAGTAGCTTAGCCCCGCCCACAGCACTGGAATAAACAGCATCTCAGACATTAGGACAAAGACTGAGCTATTTTTTTTATGTGATTTAGAACACTTTTTAAAATGTTTATTTTACGGTTTAGGGGTGGTTTGTGAAATAAAGGAAATAAATATCAAATTTTAAATAAAAATGCCAAACAATGCAATGGACATTAAAACGCAATTAAATATTTTAGTTATTTGGATTTCATTTTCATGTAGAATTTATATTAAATATTACAGTCCATACAGTCCAGTACAGTCCATACAGTCCAGTGTCCATATTTCAGGTCTGAAAGGGTTAAATCACCTTTGACTACATTTGAAGGAGTTTTCTCAACGTTAAAATGTGGCTTAAATCTGGTTGAAGTAATGCACCAATTCTTCACCATACCTGGAGGTATGTTCATATTCTATTTGTTTAACTGTTGTTTTTTTGAGATCAGATGTTTAGTCACATTGCTAGAGGTGGTTAACGTTCTTTATACTCAGCTTTACTACAGTGATGTAAGTTTATTGCTAATAGAATTTTCTAGTTTTAGCGAGCTCTGGTTTATTAAAGTTTGAACTTACAACGTTGAAACAACATTTCCATATCAACGTTGAATTACTTTTCAAAATTAACACCAAATTCAACGTTGATTTGGTGTTATACAACCATAACATCAACATTTGATTAAACGTTGAAATGGCAGCTGGGTAAACACGAGATTAAAGTAGATAAATATGAATAAAAACTGAAGACAAACGTTCTCTTCTGTGTTTTCGCTCCACGCGCGCCAGTGCGCAACAGGTGCCTGACCAAGCCCAGCTGTGGAAGCTCATGCATTATTCATCACATGCTAATGAGGAGCCTGCGGTTGCTAATCGAGGGAGGGAGGAAGAGAGAGAGAGTCAGGGCAAAAGTCAGAAGCAACTTTAGTTGGTTGTGTTTCTCGGGGCTGTGTAGCCGGACTGTGCTGTGGGGGTCTGAAAACCCATACTGTCCTCCTCCTCCTGTTGCTGCTGCTGTTTTAAAGTGGACACCTTAATATCTGATACAGCTTGATAACTCCAAAAACGACCAGATGTCGCCTTCGGTGTCCCCTCGCTTCTTCACCGAGAAAGAAGTGGCGAGGCACTGCAGTAAGGAGTCCTGCTGGGTGCTGAAGGGGACGCGGGTGTACGATGTGACCGGATTCCTCCGCATGCACCCGGGCGGAGAGGCGCTGATCCTGCGCCGCAGCGGCAAGGACATCAGCCCGGAGCTGGAGGGACCTCCACACCGCCACTCCGAGAACGCCAGGCGGTGGATGGAGCAGTACTACATCGGGGAACTAGACAGGGACAGTACGGAGTACTACACAGAGGTATGTTCCTTACTGCTGTTGGACTGTTTTAATGTTTTATACGACTTTAAACGAAGCTTTTCTCTATTTCTCATCATTTACCATCAAAGTTACAGAATCAGAGACTGAACAGATAACTTAGATGTTTAACTTAAGAACTTAAATAAGCTACAATAAACAACACCCATGCACCATACACCTTGCTTATATTTACGTGTTTCGTCTTATTAGCATAGGCTACTTATGGTAGAGGTAGAGACAGATGGAGCAGAGGGCGCTCACCTGGGAGACAGGTGAGGTAGGAAGGTAGGTGGGTGGGTAGGTGGAGGAGGTTCAGGTAGGCAGGTCCACTGGAGACACTGGAGACAGTTTGGGTTGTCATGTTGAGCTGCTAAATATATGTCTTTTTCCAATATATTTGTTTTCCAAGGCTGTTAACCGACAAATAAATTACAACAAATAAACAAATAAGGGTTTTTAGGCATCTCTGGTACATTTCTACAGAGCACCTGAGGTGACATAATGTAAAAAATAAATAAATAAATAAATAATGGAGTGCCAAAACTTATTAAAGCATGGAAACCTGTGGGGACAACTAAATTAAGTTTAAATTAAGTTAAGTTTGGACAATTCAATTGCATTTTTAAATTTATAATACACTGATACTATACACTGATTAGTGATCAGAGGTGTGGCCTTATCATAAAAATCAGTAAGCCTCGGGCAGCCATGTTCCAGTCGCTTGTCAATCGGTTGTCCTTTTTTGCGGGACTAATGGTGGGTACTGCCTGCTGCAAACACGGAACACCCCGCAAGACCTGCCTGATGTTTTGGACATGTTCTGAACCAGCCCAGTTGTCTAACCATCACAGTTTTGTTTTGTTTCAGTCAGAGTGCCTCGGTGTCTCAGATTACGCTTGCTATTTTATCCTGCTTTACTACATTATCTTTAAGAACGGACTGTTTACTTGCTGCCTAATATATGCATTCTAATATATCCATCTGATAATCAATGTCTTTCAATTCACCAGTCAGTGGTGCTAATGTTATGGCTGATTGTTTGTTCGCTGTCATATTGGCCCTCCCTTTGCTCAGATCACATCGTTTCTTTATTATGAGTGGACTGCATGAACTAATCTTTCACAGTGTCATATAATAGTACATTTTTTTTAAATAACAACCATGTAATATATATATATATAAATATATATATATATATATATATATATATATATATATATATATATATATATATATATATATATATATATATTGGAATTAGATAATTAAGTTCCGACCACAATAAATTGTGGCCATGCATTTTGATCTTGTTCCCATGCCTTAAGCTGTAGCCACACTTATATAAAGATACACAAATCATATCAAGATGCACAAATATTACACATCACTGTTTGTATACTGTTTCACGATAGACTCAAAGTTGGTATCAGATCAGTGCTTTCTGTATTTCTACGCTAATTACGTGTATTTGATTATTTATAGTGCAGCTCTTTACATAAAAAAATGCTTGACTACCAGTAATTGTAGCCTACCTGAATGGAAGGAAAGGTGCTAATTGCGTACTTAGTAGCCCTATGTGTGTGTGTGTGTGTGTGTTTGTGTGTGTGTGTGTGTGTGTGTGTTTGTGTGTTTGTGGAGCGAGAGTGTAAGACCGGTCTGGCTTGTCTGTCCCTCCTGGGACATTTATACATAATCCACAAAATAGTAGCTCTTGGAAAGCGTTCCATTGTGCCCTGCAGGCTTTTTCTGCACGTCCATCCGTCACTGCTGTGGTTATGTTATCTGGCCTTCCTGATTGCATCTCAACAGAGAGCTGGTGTGGCATGATTTCTGATGTTATTTTGAGATAATGTGGTCTAGTTAGTTTGGGCAAAAGTATGCTTGAGATAATCTAATATCCTGGTTATTTAAATATAAAGTATTCACATTCATTGCTCAGGTATAAGTATGAATTTTAGGGTTTAAACTACTTCTGTAGAAGTTGAAGCATCAACTCAAGCTTTTTAATCAAGTAAAAGTGTAAAAGATCTGGTTTCAAAACTACACTAGGGTTAAAGTATAAAAGTAAAAGTAATGTAAGTGGAAAAATGCCATTAAGGACTAAAGCTTAGGCTGCACCACATGGTCCTATAGTGTACTACCCCCCTTCCCCAAAACACATGTGCCAATGGCCAAACAAACATGAATATTGTCCACAGATTAGGCTCCAGGTCTGTTTATTTTTTCAGACACTTTTTTGTTTTAAAGCTACCAGTTCAAAAGCTTGAGACTAATCATGGCAGCTGTTGCAATGTGATTTGCATTGCATTGCAATCTTCCAAATTTAATCTAATTTAATAATTAAATAATGCAATTTAAAACGAATCTGCCCAACGGCCCAACATTCAAGCCTAACCCTTAGCTGACACATCTGTTGCATACACAGGGCTACCATTAACAGTAATTACTCAGTGCTTCTCTAAAAAGAACGGAAAATCAGCTGCTTCCTCCTGATAATTGCCTATTTATTGTATTTATTGTATGCTTGTTTTCAACCAGAAAGCTTGTATCTTAACAAAACAAGGAACCTTCTTATCTTTAAAAGTGTATATTCCAGTTAGTGGTGTTAAAATATTGTAATATTGTATTGTTATGCAATATTTTGCTATGGAATACTGCATCAAATTTAAAACATAGTGCTTCTTTTAGTGTTGTGCTCTGATGTTAGATCCTACTTTTCTTATATTGATAAAAAGGTAATTTTTTATTTAGGTTATAAAAATTATAGAGTAATTTTTTAGATTATGATGTTAGTTTTTCTCATAAATTGTATTTAAACAATTGCAGGATATCGCCCTGCTTACACTATTGCAATATGCCACAATGGGCTTGAATCTGTATTGAAGCCCTGTTATTTTAGAACTTTCCTATTAGTCCATCATCATAAGTAAATAATGCAATGGACAATTGCAATTATAAACAATTGCTTGATCTGAAAAAAGAGAGAAAAACGGCAAATATGCAAATATTGTTAAATGTCTCTATTATATTTTATAGTTATATTTATTATATTGTATTATATTACAATTGAAATCATCTGTCTAAAGAAATATATACTCATAGTCTAAAATGCAGTAAAAAAAAAGAGACAGGGATCTTCCTTAGAATGCATGTGAAACATGGTATGAATATGGGCAGATGCAAGTGTGTGTAGGCTATATGCTCTAACATATGCAAAGCAAAGCTCAAATCTTCCACATTCTTCATCCATCTGAGTTTGTTCATTGTTGGGGCTGAAGAACCACCACCCTTGTTTGGCGGTCGCTTGTACAATATGCTTTTGTGGACCCTATAACCCTCAGTGGCACGAGGCCTAACAGAGCACATACTGCTGAGCCTCAGTTAAAGTGATAGTATGGTGAAGAAACAAACTTGCACAGTATTTTTGTCTCTCTTTCCTCAGTTGAATGTGGTTAACGATGACATGTTGGGCGTGAAGTTAGCTTCTTTGGTTTTACACTAAAGCTATGGTGCTATTGCTTGGCTCATCCACTATATTTGGAATAAGGAGGAAAGTGAATATAATAGATACTGAAATATGTTTCTCCAAAATGGTGACCGGAAACAGGAAAAGGCAAAAATGTTCTTGTAAAATGAGAATTTATTCTGGCATTTCTATTGGTCCAATAATCCAGTACAGATCAGTTACAAAGTAAAAAATTGAGACACTTGTTTTTCATTGGACAGCAATGATTTTTAAAAATGGTCATTTTCCGCTGACCTATCACTTTAAGGTCTTGCTGGAGGACTTTTGGATTGTCTTTGCTTTTATCTTACTTTATGTGCATCATAAAGCTCTACGTGTGTGGAGATAAATTTCTTGGCCTTGACTCTCTGGCCATTGTTCCCGTGTGTTGTCATGCCTGTGTGTGGATATGATTAACTGACAAACTGTCTTATAAAGCATCTCTTAAACTTTATTAGAATGCTCAGACGTGTTTCAGTGATCTATAGGATCTAGCCACACACCATGCAGCTTTGCTATCGTAGCAACGCAATGTGAAATCATGGGTATGTTTTGGGTGTAACGTGCAATAAACCAATCAGCGTGTCGCTTGCAATTCCATTTAAGAGCCAGGTGCTCTGATTTTGGTGGATTGGTATTTTAATGGCGCAAAACTGACCCGCTTATTCATGCTGTGAAGGTGCAGGTCATTTACTGGAACAGCAATGTTATTTTATTTTGTTTTCTGTTTATTGTTAATGTAAAGGTTGGGTTTGTGCACTACAGCGCATCACTGTGTGTGCATAACGAGCGGGGGTGTACGCTGATCACGCTTTGACGCACCTGCATTGCCAAGATAGCAATGAATGCCTGAGCATTGACTGTTGACTGTCAGGGTTCAATTCAGTCAGTGGTGCACCTGTGTTTTGCGTTGCCAAGATAGCAATATGCCAAAAATGTACCTAAGCACACAGTTCCAGACCACCACGCCCATCAGTGTAGATACATTCGTAAGCGTTTTTGCTATTGAAATGGTGCAGACACAAAGCACAAGGTGCAGGGCCTGAAAATACACTGTTGGCAGGGTGAAAGATAGCAATGAGCATCGCAATGTGCCTTGCACACCTTTTCTAATAAATGAATTCAGTTATTTCTAAGTTGCACCAATCATATACATATTGTCTATTGTCTAGAAGTATTTTTGTTCATCTATTTATTTATTTGCATGGTTAGATATTTAAATTTTTACAATATCTGTCTAATGCCCAAGAACAGTTAATGTTCAGGTTATGCCCTGAGCTAGCGTGTAAAGTTCAGGCTAGTTTAGGTTAATGATGTTCTTACTGTTTTTTTTTTTATTGGTGGATCGGTTGATAGGTCTAGGGACAACTAGAGACATGACACAACTTTTTTGTATTAAAATTGAGGCCTCAGCATTGACTGATAGCAATCTGATGCACAACTGTTCATTAAAATGAACATTTTTTAATGTTTATACACTATATTGCCAAAAGTATCCATTTGCCTGCATTGTGTTTGATGATGAAAGGCCTGGGTGGAGCTGCATGGCCATGGAAACCCATTCTATGTAGCTCTTTATGCTTTACTGTTCTAAAGCTACATGAAGTTTGAAGGTGTGTAATGATGTAGTGACTCTGCAGAAAGTTGGTTTCCCTGTGCACTATGCCCCTCAGCATCTGCTGACCCCGCTCTGTTATTTTACACTGACCAAGCACAGAGTCACTGTCATTCCCAGTCTCTTTCACTGTGTTATAATATCACTGACAGTTGGCTGTGGAATAGTTTGTAGTGAGGAACTTTCACGACATACACTTTCACTGAGCTCATGAGAACCACCCATTTTTTCACTAATGTTTGGTTTTATACATCTGTGGCCATGAAAGTAAATGTAACACCTGAATTCAATGACATAGATGGTGAGCAAACACTTTTGCCAGTATAGTACTGTATATGAACTATATATAAGAAATAATTCAAACTACATAAAATAACCCACAAATAAATGTCAATAAATGAGAAAAGTGCACAGCTTAATAGGTGGAACGCGTGATGAAAAAACAACAAACAAGTAATTACAGGCAGTAGAGCTGTGGATTAGAGCTCAGGGACCTGCCCCCAAGGAGTACATGCTTACATACTTTAATGGCTGTTGGACAAATTAAACTCAATGGTAATAATATGAATGAGTGTATGAATCAAAAACACACATCACATACAGTACTATTAATGAAATAGCATTTTTAATGTAGCAAATTAAAAAAATGCAAACTCCTACATTAACAGTATATTTATTGGGCTATTTGATTGAGCTTGTGTTTATCTGTTTGTCACACTTTCAGTATCAAAGTCCCAACGGACACAAAAAACACAATTGCTTGAGTTCTGTAAATGGATCTTAGCACTACTGAAGCCTGAGAATTGTTTCTGATTCCTGTAACCACAGATTTCCTTTATGTTTGCATCTGCATACGTGCGTAGTCATTTTTGTCCCAAAGTACAGTATATCTTAAATTTGATGTTTATTGGACTTGATATTTAATTCATTGTATGTTTATGTAAAGAGAGTGTTTTATATATATATACAAGACAGCAACAAAATAAATAGTATTGATGATATGAATATGAATGGATATATAAATACAACAAGTCACACAGACATAAAATATACAGCCTGGCCAAATCACACACTCTAATATTTGGTTGGACCGCCATTAGCTTTGATTGCGGCATACATTTGCTGTGTCATTGTTTCAATAAGCTTTCAATGTCACAAGATTTATTTCAATCCAGTGTTGCATTAATTTTTTACCAAGATCTTGCAGCAGCATTAATAACGGTAGAGTCTGACCGCTGCTCAAAGCAGCGCTTCTCCATCCAGCACATACCAAAGATTCTCAATGAGGTTAAGATCTGGACTCTGTGGTGAACTCTCTCTCAATCCATGTGTGAAAATGAAGATCTCATGCTCCCTGAACCCTGAACTCTTTCACAATTCCAGCCCCATGAATCCTGCCGTTGTCATCTTGGAATATGGCCGTGTCATCAGGGAAGAAAAAAATCCATTGATGGAATAACCTGGTCTATATTCAGTATATTCAGGTAGTCAGCTGACCCCATTCTTTCAACACATACTGTTGCTGAACCTAGACCTGCAGACCAACTGCAGCAACAACCTCACATCACTTACGTATAGGGGTGTGACGAGATCTTGTGGCACGAGATCTCGCTAGATTAAAACGTGAAGCTTAAACCTGTCTCGCGGGAAAGAAAAAACAGTTTAGCGTGGACTTTTTAAGAGGGATCTGGCAACCCAATAGTGATAGCAGCGAGTGTGGTGTCTGAGCAGTGAGAGCAGCTCTCAGCAGAAGAGGAAAATTTGGGTATTTGCATAGAAGATGCTTCTGCTACTTTTAAGTTGTATGTCTGGCTGCATTTTGGCTTTCCAGTGGAAATAATAAACAGTAACAGAGTGACCAACAAGACACAAAACATATATAAATACTGTAGTATTTACTGTAGTAAGTAAATCGTAAACATGACTGTTTCATAGACAGTTGTACTAATCCCCTAGCTCTGTAAAAAATTCTGTATCTGTTCGCACTTCAAGCATTGTCTTAATATGACTGGTTATGGTTATGCATAGTTAAATTACAAGAGATTTAGGAGAAAAAAACACAAACCATAGGCTTAATATGACTGGTTGTGGTTTGCACTTATTGTTTGCACTATAAAAGACCTAGAAAAGTTTTACTTTTATTTTTTTATTCTTATTCTTATTTCTATTTCTTATAAAATCAATGTGTGAGAGAAAGCAGTCTGTTAAGTTTGCGTTATATGATTTTGTCAAATAAAACTCTAGTTTTCAAGCCATTTTTAATTTTTTTGACGTTTTCTTTAAAATTCTATTTTTAAATCTCGTCTCGTCTCGTTCTCGTGAACCCAGTATCGTGTCTTGTCTCGTGATATTAGTGTCTCGTCACACCCCTACTTACGTAGTTAAATCCAGGTGGCAACTTTATTTTGGCCTGGCAGTGTACGTCATCATTGATATCTTTAACGGAAGCGAATGAACCTACTGCCTCCCTAATAGTCAGATATGGGAGGCTCACATGTTTGCCTAAAGAGTGACGATTCACCAGCTTACCTGAGAAAACCTAAGAGAGGTTACACAAAAAAAATTACAGAACCGTTCTTTCACCACAGACCTTGACTGAGAACTGAGGACCCACTGAGAAATGTGAAGAATGTAAAAAAGACAGAAAGTTAGTCAGACAGTCAGACAAACAGGACGTCAGTTAGCCAGACATACAGTATATACAGACAGATAGATAGATAGATAGATAGATAGATATATAGATAGATAGATAGATAGATAGATAGATAGATAGATAGATAGATAGATAGATAGATAGATAGATAGATGTGTAATATAAATACACAGACAGACAGGATTGTGGTTTCAGGTAGGTGTAGTTACTGTAACTGTAGGCTGTCTGGTTCTGCATGAGAATCATGGCCGCTGTGTGTTTTCCTATTTACGAGTTTGAAGAAAGTGTTTATGGAATGACAATAACTCATTCTAAACATTAGCCTATATTGTCTTTTTGACCTTGTCAAGCTTTTAATATGAGTTTCCCTGTAACTGCAGTGCTAGCGTAGCCTAGCGTCTCTGATGGTGCAGAAAGGTCAAAGGCCAATCGCTTGCCTCACATGTAGCACGTTCTCAGTTACACCTTTGTTTGCTCTTCTCTGTCGTACCTTTCAGGCTGTGTACCTGGAGGACTCTTTATGACACACACACACACACACACACACACATACACACACAGTCTCAAAGTCTGCAGAAATAAAGACTGTATCAGGAAGTGTCTTACTTACCTATGCTAATGTTTAGCCTGTTTTGCCTTTGTGGAGGAAAAACAAACAACTTTAATGGGAATAAATGAGATACACACTCTGCATGCTATTATGTTAGCCAATCCAAATCCTGTGGAGATTTTCAGTACCAGCCCCCATTTGTGGGCCTGAACTGCTATTTTTTTTTTTTTTTTTACGAAATGTGGGGCTGTCCCCTCGGTCAGCGACCCTGTGCAGCACAGTAGCTTTGATGATTACACACTGAATTACCTTTTTTATTTATTCAACACTGCTGGGACTGTTTTGACTGGTCAGTGTAATCTTATAGGACTTTTATGAATTAATTAGTATTAATCACAATAACAAGTATTGTGTATCATATTTAGTATGATATAAAAAAAACTGTGATTTAATTTAGTCAAAAAATGTTTTAACAGAGTAGATGGTTACATATGAGCCATTTCCAAAACATTTTTTAATAAATAATAATAAATAATAATATTTTCTATTTCTATTCTATATTTGTGTCTCTCTGTCTCTGTTAAAAACATCAATGTTGTAAAGATTAGGAAAGCAACTGTTCACGTGGTTCTGACTTCTGCCACAGATAGGGCATATTGCTTAGTTACATGATGGGCATATAATAAAACAAGATTTTTAATTGCTCTATAAAGCACAATATAAGCCAAGCTAGATAGATAATACATACCAATGTCAGTTCTGGTTCTGATTAAACTTACTTCAAAATGGCCAGGATTTGTTTTAGAAACCTACCTTCCTCCACAGAAGGGACAGTTCTACATTGCATGCACACATAAATATATAAAACATTTGTTAAAGGTTCTAGCAACCCTATAGCAAGCATCTGGGATTCTAGATCAACCCTCTTGAAAATGATGGCTATATAAAATGATGTATGACAGCTTTAGGTAATGGTTCTTGATAAATGTTTTAAAATCCATTAAACCAATAAAAAGGTTCTTAAGTAGAGGTATTGGGTTCTTTTTGTATATAGATACAAAACAACTAAAATGACAATTTGAATTGATAAATGATTGTAAAATGGTTTTGTTAAATGGTTAGGAGCATATTGATGCATGAGTTTTGTCATTTTGTATTAAAAATAGCACTGAAAATACTTAAAATTTGACACAATTTTGAGGCCAGGGTGAGATTGTTAGCACAATGCTAACTGATCTACATTACTTTCTTTTTTTTCTATTTTTAACCTTGAAGCTCAAGCTAAGTAATCAAACTTTACACACCTAACATTGGCTGATTGGCTGATTGACTACATTCAGAGTGAAACGGGGAAGTTGCATATATGATCTTTCACCCAGTGCCACCCCCTGGTGTGTGCAATGCAGTGAGGGCTGGGTTGGGTCAGGCTCTGTGCTGGGCAGCGTGCTGTCCTGTAGTGATCTGCCGATAACCCTCAGAGAAGAATTCACGAGGGCAGGAGCTGGCAGCTCTCCTTCTCTGGAATTCCTCCTCTGTGTGGATATGAATCTCATTCCTTCTTCAATGGCCGTTTTGTTTTTCATCCCCCCCATCCTTGGACGAGCGCACCAACCTTCCCCCGAGGGCCGCCGGGCACTTGCACGCTTACAGCAGCAGGACAGCCGCATCTTTAAGAACTTTATCTCCTAGTCAGAATCCCAAGTCCAATCGCAAAGGTCCGTGTAATCTTTATTTGCCTGGTGGTGGATGATTATAAGCGGGCCCAGCCCTGGTCTGATATGGAAGCTAGGTCTAGACGATGTACACTAAATTGGCACTAGCACAGTTGTTGGAATCAAACAAAACTTTATTTGTGGAAATGAAATGATGTGATAAGTATGTGATTAAAAATATTAATGAAAATGAATACTGTATTTTTTACACTATAAGTCAAAAAGTCGCCCTAAAAATCACCAGTGCACCTTATGTATGAATTTTACCAGTCAGGTATTAAGGAGCAGAAAAGCCACTCCACTAAAGTACAGCGTCATACAGGAGATTCAGTTTAGTTCTCCAGCACTGAGACTCAAGACTGGAGCAGTATTAGCATTAGCCACTAACCGCGCTAAGCGCTAGCTCTTTTGCCATTCAGAGGTGAATATTATCAACCTGTAGTCTGCTGCTAACCTCGGCCAGCAATGCTGGAGCAGCATTAGCATTAGCCGCTAATCGTGCTCAGCACTAGCTTTTTCAACCGTTCAGAGGTGAGTATTATCAGCCTGTAGCCTGCATGTTTACCACGTTAAAACAAGCTACGTGGGACAAACCACTAGCTAATATCACCTGGGTTACCTGAATACACAGTGTTCCTCAGTGTAGTGCTGTCGGGCAGCATTAGCTTCTAAAATGTCTAGTGCTAGCGGTTAGCTGCTAATGCTAATGCTGCTGCACCCAGCCTCTGGAAGTCAATCTGGAAGTCTAAACATACTATAAATAAACAGAAGCACGTTACTCATCCAAATATACAATTTGCACATTGCGACACCCCTGTTTTTTATTAGTGTCGCTTAATGCGTCCTATAATCCGGTGCGCCTTATGTACAGTATGTGTTGCTTCATAGTCTAGATGACTTCAGTATTAAATTACAATGTAGAAAATGTAGGGTATTTCTACCCTAAGAATGTTTTATAAAATGTTATAAAATTGTACGTTAAAAATATTGCATCTAACAACATTTGAAAAAATGATAAAATGTTAAAAATGTATTTAACAACCTTACTTGTAATATTAAACCTAGACCCAGTTCTAGGCAAGCAATACTGTGTTTTATTGTTTTTTTTTTGTTTTTTTATTTTTTATCACAGACCACATGAACTTACAAATAAATAAATAAAAAACTACTATTTCTAAAAAAGCAACAGAAAAAGTTACACACTATCAATTAAGCCAGTATCACAATCTCACAGGTTCTGGCTGGTGTGAAATAGATGGAACTATGCAAGGCATTGACAAATGGTGAAAACATAATAATATAGAACAATTTTGTCTATTTTGGTAAGATATTTATTATCCCATAAAGCAAGCCTCATGTTTAAATGTTGTTAGAGGCTCTTCAACATAACGTACAGTATACATATTGTAAAATCTGCTATTTTTAAGGGCAGTTAACTAGTGAACACATTGTGTAACGCTTGTAGATGCTGTTTACACTCTTTCGTTGCTGTGGTGACCGAGACTTGCTGCTGTAGCTTCTCTATCCTCCAGCCTCTCTGCTGGGTCCCTATAGGCCTCTGCTGTACTGCTGGCTGAGACAGCCCTTAGAGATAGAGACATAAAGAGAGAGAGAGAGAGAGAAAGAGAGAGAGTGGTAAAGAGGGAGGAAAGGACGCAGGGATAGTCAGAATTAGCGGCGATGGTGATCAGAGGGGACGACCATAGCATGGCCTAAGCTCTGATTAATTACCACGCACCGCAAACACAGCCGTTGTGTTCGTCATCGATCCTTAGGGGACCCACAGCATTGCTCACCCACTAATTGCATCAAGCTAACGCAGGCAGGAGAATCACCTAGATAATAAAGTGGACTGGGAGCAAAAACCTGCATTGGGGCAGCTTTTGATACCCATATTTATACACCATAATGTATTCAATCAGTTATATATAGCATAATAATAGAAGTTAATAGAAGCTTAGTGTATGTTTCATAATGCTGTTGAGAGGTTGTGAATAAA